>NC_024328.1:17744674-17799549 GCF_000523025.1 Cynoglossus semilaevis
GTCGTTAGAGGGACAACACAGACAGGAAGGTTTGGAGAAAAAGCTAGAGAAGCCAGATTGAGATGGTTTGGACATGTGCAGAGGAGGGACAGTGGATACATTGGTAGAAGAATGTTTGAGATGGAGCTACCAGGTAGGAGACAAAGAGGAAGGTCAAAGAGGAGATATATGGATGCAGTGAGGGAGGACATCCAGATAGTTGGAGTCAGAGTGGAAGATGCAGAGAACAGGGAGAGATGGAAATCAATGATTCACTGTGGCAACCCCTGAAAAAAGGGACAAAGCCGAAAGAAAAAGAAGAATTAATATCACACGGTAGTATATTACCGTTTTTACGACCGTTCGCCTGCAGATGGCAGCGCTAAACCCATAAGGTGAAAAAGAAGTACAAAATACAATAACACATTTTCACTGTTCAAAATAGTCATACTGTCATATGGTAAAAACTTGACATCACATCCATTATGAAGAATTATGACGTTGATGAAGTCAAACCTGAAGGATACATGACAGAAACCGTTCATTTCACACATTCATTTTATTCGTTTTACATCCTGAAAAAAAAAAATCATAAATATTATCAGATGCACAGAAAGAATGACACTGAGGCTTTTGCAGCAGCAGCAGCAGCAGCACATGTGTAATCAGGTTGTAGCCACGTCCGGTCCTTTATGGCTGTGAGAGGCAGGACAGTCAGACACGCTGTTGTTCAAGTGTCTCCATCGTGTTTTGATACAATTACGATCTTTTATGATACAAAAGTGCATTTTGTCAAGTGATGCTGAAGTGTCACTATTGGCTGATCCCATAAAATAATACATTGACTTTTTTCATGCCCTCCTGATTAAACACACACATCTCGCACACTCACACGCACACACATAAGTCACACAAACTACGTTAAGTACAGTAGAAAAGCTCCCAGAGCTCCTTGCAGCTGAGGCAAACAACTGCTGCTGTATTTGAAAACCTAATCCTTTGAAATGCGTTTTCTATTTGAGCCACACGGTGGCGTAGTGGCTGCAGAATAGTTTTCTGCCCGGGAACACGGACGCAAAATTGATGCACCAATCCAACAGACTATAAATCTACTGAGATCTAAAAAGGAGACTCATAAAACAAAAAGTAGACACAATGTTGGTCTATTTTGCTGTGGCCCACAGTAGCACCGTACAGAACAGAGCTGGATTCAACCCATTTCAAACTTTACAATCTGTATTTGTGGGACACTTCACAAGAATGTATTGGCAACATTCAGATCCCCCTGATATCCATCCATGCTCACATACAGTAATATATGGCCATTGACTCAACATTGCTTGATTCAGCAGCCTTGGTCGAATCTAACACAGCATCAGGTGAGGTTTTCTTTTATTGTGCACTTGACACAGCTGGTATTATAGATGACACCCTAGCGTTCAGTGTGTTCATGTGTGTGGTATTATTCAGGGCTAAGGCACCAACATATTCCTCAAATATGGAGCTGGGCCCTCTGGTTCAGAGAGGCCTTGCAGCTCAGAAGGGGAAGCACCCATTTGACTGTCTTCTCCAGACTTACACTGCTGTTACAGTATGTGATTGTCATTCTCAGATTTTCCAGTGCAGCCTAGACTTGCTTGTATGGTATGCAGTGATGGTGATGGGTCTGATTAAACACTAAATGTCTGCTCACTATGGTTTATTAGACCAAAGGAGGAGGAAAAACAGGTGACAGTGGGATAAGTTATGAGCCTTATGTTTAAATTGGGATTCACACACTCAAAGAAGAAATTTCTTTTTTAAAAAAACAAGCAAAACTTTGTCGTACCATTCATCGTATTACAAAGAGATGGGAGTCAGACGGTTGATGGTCGTATAAAACCACCGACTGAGCTATAAAAACACAAATAAGAAAATTTCCAGTTTAAGCCACAACCATGCTGAGCACGTTATCGGCTTCTCTGCACGGCTCAAAGGTGTGTGTGTGCTTGGGCCAGGAGCCGTGACAAAGACAAACAGTTCGGTCCTGATACAGTTTTGTGTTGCTGTTCTTCCATCGTCCTCCTTCTGTGATGTCCTCGACAGCTTCTCTTGAATGCGGTGTGTCAACACAAAACACAGGACAGACGACTTCAGTAAGGGGCTAACTTGAGGGGAGACTGTTTCCTTTTCTGAGTTTAGGCTGCGGGGTGTGTTGGTGGCAGAGGTGAGCCCCCCTATGACTGGGGGAGGTGTTGTCTGATAATTTCTTTGGACTGTGGGGGGATTCTGTCTGGAAAACGGACTGAAAACTCCACGATGAGGTCACCTCGCTGTAAAGGGTTCTTAGGAAACGGCAGACCTTCCCCTCTGATTCGCTTCACCGTGCCGGGCTTGATGATATCATGACAGGGAAGGGAGATGATGCGGTTTTCCAGAGTAGGAATGTTAACTGTACAGCCACACAAAGCCTGAAGAAGAGAATAGGGGAAAGGTGAAGAGAGAGAGAGAAAGAAAGAGAAAGAAAGAGAGAGAGAGAGAAAGAGAGAGGGGTTCAAAATCTTTATTAGGGATGAAATTCCAAAGCCATGACTTTCACTATGACGTAGTTTTTCCTGAACTTAAATCTTTATTTGATCTGACCTCAGAACGTCACCTCTGTGTTATGTGTGTGTGTGTGTATATAAGTGTGTGTGTTCATCACCTTTGCGTGAGAAAAGAGGAGAAAGCAGGTCTTCCTGACAGAGTGCCACTATAAACTACAACACTGAAGGGCCTACAGAGTCAGTTTTGGACCAGCAGTATTAGGGAAACAAGTCTTGGCAGTAAAAAGGTTTTCCGGTCTGTGTGTGTAGGTGGGGGTGGGGGAATTGTGTCTCTATTCGTGAGTGTGTGCATGTGTGTGTGCGTGTGTTGGAAGAGGATACAAATGCAGCGAGTACTAAATTTAGCAGCCACCTCATAGCTGCAGCTAATGAAGTGAGACAGGAATTGGCTGAGCTCGTAAATACTTGGAGAGCCTGTCAAATAGGCAGACCAACAGGGAGAACACCCTGAGTCCACACACATGCACTGGTGCATCATGACCACATGCCTCTCTATAGTTGTGAGATCATGTATAACACAGTCGGTGAGACATAATGTATTTCCAAACTCCCTTCAACTCATTCAGGTTCTGAGAACCAGCTAAAAATGTTTCACCCACTGTCAGAATGTCCTTAGAGCCACAGCTTTTACAGTAGACTGTGGACCAGAACATGGACAGAGGCCCTGAGGATAACACTGGATAACAAGTGTTTTGTTAATTAATGCTGAAGAACTGAGTGATTCAATTACACAATTGTCCTAACAAACCATTATCTTAAGTGTGTAAATTACGGTCTGGTACAAGAAAAAATAAGTTAACGAAAGACAGGTTAAAATAACTGACAGGATGTCAGACATCATTGACCACCACAGGTGCAGCACAGTTCAGTTCATTAAGATGATACTTTTTTTTTAACTCTAAATGTAATCCTATAATATATTTTTTTCTAAATCTGAGCAACAAATAACACGCACATCTTCCTCACCCCTTTAACACCACACTGAATGAACCCAGAGTGTAAATAGAACTGAGCCTCATGTGTGAACCTGCCGTTATAACAACTCCACAGACGTCCTATCCACTCAGCATTGGTCGCTACATTCACAGTGAAACAAAAGATTTATTTTAACCCACAAATGTGAATGAACAGCTGGGTAATGAATAAATAACTCTCCTTCACGATGCATTTCTAAGCAGGGACTGTTACAAAATGGTTTATCGCAGGAATTAGACCAGAGAATGAAAACTGTAAAAAATGTGATGAAGGGAATAAAGAAATAAAGAAAATGGAAAGAAAGAAAGATAATATCAGCCGACTGATATTAGCGCCCCGCTATTAGCATAATTACGTAAAATCTACTAGCATTGTTATTGGTTTCAACTTCCTCAACCACCAGGCCACCACTGCCCTGCTATATGGTATCGGTTGATATTGGAATAAAAATGTGTTTGGACAATATCGACACGTTGGATATTGGCAAAAAGTTAATATTGGACAACCCTAAAAATAGGAGAACAGGTTGGATGATTAAAATAAAGCTGAGTCTCATTCAGCAGCTACTACACTGCTAATAAGTGAGCATTTTAATATAGCTGCTGACTGAGACATTTTAGTGATGTTAAGGTCCAAAATATTACCAGTATGATTTTCCATAATTACAACATGGTAACTTTTACTTTTTTTTAACTCAAGGCAATAAGAACTCTATGATGTAATGGCCATTTGGTCTACACTGGAAAGTACTTCACTCCTAAGACCCCCCTCTGTGGTGAAATGTGTGCAGAGTTGTAGGGGATTTTCATGTCTCATGTAGGGGATTTTCATGTCTGGAGCTTTTAAACAAACAAGGTTGGACATGTCCACAGTTAGACTGCGGTCAATTAGGGCAGCTGCTGTAGGCTTTTCCATCCCGGACATTATTTTCACTTTACACTGCTCTATACATTTGGGGGTGATTTAGCCAGAGATGGATGGAGCCAATAAAAGTAGCAATAAAGCACCAGAAAGTGTCTCACTTGTTTAATATGAGGTTGCTGCTCAGATGATTTATTTCACCAGTAAACATTTCAGTGAAAGTTTAAGATCCCCTTCAATTTGGGAAATTAAGTTCTCATTTATAGGATCATAGATAATTTAGCCCAGGGGTGGCAGCACATTCAAATGAATAGAGTTTGTGATTAATGGCTGGGACAGTTCAACAGGATCAGGGAAACAATTCAGGTTTGGAAACAGGAGTCTGTTAGCTTACCATGAGGCTGCATGGATTTATATATGATGTGTGTGCTGTATTTAGCCGATGACTGTGATGTACACACTTGTGTCGCATCCCTGTGTAATGAACACTTCCATTCACTCACACAGGTCTTACACACAGAAACAGTTGCCATGATGCACCACACACTGCCAGCTGGTCTGAAGACCAACTGGTTGCATAATAATCAGCTCAGTGCTCTGCTTCGATTTTGTTGAATTAATTCAAAATATCAAAAGTGTTTTCTAAATAAATATAGGTGTGTATTTAGGTGCCTGGCATTTTGCATTTTACATTAAGGAAGGACTCAAAGTGTCCTACCACAATGATTCAGTCTATACCATCTCAATTCCTGAGATATCACACAGAATCCTAATGTTATCTGTTTGAAATGCACATATGAGAATGACTCCCACAGATCTGACATCAAATGTGTTTTTGCTTCATAAATGATAATAGTCTGCTGGTAGAGGTAGTTGTAAAAGACTTTGGAGCACAGCAGCTACAGTTAGCACCTGTGTGTGTTTTGAGTTTGGGTTTTAATGTTGAGCCGAGAGCAGATGTGACAGGAGCTGTGGAAATGTGCAGCCAAACATGATTTGAGACACTGTGGAAGCATCATTAATGTCAAGGTGAGCAATGGTATACATTCAAGTGGAACAATAAGCAGTCAGTCATTCAGTCATGTCCAGGTACAGGGCACTGTTACACATATCCATGTGTCAGAGTCACACTATGTTCCCCCACCAGTGCTTGTCTGCTGTCACAGTGATGTCACTGCACGGCTGGTGATGCCTCTGGCAGTGTTTCCCTGGAGTTTACACAATGCTCAGAGAAACACAGAGATGCTAAACGAAGATGTTTGCTAAAGGCATGCTTTATGCAGGAAAAATAAACTGAGCGTCCAAACAGCACAGGGGTGATGCATAATACACGTATTTTCAAATGTAAATAAACTTAGAAAACTGAGGTAGGTCACTGGATATAATCATACTTTGGGCCAACACACATCCACTGTTGCATAACATTCCCATACACTGTGCAGTATGTGTCAGGCTGTGCAGTGTGCAGCCTGTAGCTGGGGATGAGCTTTACTGCAGTATTTCAGGGGAGCAAATGAGAGTAGAGCAGTGGTATATAAACTCTTATTTGCTTTGTGTACTGCATCATCTGACCCACTTCTTTAATATTCCCGGGAGACTACTCCCTCCCCCTTCCACATTTTTAAGTCTCTCCACACAGTGTTTTTGGCTGCATTAGACATTCGTCTCCTGTCAGAGTGCAGGGGCTGAGGTGTGGGAGTTCTGCAGAGCAAACCCAAATTTAATGCAGATACAAAATTAACATTTATTGCAATAAAGTGCATTTATCCATGAAACTGACGTCTAACTTGTCAATATCCAGACCTGATGATGTATTTTTAAATTACCCTAAATCGCTGCATGTTCTAAGGGTGATTAAATATAATCATCTTTTCATCTTGGATTTAATAGAATTATTTATCTGAGCTTACATATTTTTATACATACATTTTATACATATAATTGGATTTGAGTGTTTTTCGAATATTTGTGACATTATTCAATATATTTCTAACCCTGGTAAATATTTTCCTGACCTCCTGTTCTTCATCAGTGATTTCCAGTGTTTTTAATAGAACAATTATTATAATTGTAATTTATTCTTCAGTTCTATTTATTTATGTCATCTCTTGTATTTTTCTCATCTACATTTCTGCTGTAAATGAGATCATTTACAAGAATGACATCAAAATTAAACTGTTAATTAACAAAAACAACAATCACGTTTTAATAGTAACAACAGATCAATACCAAGTTAAACATGGTTCTGGATGATTAAATATGTTTAAAAAAAAATCTCTTGAAAGGTGCACCGTAACACAAATGTTGTGAATTGTTATTTCACCACCATGATAAACCTTGCAGGATATTTTCATGAAGTCCAGCAAAATGTGACCATGGAGAGTTGGATGAGGTTTTATTAACTCGGTGTCTTTATGATCCTGCAGTGTTCAGACTCCATGTTTCCAAGTCACTGCTGCGTTCAAATGCACACTGTTCAGGACAGCCCGCACAAACAACTCCTCATCTGAAACTCTTAGAGAACACCTGCCATCAAGGCGACCGTGTGAGGGGCAGACCAGAACAGTGAGTGGAAGTGCTATTGGAGGCATTAAGGCCTGTGTAATTTACAGACGGAGCACAGTGGGGCACAGTTAGACCCGGCGCCCCTGCAGGAGCTGCTAATTAAATGTTCTGCCAGTCAAAATAGTAACGGCCTGGTTTGTCACCACCTTCAGAGCACAATCCATCTTTAACTGAGTGTGAGTGAATTTGTTAGAGCATGTAAGGTTGTGTTTGCTCATGTGTGGCTTAATGTGTACCTGCCTGCCTGTGTGTATGTGGATGTGTCTGTATTTATACAGCAGAGCAGAACAACTGAGGACATCAGCTCAGGGCCGGTCCCACAAGGACACCACATGCCTGCTGACTCACACCACAGTGACAACGATTGGCCTCCCACTTATCTTAACCTCTAGGAACAAACAAGCACACACTCACCAATCTGAGTGTCACTGCCCACCCTGTGCCCACCCTTCTGAACCCTTTTGTAAAGAAAATATTCTTTCACCTCCATGCCTCTTGGCTATGGTTATAGACAAGACAGAAGCTAAAAGGAAGTCACTTAGCTGTTTGTTTATCCATTTTTTGTTTTCATTTTCTGCCCTGGTTGGTCACTCATTTAAAAACCAACAGTGTTATCTGCAAATCTACATGCAGAAGCAGTGAACTGTAAATAAGAAATCAATGTAGTTGCCTAGTTCTTTTTGTAGTACAACAAAACAAAAGTGACAATGAAACACAAAAGTGTGCAATGGCTGCAAAAATGCAGCCAGCCGAGTGTGAGTGGCAATCTTTATGGGATTATCTTGGGTTTGTGAAACAAACAAAGAAAGACAAACAGACAGTAAAGGTTCCCAAAGACAGGCCAGAGATTTTCAACCCTGAAGTACCATTGAACCCACATAGTACTGTATTTTAGGACTCTAGAGAGTCTTTGAGAATATCTATCTGCTATTTCTCAGTTGATTTATAAATCGAGACATGCTGTGAGTATTTTTTGTTATAGATATTAAAACAAATGAAGCTGCAAATGTGTGTCTGAGTCTGACTCAATATGACTAAGATCTAACTAAATGCAGACGATCCTACCTGGTTTATGCAGAGCACAATGTACCAGACCAATCAAGCACCGAACGTTAAGACTCAGAAATAGGGTTTTAATTTGCATCTGTGTGACTCTGTTTCTAATGCAGTCTTCAGCAGAACTAACATTAGGAGGAGAGATGGATAGATGACAGGAGTAAAGAAAAAGTCAGATGTTAGGTAAAACAATAGACCTACGTACCTCTTTTAGACTGATCTTGCAGCTGAAAATTATATTGGAACCATCTCTCTTGAAGTGGACGTGTCCTTTGTCTTTGAGTACAAAGGCTATGTCTGCAGGAATGTTCTCCGGGGTCTCGTCCCCTTCCTTTGGAAAAGTAATCTTAGTCCCTTCTTTCCAGCCCTTCTTAATGACTATATTTAGGATTTTATCCTCAGTCCTCATGCTCCGCCCATCTGGATTCAATTTGCGGCGGGTGATTTTCATGCGCTTGGTGCAGCCATGGAAGATCTCTTCCAGTGAGACCTTCAGTTCGTGGACCACAGGAGGATCTTGGTGTTTCCTGTTGTTGGACAGGCTCTCAGATGGCATCCCTCTTCTCCTGCGTCCATCCCCATGGAAGCCATTGCTCATTCCTCCAGGAAAGCCAAACTGCCTTCCAAAGTGAGTGAAGGGATCATCGTCATCCATGTCCATGTCCTGCTCCGTGTCATTGCTGTGGTCGTTGTGGAAGGAAAAGCCGTTTGAGCGACTGTGGTTTCGGTTGGAGCCAAAGAACATGTCGAAAGGGTTAGAGCCTCCAAAGAAGGAGGCGAAGGTGGCATGGGGGTCTCCATGGAAGGTGTAGTGGTGTGTGGTGCTGCCAGGAGCACCTGAGGTGGTGCTGCCTCCAGTCTTCAATCCTAAGGTTGACAGAACAGAGAAGATTATGAGGATTTATGTGCAAACACACAGACACATTAGCAGCAACCTGCACTGGGAGGAACGACTATGGTTTACTGAAGACTTTTCGCTACTCCACCAAAAATGACTATCAGTGGAAGAAAGGGATCAAGGCAGGTGAAAAGACTGATGCCAGGTCTGGAGGTAGTGAAGGTGAAGCTTGAACCAAAGAAACAGCACAGCACACAAAAAGGGAAGAGAAATCTGAGTAGCACGTTTAATGGATGCAGCAAGAGTTAGGGGGAAGTTGAATAACTGATGTATGGATTGAAAGCATTGACAGTGACTAAAAGACAGCAGTCTGAGATGGAGGTGTCAGAGTTGATGATGCTGACTTTTCTTATTGGCAGAGGTCGAGATGGACAGGAATAGAAAGCAGTCGATGAGATGCACAGTTAAGCCCAAGTAATTTGGAGAGGGAGTCAGAGTCAGACAGGTGGAGACTCTGTCTCCATATGAACATATGTTGGAAAAAGATAATAGAGTTGAGGGACATGGCAGATAAAGGCAGATGAAATACAAGTCACCATTATCATTATCATCATCATCATCTGGTCCAGGTTAGTCCTCCCAAAACACATGCACAAAACATGACATTTTCAGCATCTATGTGCAAAAAACACTGTCTAATGTGAACTGCACCATCACAGATATTCTACCTCCATCACATGATAATCTCAAGTCATTGCTGTGTGAGCCAACACACACCCACACAAACCTCACACTACAGTGTTACAAATACAACCAGTCACCACTGTTAACATGCAGATTCACTCATCAATATACAGCATGTGTCAACAGCAGACTGAAGGATGTTTAAAACTGACTTTTATGTTTGATAAGAAAAGTTAACAATAGACAGCCACACTAATGAGTTTAGAGCAGATGAAGTTCACCTTCATCCATCAGTGTGATATTAGATGCCAGAGTGTGGTCATGAGCTATTTCAATTACATCTAAATCCATCATAACGACTGTTTAACAGGGCTGTAGCGACTGTGTGCTGCAGCCTGCTTTCAGTCTGGATCGACACCAGGCATTTAACCCCTTCTCTCACCTTCCTCTCCTAGCTGATCGTAGACAACCCTCTTCTTGGGGTCACTCAGTACCTCGTAGGCCTCTGCGATCTCCTTGAACTTCTCCTCTGCGTTAGCATCCTTGTTCTTGTCTGGATGAAAGCGCAGGGCCATGCGTCTGTAGGCCTTCTTGATCTCCTCCTCGTTGGAGCCCTTGGGTATACCCAGGGTTTTGTAGTAGTCCTTGCCCATAGCTGCACACACACATACACATAAACTCCTGGCACTGAGACCCTTCTAGTCAGCCTCGGCAGCGGTCAGCCACTGTTGAGACACAGAGCCTGCAGTTAGCCTCTGATAATTACTGCTGTGATTGCTACTCAAAGCCACAGACTATAAATGGCCTGGCAAAGTTGCAGAGGGCACTCGAGTGCCGCTCCATCAGGGCCACTCTGCGATGTCTATTTAGTGACGGCTGGAAATGGAAACACAGTGTCGGCTGCTTTTATTAACTGTTGTAATAGGAAAGGAAAGTAAAGGATGTAGAGGAATTCCCTTTATTTGCAAGCGGTAGCTGCCCGTTTGTTCAGGTAGGCATTAGGGCTGCAAATGACAGGTGGCCTCCCCTCTCTAGTCCCATACAGGTATGGGAAATAGATATAGAAAAACATGTGACACGTATAAATACAGCTTAAAAAGGTTTACAATGTAGGCAAAGTGAGTGAAGAAAAGACCATTGACCATATCAAACAGGGGTCCCCTACCCCAGGCTTGCAGACCGGTACCTGTAAGTAGGTCATTTGATAGCAGGCCGCAGTGGGACACAGAGAAAAAAATGTACTTCATTTTACTAATTTACTTGATTCAAAAAGAGAAAGAATCATGAAAAGATGTTTTATTTTGAAAATGTAATGAGCCTTCAATGATCGATGCCGTGCTACCAGTCAACAATAATGGCCGGAAAAAGGAAAGTGAACTACTTATCATAGTGACACAGCACACCACTGCACACAACCAAATGTGACCTCTGTTTTTAACCCATCACCAAAGTGAACAGTGGGCAGCTTTAAGAGCCCGGGACACATTTTTGTGAGTAAAGTTTAAGAGAAATGAGAAACCCTGGATCTTAATCTCAAATTTCAGTATTTAATAGCATTTAGAGCAATATAGACATTGAATTATAAGGGAGATGTCAAAGTCTGTATGGCTCTGCATTTGACTCAGAGATAGTCAGGAGTCTGACAATTGGTAATGCAATGTCAATTACACCATTGATCTGCTGATGACTCTTATTGGACAAAGCAGCTAATAATGAAATAAACCGAGGCAATGGATGACTGTGTCCAAGTCTATGGTAAAACACAGAGATCCAATGTGGCTGCCTACATAGAGAAAACCTGTTGTGATTAACATTGTAATTGTACACTGAAAAATTACTTGAGATTTTCTTGTCAGCTAATATAAATAAAAATATACTGGAAGTGTAGTTAAATAATTAGCAGGTTTGGTTGAAACACGATAAACCTAAATTAAAACTAATTTTATCCATGCAGTCTACTAAAAGATAACCATGAAGTAATTTATGTGTATTGTATACAGCCATCCACTCAGGTGTTTAACACTTCTATTTAAACAAAAACATTAATAACGAAATCCAGGTTCATTACATGTGTGAGATGGGAATTAAAAAAACAGTAGCAATGGAGTTAAATGGATAAAATCCTACCAGATTATTAGCAGAAAAGGCAGTAATATATCAGATGACCATGGTCCGGAGGCGCCAGTGTTCAGTCTGCTCTGCTACTGCTCCGGCACCTCCGTCTGCTCCTTATAGAGTGACGTCAGTTGGAGGAGGAGGAGAGAAGGAGGAGCAGCAGAGCAGCTGAAATAAGCAGTGACCAAACGCTGCCACATTAACCCACACTGAGCTCACCAACTGTGAACTCAGCTGCTGTCGTCATCATACACAAACACACACCAAAGGAAATAAAAAGTTGCCCACAGTCTGCATTAATCTCATTAATGTCCAATAATCTGTTCAATTTTTCAAGGTGAACGTAAGGGGAGTGTGTGTGCTGAGAGGTCACAGGCTGCCCAGAAGACAGAGCTGAAGGAACTCCACCAAACAACATAATCTTCATCATTATTATGTGTGCATTAAAAGCTGCTCTTGTTAAGATAGCTCAGGCTAAAAATATACATTTTCAAATATTGGAATTTGCTTCTTACCAAAACAGCAGCTGCCTCAGAATCTGATCCTGGTCCCACTGGTCTGAAATCCACCAACAGACAGAGAAAAATCCAAGCTTTCTTCCCCTCTCCCTCTCTGCCTGTCTCTATTTTCTGCCGCTCTCTCTCTCTCCCTTCCTCTATCTACCTCTCTCTCTCTCTCTCTCTCTTTGTTCTCTCTCGCTTCATTTTGTTTATGAACTATTAATTACATGGACACACTTGATTCTCAATCAAAGAAATTGGTCAGTAAAATCCTGATAACTCACCCATTATTGGGAGGACAAAGGGGGGGGGGGGGGGGGGGGGGGGAGTGAGAGGGAGAGAGAATTGTTCCATAAAAGGTAAAGTGTGCACTCATTTTGGTATTCAATGTTTGTAAACATATAAAACAAAGCCTATCCTGTCCTGCAAAGGATGCTGTAAGTGTGGTTTGAATCCAGTTCAGTGTCGTAGTACTGTATATTTAATTATTTTACATATTTATTATCCCAGTTCCAGTACAGGTACTTTTTGTTAATACTGACTGTTAATACAGTCAATTAATCAATTAATGTTATGTGACACATTTTAGCACTCAAAGATTTGAATATAAGGTCTACCAGGGTGTGCCACAGTTTAATTACACCCCCAATGGTCATGCAATGTATTGACTTTTATCGCTTCTTACCCTTTAACACTCTATCTATCCATCCATCACAGTTAACCTATCGTTCTGGTAATTTAAGTGGAACTTTAAGCTGTTTTAAAAAGCTTCCTCTTCTGTGTGGGTTGATTTGGCTTGTGCTACAGACTAGGGTGAAACATAAACATCTCAAACATTCCTGTCTGACTTCACTGCTCTTTCCCATCCAAAGCAGATCAACATGCAGCCTACCTTACTTTTAAAAATACTGTAAAATGATAAATACCACAGTTAGAGGCCTGAGTCATTACTGATGACTTTTATCGTTAAGTGCACTTAAGGGCCCACTCAGCTGGGAGCAGCTCGACTGGGTCAAATCTAAAAGAGAGAGAGAAAGAGGGGGAGAAAATGAGAGTGGTTCACGCCTGAGTCATCTCTCCCCACCTGACTGACGAGGAGGTGTGAGGAAAGTGGGAGTCTGGGTGGAGGAGTCTGTCTGACACTTTCAAATATTACATTTAGCTCTGTGTCTCATACACACATATTTACACAGTCTAATCAATAGAAGCAGGAGAGAAGACTGTGTCCAGCGCAGTGTGTTCTGGCAGGAGGGACAGACTCTTGGGTCTCAGTGCAGCTGTCTCAGAAAAGCAGCTGGGTGAACACACCAGCAATTTCCATGTTTGCTTGGCCTGCGACGGACAGTCAGAAATTACAAACCCTATAGTAGTGTGGTCCTGGATTAATTCACTTGAAATGAGACGTAAAAACTTAATGTGTGGGAAAACAGTGAGGAAGTAGAGCAGATCCAACTTCACCCACCGTCCTCAAAGGTGAGTAGAGGAAACAATGGACTTAAAACAACTGCTACTTTATCAGATCATCATCCTTCATCTTGTGGCTTTCAACATCCTGAAGGAATCTGACACACCGTTGTCAACAAGGATGGAATTCCTGACATGAAGTAGATCCTCTTAACCTGATAGCAGAGGAAGTCCCTCAACAACAAAGTATTCAAAAAGATACATTTTTTATTTACAGATTGAGTGAGACAAAATACTGGCATCTTTTCAGTTGAACAGTAAAACCACCAACCTTCTGTCATACAACTCTACATTAGCGCCCTCTGTCACTACTCGTATCTTCTTCTACTCTCATTGTTTAACAGTGTCTTAAAGACAACTAAAGAATGTTGTGTGATCCAGTTTGCTGATTAATAATATTTGTAAAGTCACTTTGCGATGTTGATTCAAGCTCAATATAGTATTGATCGTATCTAAACCTCAAATTGTTTCCACTTTTGTAGGAGCAGTGTTGATTCAGTTCAACATTTTCACTCAGTATTCTCATCTCCCGTATATTTAATAGCTGATCTGAGTATTTTTCTCAATGAGTCTGTTGAAGGCCACAGGATGAAGTGAATTGTATAATAAAAAAAGGCTACTGCTGGTCTTTTCGTTCTTGTGTACTTAGAAAGTTCTGAGAATTTGAAGGAAGTCTTGAAAATTAAATGAAACGGTTGGAAGTGTACACTTTAAACCAACATACAGCCTGAGCTCCTAGAACCACAGGTATGTCCAATGTGGGTTACTCCTTCGTTCCATAATACTTAATATATTCCAAATAGTTTTTTGGTCTTCAATAATAGCTTTAAGCCCCAAAGGTTTCAGCCTACAACTCATCAATTTCTCATTAATGGTCTATGGGCCAGACTGGTCTGACTCCAATGTCATTACTTTGGGCTTAGACTTACAGTAAGTGGTGATGATTCTGAACTTGGACTTTTACTCACATGCTTACTCAAAATTTTCTTGAATGATTAAAAACTGTAATCTCAAGTTGAACCTGTCTTCAGTGAATCAGATTCCACCTTATAACCAAAAGGTCTGAAGGGCTGGACTTGGACTCAGACTCAACTCAAACTTCTTCTTGAACCCCAAAGACTTAACTTTTACTTCTTATTGTTGCTTCACACTCGGACTTGGACTAGTATTACTGACTGTAATACTGAACCCTAAAATAATCACAAACAACATGCAGTACAACTGGGATAAGACAAGTTCTATGAGCAGCTCCGTTACAGCTCATCTAAGACGGACTCCATATCTGTACAGTCCTATATAAAGTCATTGCAGGCGACGACTGCAAAAGTGAATCCCTAACAACGTCTTTATGTTAAACTCATAATCCTTAGGAAACACATTTCTGCTATAAATTTAGGGAGTTGTACTTTAATTAGGGAAACTTCGTTTTGTAATCTGTCAGTACGGCTCTCTAGAGAAAACCCGCTGCCCTCCCTGTGGTATGTCTGTTTTATGTCTGTGTCCTATCAGCCAGTGAGAGCTAATCCTCGTCCTCCTGCTGCTGCTGAGTGTGCACTGAAAACAGTCTGAGAGCGACTGTTCCTGACGTGATGCTGGGTTTCCATGGTGACACAAGAATCTGCCAGACAGTGATGAGTCTGCCAGAAGATCGTTGCGCACATGTGTGTGTGTGTGGTTGGGCTGAGTTAACAAAGAAGTATCCCACCAGACTTAAGCCTGAGAATAAAGTACCACACAGTGGTAAACAGGGAGTGAACAGCACTATCTGAGCTAAGAGACATGAGACAGAGGGGTGATAGGACATCAGGACAAACAACAAACGAGGGTCTCACAGATGACACAAGGATGTCATTAGGTGTTTCAAGGTGGCAGCATCTCCCCTCCCCAGCTCCTTTCTTCTCAGAGCCTTAAATTCCTCTATCCTCCCCCTTCTCTTTCACGTCTACTCTTCCGGTAACCATAGAGACCACTGTAGCCTGAAGAGAGGCAGACAGTCTTGGTAGAGTCAAATGAGGACACTGGATGTACACACACACAGAGAGACTCACTAACAAAAAGAGACAGACCAGCTGAACACTGGTCAGCTGAGGATGTGCAGAGAACAATAGGATGGAGATGCTGACCAATTCACTTCTATCACATTTTGATTGTGTAGGAGTATGCAGATATACTAGTATGTATATTGGTGTTTTCATCTGCAGCTCTTGGAAAGTTATTGTGTGTAACTTTCGTATCATAAAATTAAACTTCAAGGTCACCAGCTGACCTTAAGTGATTTAGGGAAAAGGTGTTGTGTTGTGACTGTGACTAAAGTACAGCTGTGTAGATCAGGTATACTGTCTGTTTTACTACCAGCTGATGGCTGTATAAATACGGTAATGGTCCACAGCAAACTGATCAAGGGTATGAGTGTAAATTAAAACAGATATTTGTCTATATATGTGACCCTGTGATGGACGGTTGAACTGCAAGTTTCTGTGTATAAGGTCCCTAAGGTGTCATTGCAGTGTGTTCAGATGAAGCTCTATGTTCAAAATATTACAATAATATTATATATATACTATATATATTATTACATTACCTTGTGACCCAACATGACTAGACAGGATTGATATATACATATATATTTTTTAAATATCTGGTCTCAGACACTGGTTTCTCTGCACGGAACAGAGCTGTCTCTCTTCTCGTCAGCTCCCTCAGCCCCCACCATACAGCATCTCAACAGACCCATCTCTGATCACTGAATCATATAAAAAGAAATGCTGCTGACATTAACAGTCTCCAAATAACACAGGCAATAAGACGAGCTTCAAGCCTTTGAGGCTCTTCTACAGCTACAGCAGCAGCAGCAGCGGAGGCATTATTATCAAGATAGCACAGAGCACCAGAGGAGGTAAAATGACAAGATTAATTAAAAAAGGGAAATCAGCCCAGAATGTAGTGGTACAAAATGTCTGACAAATCTTTGCTCCTCAAATACCCACTGCTTTAACACTATAACACTCCTGCTCTTTTAGTAGTAAAAGCTGTCTTACTAATAAATATTGGACCACAAAAATACCCTATAGGGAAGCAATATGCTAAAGTATAGTATAAACCAGGGGCTCATGGGCTAAAGTGAGGTCCAGAATTTGAATGGCCGGTTGGGTATTGGTTGGATGTAGACTGCTTGGTGAAATACTTTGAATGAAATTTACAAGAATAAACTTTCATATTTAATTTGGCACAATTTATCTGCCACAGTCTCTACTGTGGCAGGATTAACAGTCTCTACCATACCTTTGTACTTTGTGTGTTTGGTGGGCCGTATCTTGGCCCACAGGCCATAGTTTGCCCAGGTCTGGTTTAAGCAGTATTTAGTGAAGATTCTTGTGTGTGTGTGTGTATGTGTGTGTGTAAGTGTAAACAGACAGGAACGACACAACCAGTGGTCATGGTCATGGTTTATGAAGCTAAACAAATAAAACTATCTCTTTGGCAGACATGAGCAAAGCATCATAATTGGACATTAAAGTAATACTGGCAGATGTGTAATTATCATGATCACTTTGTGGAGGCAGCGATTGTTTTTTCTGTAAATTTACAGTACCAAAGGGTGGGAAATTTCAGGTCAAAGTGTGATTTTGACTTAGAATTAACAGCAAATCCTCAGGTCGGATATTGACGTCACCTTCTGCCCTTCTATACTCCAGTTCCTTCATGTTAAATGCGTCCTTTGACTTCTTACCCATTTGATTCATAGACAGATGTCAAATTAACACACAGACACCAGAGTTGAGCCCTGATCCAATGATTATACCAGGATAAATAGATGTATCACTGAAATTGTCGACAGAATTGACAGATTTGAGAAAAATCTGGCACTTAAAAAAAAAAAAAAAAGCAACAGAGGAATAACGCATGACAGGAAAGATATGTGTATCACAGTTTAGCATTTCATTTAACACATCATTTCTTACCCTTCTAATTCGATCGGCAATGCTTCATTGTTCATTGGGCAGAAGATTATGGTCATTAATATCATTACTTTTTATAAAGGCATAACCAGCTTTGATGAAAAGTCTTCTTTTTCTTTCTAAGAATTTTTAAAAGTAACTCAGTAAAAGTGCAACTACTTGGAAACTCTTGTGCTCCGGGAGGGTTCATCTGTAGTCAGCAGACTGTTATGGTCAGCGTATTTTCCACAGGGAGCTTACATCCCCTCAGCCTGCAGCATGTGCTGCAGGTCAGGTTCAGTTAACGGATAATGTTCAGATATCTTAGGTCAGGATACAGGAGGTTGGCAAGCAGGGACAAAAATCGTGGTGCGTCTTTAAGGCAGTGTCCTGGGGAACGGATGAACTGGACAACCTTTTTCACAGGGTTCTGAAACTCTGCGTAATGCTTGTTGCTAGGCAGGGTCTCTAAAGTCCCTAAGGCCTTAATTAAGAGAAAAATAGAACATAGCAGAGACGTTAGTTGGAATGGTTGATTACACACAAAGGAAGAATAAAACACAATCATTTTGTCTTTGTATTTCATACTTGTTGGGCTTTCACAGAGAGCTGCAGCTCAGTGGTGGGCTGAAGTCGAACCTCGGTTTCTGATTGCACCTGGACTGAGAGGAAGGTTGCCAGACTTCGAACCAAGACCCTGAATCTTTACAACAGTAAAGTGGGGGAAACAGCAGTAGTTGCAGGTCAGCTAACATGTTGTCAGTGTTTTTATTCCCTCTTCTTCCTCCCTCAGTGACTTTATACTGTTTTTTTTTACCAATACATGGTGATCCTGGAGGAGAGCACTACTGCCCTGCGGACATCTAGCTGCTAATTGGGTAAAGTACAGCTGTACACTGTAACAGCTTCATTTATAAATAACTAAGCCTGAAGTAAACCATGACCTGGGCAGATCCAATACACAGAAGCACATAAAACACGGTTGGTATAATAAAGAGCATTGTTAAAGTGCTAGTAGTTACTGGTTGGTAATTATTATTTCTAAAATGACATTCTTTATATTAATTACACCAGACAAATATTTAACTATATGTATTACACAGCTGTATGTAGGTTTTGTTTAAGTTACTACCATTTCCTGCCTCTCTTCCCTTTCTGCACATACAAAACATGTTCTAGCTCTTTCCCCTTCAAACCAGGTTACCAGGGATAGTTGTAAAAAGTCTAACACTACATGAACCTGTTCACTTTATTTTTTAATTACTGATAAAATGCAGGTAAACCTACTGATTTGAAACAGGAGATCTCTTTCCCAGGCCTATTGCGGCCAGCAGCCCAGAGTTGACTCGTTCTTCTCCCAGCTGGAGGAGCCTGGTCTGCAGCTTCATCAGATTCATGATGACTCCTGACACTTCACTGAGGCCTGCTTGGGGCTGGAGTTGCTCCACTGACAGGTTCAGAGATTTGTGCCACCAGAGTAAGAGCTTAGCTTCATCACATGGACCACTGCACAAAGGAGACACATCGCAGCAAAGACGGTTGTTAGCAATTACGAAAAGAAAAACCCAAAACAAAACAGCATGAAGGGTTAATTTGTGTGGGTGGGTTCTCAAACCTGGGAGAAACCTGACTGGTCCATGTGTTAATCAGAGACAGCGTCCTCCTCTCATTGGCTGCTGTGTATTCACTGTTGAGGCGTTGTAAAATGAAGGCATAGAGTGTCAGGAAGCTGCCTCCAGATTGGCTCTCGGAGATGAAGTCATCCACTGTGAGTTCAGGCACCTGCAGAGATGCCAACACTGGACCCCAACCAACAGACTCCTCCTCAGCTGAACAGTAAACACAGAGGAGGGAGAGTGAGGAGATCCTGATATCACACAAGTTATTTTAAAAAGAAGATCATATTTTCATAGACTGTAAACATTCAATTTTTAAGATAGAATGAAGGATATTATTTAAAGCATGGTGTTGATGTGTTAGTTAGTTTGTGACACAATCCTATCATTGCATCGATAAGCACTTAACACAATCACAACAAACAATTAATTAAACAATTTTGGAAATTTTATTTAGCGCAAACAGAATTGTATAAAAACAGAATTTTATCATTCTTTATGAAACATCACTTTTCTTTCATTTGCAAAATTCAATTTAAAAAGACTTTAAACTTTACAATAATTAAAATATTCAATTTTGCTTTCATTGATTAAATATTTAGAACTAAAGGATTATCTACTTTAGTGTCTGTATGTCTGCTGCAGTGTTATGATTGATAATTCTGACCAGACGACCTGAAGAATGTTTTACAAAAAAAAAAAAGAAGAGGAGATTCTTTTAAAGACTTGCTGATCCTGCAATCTAATACTTCATAACAGCTTTTCACTACAACCAGCTGCACTGGTTGGCCAGTGTTATGTTTTCCTAGTGTACTAGTTCACCGTCTTACTTTTCTTCTAGGCATTTTATTTTAAAAAGTCAACAATGTCACTGTTTGGAGGTACGTATGTGTGCAAGAATTTTTCAGAGTAGAGGATACAGAGAACAGGGAGAGATTGAAATCAATGAATCGCTGTGGCAACCCCTGAAAAAAAGCCAAAGCACAAAGCCAAAAGAAAAAGAAGAAAGCTAAATTAGAGTATCGGTATCGGTACTCGGTGTCAGCAAGCACACAAATGAAAATTCTTATAAATGTGTCAGTTTGCAAGGAACTTCATGACAACTCCAGTTTGGGCACAGTGTTAAATTGCCAAGTTGAAAGTTGAAACAGAGCTTGTACAGAGCCAGACTATATCAACCAATCAACTGTGATATAACATGGCAGCAGAAAACCTCCAAAATCAACCACACAAATGGTATCCATCCATACCGTGGTTAAAGTAGGCTGTGATGCACGCCTCCATGATGCGAGTCATGTGTCGTACTGATGCCAGGCAACGAGTGCAGGCTGTGAGTAGAGGCAGAATGGGAAAGCCCCTCCCCTTCTTGTCCAGCCAGGTGATAACACGAGCAGCAAGAGCTTCGCCGGACGAGATGCCAACTCTGTTCAACAAAGCCAGAGTGTCGCTGAAGAGACGGCACAAGGCCATGTGTCGCTGCTCCAAACCTGTCTCTGTGGAGGAAACATTTTTATTTTGTTATTATAGGAGCATGGTGCAATGCTAGAGAACAGCAGTTACAGCAACATTTAGTTGTCAATGTCAACTATGTGTAACAGAGAGAGTCATATCTAACCTGGGGGGTTGAATGTGACAATATTCTCCAAAAGTGTCTCCAGCTGAGACTCCAGACTGCTGAGGCTGATTCCTCCTCCCTGCTCCAGAGTCACTAAGGACTGCACACACCAGCAGACGTACGCCCCTGCCTTCAGTGTCTCCTCCTGACACACAGAGGAAAATGTGTTAATACCACACATGGAAAACATTCACATGTGTTAATCTGTTTTCTGTCTATAACCACAAATCACAGACTTTTAAAGCTAGGCCAAATAATCAAACACTGGGCAGTAAAATCAGACTGGAGGTGAACGATGTCAGCTTTTACAAGAAATCTATTCTAAAAATCTAAGAAATCTATCTATATAATTTTCTAACAGAAAAACAATATGTTTTCCAAAAAAGAAAACATTACTGCCTGGTTAAACTTTGCAAAACACTTACATCAGCTCTTCGTGAGACTAATGCTAGAGTTTTATCCTGAATTCTAGAGGTGGGATGTTGCAGACAAACTAAAATACTAACCCTAACCCTAACCCTAAAATACATAATAAATACACATACACAAGAAAACACTCAACATTCTGAGACACGGTGGAAAAGCATCATCCTTGGGAGTGATTTTATTTTAATTTGGGGTTTTGGTCCAGTTTAAAGGCCATTTATTAATTACCAACATTAATAAATACCAGTCTACAGTATTTTCCACACAAACCCAGAATGTGTTTAGAGGAAGGTTAAGATAAGAAGAACTCTTGAGTTACTTTGAGGACGTAGCTACTAAATAACAACTCATAGAAATTCATTGAGAAGAAAAAAAAAAGAAAAAAAAAAGCTCATTGAAAAACCCTTTAGCCAATATACACCAAAGTACTGTAATAATATTAAAGGGTGATTTGTCGCTCACCATGTGAGGGTCTTCATTAGAACTGAGCTGAAGCCCTGCACCACCACGCAACAATTTTAGCAGCAGCTGAGGGGCAGAATCTGTGCTGAGTAGCAAAGATGGAGTGTAGTGGGTGCCGACATATCCCAGAATGCCTTGGTATGAGGAGAGGTCCAGTTGATGCCAGGGCAGAGAGGTGGACTGCACCAACAGACTAAGCAAAGGAGATTCCTGTGGATGAAAAGGAGAATGAGACTATGGAAGAAGTAATTAGTGGAAGTAAACACAGAGGAAGAATTACGGAAGTAACAAAAGTAATAGAAGACAAAGTAGATCAAAATCATTTCTCAGATTAATCGAAAAGTAACACTATGAAGGTCACCTGTTGACTGAGGAGCTGCTCCTCCTTGGCCAGAAAGACCAACATGTAGAGCAGATAGACAAGCATGGTGTGGGAGTCCTTCTGGGTGCCCAGAGCAGGATATGCAGCAGATGCTGAAGGTGTCTGTAAGCTGTCACTCATAACACTGACCCAGTTCACTTCACATAACACTCCACCCATAAACAGGAAGCAGCTCTTGGGACTTCCTCTCTCCACCTGAGGGCAGAATAAAGTGTATGAACAAGCAAAAAAAAAATTACCTTAGGTTACAATCTTACAAAAATTATAGTGACAAGAAACATGTTCCAAAGCCTCAATTATTTTGAATGATTTTCATAAAAGTTTGGTTAAAATTGTTAAAAAATGTATTTCAATGAGTTTGAACAGAGTAGTCTTTTCATAGGTCTGAACAGACAGACCCACATGTGTTGTATTTCTAACAGCTTGGTCTTCGGACTTTAATTACATCAAGCTATTCTAATAATAGCGGCCAGAGCTGAGGACTGAGGTCTCACATTAACATGAACAAAGTCCCTTGTGTCCTGCAGATTTAGAACAGGGCTCAAAAGGTCAGAAGTCATTGGTTTCTTACACTGAAGAGCTGCTCCATGAGCTGAGTGTCAGGGTGCAGGAATCTCCAGGGCAGGCTCCGGAACTGAGTGTGGTAAAGGTAGAGAAGGTATTCGGGCGTGCGTGGCGAGGTGCAGCTCTGGCAGTACTGCATCATACACAACCACAACGCTCCTCTTTGACTAGGCAGCAAACGATCTGTTGATGTAGCAGCACACACAACAACAACAAGGAGGATAACTGATTTTAACCTGCTGGTGTAAAGATACTCATCACTTTCTGTGGACCAACCTCTGAATTTGTGATGCAGGCTGTCAGTCAGCTGAGTATACAGTCCAACCAGAGGCGCTGCTGCTGTCGCATCAGTTTCCAGCCAAGGGTAACACTTCAGACTTCTAAGAATGATAAGAATCAGAAGAACAACTTAACTGTCATTGTACATACAGTCACCAACTCTGCGACTGCATCATAAGCCTAACTTTATATACGGGAACAACTAATTTCTAATGTAGAGTCCTTTTAACATGAATATTATACAAGATATTGTAGTATTTTGCCTGTTAAATCTTTAGAAAACGTTTTATTTCTTCCATGGAATAACATGGAAACATCTACTTACGTATTTGTGTCACTAAATACAAGTACAGACTCTTTGTAAAGACAGAGGAAAAATGAGGGAATATATTTGAGCTAGTGTGAAACACTGAAATGCATTTCACATATTAACATGCTAACACAATTGGCCACTAACATAACATCTACACAGGCAAGAACATTTCCTCTTCACCTGTAGAAGAAACTATGACTACATGTTACAAAAATCAAACTTGATTCTTTGATTTCTGGAGCCTCTTTCATCTGAGCTAACATCTGCTTCACATCTGCCTTTCTCACAACACTTCTGATCTGTCCAAACTGATATGTGGGTCCAGGTTGTGCAACACTTACCCTCCCTCATCTGTGTCCACAGGAAAAATCCAAGGTTTAAATAACTTCACAATCGTACAGTACAGCTCCTGCAGAACTGCAGAAGAAAAAAAACCCCAGAGATTTGGCCTTCATATTATAACAACTCACCATAAAGGAACAGACTCAAAACTGAAGGTTTCGACTTCCCTACAAGGGAAAACTACTTCTGTCGTTTGCTGACATTTAGTTGGTTACCTTTGATTGTTTTGCTGCTTCCCACTGGTTCTCTAGCACAGCTGCTGAGCTGCACATTGATGAGTGATGTGACCAAATGATCCCAGAGGGAAACAACCTCACTGACGTAGGGAGTCCAGGCAGAGAAGAGGCCAAAGCTGCGGAGGTCCTGCTTACTGAGACGACTCCGCAGAAAATATTCGCTCAGCCAGTTAACAGTCTCATCCATCTGTTTAGAACCAATAAAATAGTGTTTCTGGTTTAGTTATGATGATTTAAGTAAAACGTGTTATTCCTACAGGTGGTCAGCTTTTGGTACCTGCTGGGGTGAGAGGCTAATGGAAGATCTGAAGGGAGAACTTTGGGCTGCAACAGCTCGTCCAGGAGATTCAGTTGAGCCAAGGGTTAATTCGGTTTTACTCTTTGTGCTACAGGTTGGAGGTAAACAGCCCAGAACTCGAAGAGTCACCTTCCAACATTCAGGACTCAGTAACTGATTTGATGAACCTGGTGGCAATAAAAATGACTTCAGTTTGTTCAAGAACATATAAAACAGTTACAATTATTAGATACTTAGAATATACTATATATATATATATATATATATCTAATATATATATATAGTATCTTTATTCTGGTATATAAACATCTTATAAAATACAGATTTGTTTCATATCACTGATTTAATTTCTGTGGCTGTGATGGTGAATGGTGATAAATGAGTCACTATTATGTAGACAGCTGTGCAGATTGAATGCATTGTTCTGCTCACTCTAATGACATAAATTACATACTCAAGTCTTTTGTTGGTGGGGAAATGAGTGGGAGGAATTTGCTAAAGAGGATGAATGTATTTCACTTGAAAATGGACTGAGAAGACTCTTCAACCGTGTGCTTTGAAAGACAACAAGTCACATGAGAGGCATCACAAGAATGCTGTTTAATGTGACAGTAATGGTATGCTGCATGTTTTTTTTCTTCTTCAACACTTGTCCACAGCATGTGTTTACATTATTGGCTTTTGTAATTGTTTTTTGAAACTAGCATGTATGCACAGATTCACACTTACTGGTCATGAGGAGACGCAGACAGTCACTGTAGTGGTCGGGGAAATGGTGGCGTAACAGCGATGTCCAGTGTTTGGTAAAGAGGTGAAAAGGTGTGAGAAAGTCAGGGTCAGGGTCTCGGCCGCAGACACACAGAGCTCCGTGGACCAACTCCAGCAAACGGGTTCTCTCTGAAAATATGGGCTGGGCTTCATTCAGCCACTGAGGCAAATCAAACTGCAAGAAGAAAAAAGGTGAAAAGTAGTTTGGTGTAACTGAGCTCACCTGGACAGTACAGTAAAATATTTTTTATTGTGATACATTTTTTTAAAGTGACCTTTGTGAGAAGCATGAAAATGACATCAGCACTGTCGAGATGCAATGATGACACCACATCTTGGTAGAGAGAGACAAGCTGTTTTGGAGCAGAATTAGGAGTGAAGAAAGGAGATATCAGAGGACAAAGACGCCGCTGCTCCAGGATGGTCTTCAAGACACGACCACACTCCTCTGCATTTCCCTGGATAAACACCTGCGATGGAAACACAACTGGAATCATGTAGAAACCTGCTTCTTTACTGCTGACATTATGGGTGACAATCCAAATATATTAAACACAGACCAACATTTATCTACATGTAGAACTTATTTGTGATTTCATACTCACCAGAAAATCAATGTTAATTGATAATTTAAAAAAATCATTATTTTCAGACATATGAAGATCAACTGTGTATTCTCACCTGTCCCAGAATCTCAACACAAGACGAGAGGTACTGGCGTGTGGACGGATGTCGCAGTGTGTCCTCACACACAAAGGAAACCACCTGGTAGAAGGCGGAGACGCCCACATGTTGCACTGCGGGAGATTTTTGGGCCTTGCACATGTTCACCAGGGCCCTGGACACAAAAGTAAAGTCCATGTTGAATTTTAATATTAAACTTATTTTCTTCCACATATTCCACATATAGCCTTACGTATGTTAAACCTTGTTGAATTTTCATTTGTTTTTAAAAATTTTATACTCACGTAATAAAGTTTTCAGTGTGGACTGCAGCCTGGGCCAGGGTTTGAGGAGGAGCAGCCATGGAATCTGTTTGGAGTTTTTTGATGTCTCTGCGCACTGACGTGATCTGAGTCTGCATGGCCTCCTGTCTCTGGACACGCTCACACTGTGAATGTAGTGAAAGACAGACATTAAATAACAAACCACAGCCAGCAGACTTCACAGATCTAAATATTATAAGGTGAACCATATGCAGCCTAAGAATTAGTACCGTGACAGTCATGTGTGCAGGTCCCTGGCACGGCTGCCCTCCCTTCCCTTTACACTCTAAATCCATTGTGACCTGCTCTGATTTGTTTTTATACAGTAGAGGAAGACTCTCCAAGAGTTCCTGCTCCATTGCCACCTGCTGGGCTTCACGTGCGACTGCAACCCTAAACAACAAAGCAAAGTTTTTCCCTTTGTCAGTATGTGGTTTTGCATATAACTTATAATAGACTGCACATACAGTACACATAAGTAATATAATTATTCCTCTATGTGCATGTGGTATATTTTCATTAATGTGTGCTGTCCATGTACCGTGCTTGGTCCTGTAGGATACTGAGGTCCTGTTGTAGCAGCTCAGTAGCCGCTTTAGAATCAGTGAAGCAGTTTGTTGGAATGTCTGCCACAGGTGCTTTGTACTGCTGCAGCTCTGGAGGTGGACAAGGAGTCGGATGCTTCTCCAGATTTGATAGGATACGCTTCTTTGCTGCACACACAACACATCGGAAATTGACTAAAACCACAGAAAAAACAAAAGCCTTTGCAAGCTGAAGTAAGTTAAAATTTGTTTTTTATTGTTTTTTTTACCATTGTTTGGGTTGGTGTAATCAGTGAAGCCAGGGTTTGGAGTCTGTAGAAAGACTGGCTCACTCTGCACCTTCTCCCACAGAGACAAAACTTCCTTTTCATCATACTGCAAACGTTCATGGTCCAAATATTCTACCCACAGTTCCTGCAGCAGAGCATGGCAGCACAAGTGACAATGTATACCCAATCTCTCCCCAATGGGAGTTTATGTACCATTTAATAATAAAAAAAAGCACAACAACAAAGACTCACCTGATGTCGCTGCATAACTTGTGCCAGTCTGTGTGGTTCATATTGTGGAGGAAGAGATGGAAGGTAAACTTCCTGTTTCTGCAGCGTCTCATCATCCAGCCACAGAGCAAACACACCAAACAACCTGCAGACAACCAATCATCTGTCATTAGGAAACATGCAAACAAACTGCTGTCTGGTTCCAACTGCCATCAGGAACAGGAAGAAGTACCTTAAAACCTAAACACTACACATCACAGACCTACCTGACCATTTCTGTGTGTAGTTGTGGAGAGGTGAGGTACAGGCGAGGATTGTCAGAAGTTTCATCACTTCTACTTTCTGATGAGGGGGTGTTTGGTAGGGGCACTCTGAGGGCCTGGCTGGCAGCGTGGTGAAAATCTGACACCTCCTGTATCCTGTGTCTCAGATCTTTGAGTAAAGTGGCCTGAGATGAAGTCTGGAAAAACCTGCGCCCTATACATCCGCCTGCAGCAAGCCTAGTGGGCGACATTCATAAACAGACCACTCTGGTGAACATCCAGTTTTAAAAGGCCGACCACATAAATTGTTCCCATTTTCCGGAATTCAGGTGACAATTTTAGTGATGGTTCTGTGAGCATCTTACCCATACTCAGGCCCAGGCTGTCTCAGGTAGAGCTGCAGGAACTTCTGCCAGACCAGAGGAAGAAGCGGGTGATCAGGGGGTGTGGCTAAAGCTTGACATGCCCAGCGATATACCTGCAGCCGCTGAAGAGATGGAGCTACTGGCAACTTTAGCCTTTGCTGCGCTTTCTGTTTCAGACAGAGAAACTATGTCAAAACACTGCTCTCTTATAATACCTGAAATTGCAAAATGGTGTGTAAATGTGCATATTCATTCACCTTCAGGGCTTGTTCTGGGGACATATTTGGCTCAGACAGCAGTTCAAGTTCAACACAGCGTCTCAGCTGAGAGTCCTCCTCAAACACACCCTCCATGTTTAACACCAGCCAAGCAAACCAAATCTACAAAGACAGACAGAAAAATTAGATCTGTGCTGATGCACTGGTAAAACAGGAATTATGTTAAAACAGTATTTTGATTCACTTGCCTCTTCATTCAGTGATTGGCTATCTACAAAGGAAGGTGTGACATTTCCAGAGATCCAGCCAACCAGAGAGGAGAGTAGACCCTGGTTCCCATGGTAACCCAGGGCATTCTGTGTCAATAAATAAAAAATAAGAGCATTATCACAATGAACATTTTTCAACAATAATACAACCTTAGGCTCTCACAGTTGTTTTTTTGCTTAAGATTATTTGAATTACAGTAGTCCCTCGCTATTTCGCGATTCATCTTTTGCAGATTCAGGACTTTTTAAAACTGTGTATATAAAATATATTGTATCCCGGATTTGGATCTGCAAGAGATATCACAGGAATGGGATGACGATATGGTTCAATCGATCCAATTTTGCAACAAAATCGACAACGTCACGACTGTCTACAAGCTACTCTTCAACTGGAAAATGAAGCAGTGGAAGCAATAGTTAATCACAATGTTTGGCAGCCTCGCAAAAAAGAGCCAGTTCCTGCTACTACTACGGATACACCTTCGGAAATCATGGAACCTTCTGAAGAGACGTAAAATCAATCATCGGCTGCGCAGTAAAAGTCATCATCACCTTCCTCATCATCATTTTACTGCGCATAAATATGGTGTCACTACTTCGCGGAAATTCAGTTCTCGTGGCAGGCCTTGGAACCTATCTACCGCGATAAACGAGGGACCACTGTATAGCTAAATTTGGTGAATTCAGTTACTGAGCCTTATTAATGCTTAATTCCCTTTTTGTGGGACTTTAAACTCATGACACTGTCATATTAACTCCTTATTATATTACATCATTTACAGAAAAGCTACGAGACTGGAAAAAAAACTTAAATATGCAAACCTCACCTTATGCAGTTGGTACAGGAGTTTCTGCACACATTCCTCCTGGTGATATGTAAAGGCAGTGCAGCAAATCTGATCCATGAGAAATAAAACTGTTTTGTCTCTGTACCACAAGTTCTGTTGAGTCAGAATTCCCACCCAAAACTCCAACACTGCTGCTGCTCCGACACGACTTGGCTGGGAACTTTCTATGATATGGCTCTGAAAATAAAGTAACAAAAACGTAAGCGTAAAAAAAGAAAGAGCAACTGGTGGTAACAGGAGTAAAAGCTCATCTTGGTAGTAACTAAAATTGTAATCTTCCACATTTCTTTTGAAATTTGACAGAATATCAAATAATGACAGAAGGCCTGACGTAAGAATGTATTATAAACAACCATGGTGACACACCTGTATGACACTGTTTAGGAGTCGGACATTGTCTCCATAGGTTGTTCCTGTCAGGAGTGGTGCCACCCGGTGGGTGACCTGCTGTGTTACACCTTGAGGACAGACACTGTCATACTGCAAGAACAGCTGCACACAACTGACAAACCTGCCAACAACAGACAGATGGCGATACATTTATGTGTTTGTCATCGTTAATGTCTTACTTTTTAAAAATAAACATCCACAGCTGGTTTTATTGTTTTCTTACTGAGGGTTGTTGAGCAGGTAATAACTGAGAGGGTAAGTCGGTGGCAACACATTGTCTAAAAGATGCACAGCAGCTTTTAGATGGTGAGATTGGATCAGACTCTTTAACAAGACGATTCCATCAGTGCAGAACTTTTCCAGGCTATAAACCAAACAAAATAAAAAATGACATAGGACTTGTTTCATGTGCACCAGGAAAATACTCTGTAAATGCTAAACCCACATCTGAATACAGACCTGTGTCCTACTGATGTCATTGCAATTGAAAGGTAAGAGCCTATTGGGATGCCCGCTTTTACAGCTCTGAGGACAGAGTGCATGCTGGGAGTGTGTGTCAGCTCTGGAGGTGGGTTGGAAGCCAAAGCAGGAACGAACCAGGCTCCTTTAGGTCTCTGAGAATTTCCATGGAGCTTTAGTCGAAGCAGCAGCTGCCACGCCCACTGACTGAAGGAGGCTTCAGGAGAGACACCCAAACGAAGGAGACTGGCAAGATAGGATACCTGAGGGAAGAAACAGGAAGTGGTGTTGTTCTACGCTTCCAAAACTGAGTCACATTGTAGTACAAACTGTTCATGTGCAGTTGTGTGACCTGTTTTATTCCCTCTGATATGAGGCCACTGTAGGTTTTGTCAGTGAGGTATTTCTGATAGGCTTCAGCCACCAGCAGAGCCACTTCACTGTGTAGAGACGAAGGCAGGGCCAAGGAGCCATTCTACAAAAATAAAGAGATGTAGTGTTTTCACACTTGTACTTTACTGCTTTTGGTTGAGCTAATGTGATTACTGGAGTTGACTGATCAGTCTGCTCAATGGGTCTTACATTTAAGTTCATTTAAGAACAGTACACTTAAAGAGTTTATGCATATATCAAATTACATTTTATTATAATTTTTGAGAACCAGATGACTTATGATTATACAAACATATTTACCATGCAAATAATGCAATGTTTTATTACCTAATAATGCAAATTAGTAGAAAGATTTATCTGAAGTATGGGATACCAATCATTTACTAGTTTCACGTAAGATACATAAATATAACTTTAAATAACATGTTATGACGACTCAATAAATACTTTATTAGTCATCAACTGTGATAAAGTAGTAATTTTGACTGAAATTAAAAAACAGAACCAAAATGTAACATCTACTTGTTTGTGTCGGTCCAACAAATAAACAAAAAAATTTAGGGCATTGCTACATACCAAGAATACTGGGATGAAAAGCCAAAAGAAGCAGCTTAACATTTTTTAGTTCATGGATTCATTAAAATTAATTGTGAGTGCAAATCGACACACAGATACTTAATCATAAACTGACATGAAAATACACATTCCCTTCTGCTCATTTCGCTACTTCTGTGATTACCTGTGTGTAGCCCCAGTTCAGTCCCTCTAGAATAACACAGGCCAGTCGGTTCTCCACTGCAGACAGAGGGTACTGGAGCAGCCAGGCTCCGATTAGACAGATTTCCTCTGACTGTGGCTTCCACAGACTCAGAGGCAGCTCTTTACACAAGTACAGAGCCACCTAACAGAAAAAAACAAAACAATCATGACTCCCTGATTGGACAATAAAATGTTTTTCTAATAACAAAAGTACTTTAAACTACAGGTAGTTTATTTTATAATGGGATTTACAACAATAATACTAACCATTCCTACAGTTTGTATGGTCTCTCTTAGTCGATTCAGGAGCACAGAAACTACATAGGGGTGGGCTGTAGCTATGGCAGCAAGTAACTCCCTCCCCACCTTAGAGTATATTTCTCTGGTGGACATGCTGACATAGGACACCTAAGGAGAGCAGGAAAAAACATGTTAAAGGTAACATTACTTCATTAGTCAGGACAGCAGGGAAATAATTGTATTTTAATATTATGCCAATACATTTACTTTTTAAATTTTGTCTCAGTGTTTGGCAGTATTTATTAAAATAATTCTAACATATTTAAGTATGTTATTAATGTTGAATTCAGTTTAGTGTTTGATCAAAATTCGGAATCAGTTAGAAGGAAATACAACTTATTTTGCCTGTATTGTGGCATTTTACACCTTTTCACATTTATTTAAGTGTCTCTTCTAAACATATTTTTATTTAAAGACAAATTCAACTAATTCCAGGCAATAAGACATGTATGTGTATACAGCGCTAATAGTTTCGGTCTCTCATATCTACAAACTGACTGCAGTAAGTGAAACAACCGGTGCCTTGGGTACTTTAGCTCAGTCATTCATTCATTTCTCAGCCACTGATTAAACCTTTTCAGAGGTGCAAGGTTGCTAATTCCAATCTCAGCAGCCATCCAGTCCACATAGAGTTAAATATAAATACAGCCAACTATTCACACTCACATTTATTTACCAGTCAATTTCAAGTAAATGATTAACTTACTTCTGCCTGGATTGGGGAGTAATCGCATTGGGAGAACCCATTAAATTTGAACAAAAACACCTTGTTTTCTCCTTACCTGATAGATCAATAGTGTTATGGTAGTGATGAACACAGGGTCTGTGTGCTGAGTCGGCGTGGCCATGTGTGCCAGGGCAGTGAGGAGGGAGATGCCATCAGAGCTGTTCACCTCACACAGCCACTGTTCAAACCTCTTCTGGTGCTGTGGGTCTGTGACAGAGGGAGTAACAACATTAGGAATAAAACTGTGTGGTTACTGACATAACATGGTTTAGAAAAACAATGTAGTTTAAACTTTGGTCTGTAGACTGGTACCTCTGAGAGTATGAATACAGGACTGCAGGTCTCTGGCAATGCCAAGTGTTTCTGGTTCTTCCGTCTCAGCTCTCTGCATGACATAAAGTACCTTCCAGAGCATAGAGCTGGACAATGTCCCGTAAGGCATCTCAGACATAAACAACCAAATACCCAACCTGTGAGAGAGGAGGAGAGAGAATAAACAACAGGCTATGTGGAGGGAGTCGTCTCAGCTAAATATGGAAATCCTGAGACAATTCCTTCACCTTTTGTTCCTTAGAACATGTAAAACAGCTCTGAGGAAAAGATGATCATACTCCAGCTGCAGTGTGTCAAAAGACAGAGTGTGAACATGAGAACTAGATCTGGCCACACCAGCTCCATTCACGTACTGGGCCCAATGATCGCTGACATAACACAATGTCATCCTGGGGATTTAGAAACACAATCTGATGATTATAAAGTTGTAACTTGACCTACAAAGAGTAAAAATCTTATTTCGGGGGTGTGGGACTGACCTTATGATGTGTCCGATTCGTTTAACCAGTTGTCTGTATCTGGCTCGGTTGTAGGTCTGTAGGCCCAGAGCGAGAATTTCGATGAGGGAGGATGCAAAAGCAAACAAACGCATCATCTTCTGACTGGAGTAGACCTGGGGCTCGTACACTCCTGGAAAGAGAGCAGCTGTCAGTTTGTACCATAACAGATCTAAACAATGTAAAAAAGCACAAAAACGTGGGCTTTTTACCTTGTCTGCTGATGCCCAGCATGTGGGAGTAGAGCTGCTGGAAGGGAAACTGGTTCAGTAAAGAGATCAGATCATCCTCACAGAGAAGCAGCCAGCTGCTCTCTGGATCCTCGTCCTAAACACAGAGAACAAAAGGTCAGGGGTTAGTAGGTAGGATTGTGTTAATTAAATAAATCAAAAAATAAGAATGAAAAGTTAAAGTCATATATTAACATATTTGTATGCGGTAAAAAATGAATAACATTTCAATTTTTTGTGTGACTTTGTCTTAAAAGTATGAGCAGTTTAGAAATAAATATAAAAAACACTTGAGGACAGATCTGTTTTAACGTATTCTCCTGAGAGCATACACTTAGACTGGGGTAGATTTGATGACATAGTGAAAATGTAGGTACAATCACTTTGCAGGTCAGATGATTAAATATCAGATGCAAAAACTTCATTTATACTCAAAACATAAGTCATTTACAATTGTACAAAAACAAACAGTATCTTCAGAAATGTTTCTTCAAAACAAAACATTTCTAAGCAACACATCAGTAAGAGTTATGGTCAAATGCCACTACAGTGATATTTCAATGACCTTGGGTGGCACCTATTCAGCAACACCATCAACTATGACTCACATCACAACCAGAAGATTCTTGTGTCAAAATGAACCTGTGTGTAAGTTCTAACAGCAAAACAGCAAAGATATATTATTGTTTTGAATTGTTTTCTGCATTTTTTCCACACTAATACATTTTTGAGGACACAAATCATTAACTTCACCTCCTTCACACTTACCTCCTCTCCACCTTCATCCACTAGAGTCCAATTTCCAGACCCTGGTTCAGACCCAGAAGAACTCTGGTGATCACATGGTTTCATGTGGCCCAGAAACTCTGCCCGGTGTCTGATTCACAACAAAAGTGTTACTGGTTAGCAGCTTGGTGTTTGGGTACATTACATATTTTTGAACCTCTGCCATTTACTGTATGTCGATCAGTTTGTGTGTCAAATTCTGTTTTATAGCCAAAAACAACATTTTAAATACGATGAAAATCATGACATTACCTATCGAATAGAACCCATAACAGAATCATAAAACGAAGAATAATATGTTCGAAGGATCCAATCTCTAATTACCTGGGCGGTGACATTAAAACAGCCAAAGCTTGCATGAAATGCTCCACTCCAAAAGTGTTTCCCAAAACTTGAATCTGTGTTTAGTAAGATGAAAACGTCAATCATTTTTGGTCAAACTGCTGAATTATCAAATATTCAGCACAACTGAAGACACTTCTTCTGTGTTCAAAATGACCTGAAGAAAAGATGAAGCCCACTTTCCAACCTCCGCAGGACAGCAGAGAAGGTGGCACAGAATATAAAGATGTTCTCCTGATCCTCCAACATGGAGAAGAACAGCCACCTGTGGAGTAGACAGGAGAATTATGACATAAAAACAATGAAAGATGAGGAAAAAAATAATATATATGTATATATACATATATTGGCTTTACCAATCTCTCCAGCCAGTGATGGATGTCTGATTGGAACTGTGTGTCATCCAGGACTCTACGTGTGAAGCTAAATAGAACACTTATGGCTTCTTTCAGAGTTTGGAGAGAACAAGGCTGTGACTGCCTGCCAGAGAAGTCTGAAGGTAAAAATAAATATATTCTGTAGGCATTTACTTATTCCTGTTAATAACGTCCAGTCATACACTTAGCATTTGTGTACTGGTATTTATATACCTTTTAAAAGTTGATAGAGATATGACTCCACCTGCAGCCGTGACAACAGAGCAGTGTATGCATGCAGCGCCACCTTCTGATGGAGCAGCTCACTGCGTGTTTCAAACAGTCGCCTTAGTTCAGCAAGAACACTCTGACAGAAGTCGGCCTGCTGGAAACGATGGTACCCACACACTTTGGACTGGTCTGCACAGACTCCCTGCGTGGAGAGAAATCACAGTTAGGTTGATGTTAGAGCAGAAAAAGATTGTTGATTATTTATTTTATACACAACAAAAACTTTACTTGTTCATGCTCTGAAAGAAACAGATTCAGAGTCCTAAAAAGTGACAAATAAAAATCCATATATAGCACAACATAAAATAAAATCATGCAAACAAGAAATTATACATTTGTTATCTTCAGAATCAAAATGGCAAACAACAGAACAAAACAGGGAAAAAGGAACACTAGGTTGTGCATAAAGACTTATTTGTGGCTCTATATGGTTGGGTGGTCAAATTATTTCTCACACAATAAAATATTTTAAATAATTTCTTATGATGAACATATGGTGAACTGCGGACCGAGAGTTCAATTATTTACCTTTATGAGTACACACATACCTGAATGACGCTTTTTTTTATACCTGCAGAATTATTCAGATTTATTTGTATATGTAGATTATTGTGCTCAAATAATAACTGAAGGCTACCAGATGTTTATTCCATGTTTGATAAATGTGAATTGTTTTAAAACACTACCTGAAGTGTGAGCTGTTCATCTCTGAAGCTCCAAAGACGGTTCTGTGTGCTCTTGCAGTCTGAAGACAGTGTGTGTAGCTGTGTGTGTGACTGGGTAAGCTGTCTACGGCAGCGCCAGTAGTTCTGCAGCAGCTCAGTCAGTTCATGGCTTTCTTGTCGTGCCAAAGCACAAAACTGAGCTTCACACACTTCAACACCATCTAACCAGGATAAACCTCCACCTGGCTCCCAGACACCGAGCTGCTCCAGTGTTAAGGGCTGAAGACAGCGAAAGACAAAGTGAATGAAATTATTCTTTATAATTTGAAATTACGGATTGTTGTTGTAAAATCAGACAAAAAACTACAAGAAATCATAGATAATAAACTGAACATAGTTGTTAATCTGATCTTTATAACCTTCTTTTAAACTTAAATCAATAAAATAACATTTTTATTGAATTTACTCAAGCGCTGTTGTAAAATTTGTTTTCCTCACATTACTCACTGTTATCACTTGCTGTATAATAGAAATGTACCTGCATTTCTGGAGCTGTTTTAGGTAATTCTGGGTAAAGTTTGCTTCTGGAAAGTTCAGCTACAGACTCCAGCCGTTGTGAACCTGGAGGCGAAGACTCCTGCTCAGGTAGTGCCAACACTGCAGGACCTTGAGCACTACTTTTCACACTTGGCATGGTAAGCTGTATCACAGGACCCTCTTCGAGTTTAGGCAGAGATGGATAAAGTGCAGGGGCACTAGCGACATTTGTCATCTCAAACTGAGATGAAATACAAGGTTTATTCCAAGACTGTGTGTCTTTTTCCTGTGCTTTCCCCAACTTTTCAATGTTGTGTGATGCAGCTCTAAGTTTATTTCCCTGTGCTGTTGCACTGCCATCCTCTTCATTTTTCTTTCCTGACCCCCTCAGATGTTCTGTACCTTGTGATGTCTCTGCTGACACACTGGCAGTAGACTGTGACGTATTGGTTAACACAGATTTGGATGAAGACTGTGATAAGGAAGTCTTTGAAGGCTCAGGGGAGATATGTGAGAGCTGTGCCCTGGTCTCAGTGATCTGAACAGGGTCCTTTTGCTCCTCTTGTCCATCATAAGGCAGACTGAGGGGGATGTCAGTAAAGACAGAGGCAGAGAGTGTAGAGAGTTGTTCTTCCTGTGCCTGCTTTGGCTTCCTGACAGACTGAAAATCAGAATTAAACAAATAAAACACAAAAAAGAGACAAAATTCTGAGAATGTTCATCTACATCAATTCTGCTTAATCCTGACAAATGTTAGTTACTGATGATACATGCTCCATTCACAAGTAAATTTGATATAATTTCTTACTTGTGTGACATCCTACATCCACAGAAAAACAAAAAAGGGTCTACAATTTATTTTTAACAGTGATAAACATGCACTCAAAAGTCACAGACAAAAAAATCCTATAGAGATACTTATATGGTAGTAACAGTGTACTACTTGAAATAACACATATACAAAAGAAACACAAACAAATAAAGTTATTTGGGTAAGACATTTTCTGTCGGCTAGTTAAACGACCTAAATATGGAAGTGAAAGACAAACATATTTAAATTTTACTTAAAGTTAAAGGAACTTATAGATGTGGATATATATGTAATATGTTTTTCACCTGAGACTTGGTGCTGCTCTTGGCCTTAGTCTTCTTTGGTCTCACAGCCTCCATCTTTAGGCTCTGCTCACCTCAGATTTCCCCCAACAGCTCAGATCGCATTGACAGAGTGTCGACTGAGGTGTGTCCCGGTTGAAACGGTCAACAGGAAACATACAGTCCTCATGTAGGACGCGTAAACAAAAAGCCACCATTAGCAACACTGTAAAATGTGGTTCACTTTGATAAGCAGCTGATAAACTGAATGCACAGTCAGAAAAAAACACTCTCAGTCGTTGCGGATAAAACACGTGTGGCAGGTTTGTCGAGAAGTGTCGCCGACGTAAACACTGATTACACTATGGGTTAGAGTAAACATTGGTTACGGTTTCGAAAGCAAAACCCGTCACTGAGCATAGACACTCGTCTACCAAAGACGCCCTGTTCAGGCTAAAAGCTAAGCTAACGCCTTACAGCCGTTATCATACCCCGCTTTTTATCATAACAATGTATCCAGCAGCGACTCCTCGGTGTTTCCGAGTCGTTGCTAAAACTGTCAAAATAGGATTTCAACACCCTGTTACTAGTGACAAGCAGCGCTAACAACTCTACCCTGCACAGCTGTCATCTGTTTTGTTTATTCCAGAAACTGTTATGGCAGATTAGAAAACACGTGACTAGACCAGCTCTCTACCGAGAGCCAGAAAAGACATTCTAAAAGAAAAAAAAGCGACAACACGAAACTTTCTCTATTTTCAAAGCGCTTCGCCGTAAATTAGCTTATTCTTGTGATGTCACCGTTTTCTTGGTCTTAAGTGAAATTTCAAAGGAAATACTTTCAAGGGATCGTTAACCGAGCATCCGGACCATAATCTAGTAATAAAAACAACGATAAACAACACAAAATAATCATAATTGTGTGGGCAAATGTAATTAAATGACAAATACATTTTGAATAAAGAAATAAGAATTTATTTGTACTTAACTTAATTGCAGATGTATATGTTGGATTTCCCCGTTAGTCCTTGTACAAATTTTATTAACAAACTATCAATTTTCAATTGAATTAAATTATTTTTTGTGTTTCAGAACATTTAGCACATTGTGCTTTGCTGCAAAAAATAAATAAATACAATAATAACAAATAAATAAATAAATAAATTTGAAGAAAAAACAAACATTTTAAGACTTGAATTTTGTTAAATTGTGTCACCACCAGAATGTGCATGTGTTAAAGATGTAAACATAAAACAAACAAAACAAAAAAAAAAACAAAAAACAAAAAAAAAAACTAGAGCTCAGAGCTGTGCAGCCACTGTGGTAAAAGGAGACAATGAAAGTTGTTTTACTTGTATGTAATTCTTCTGGACCACAGAGACCATCCTTACAGATAATGGAACAATCTATTAAAGCCAAGAATAATTTGGAATGCAGAGAAATAGTAAATGGAAGAAGGGAGATAATAATTTTCCTGGACATATCAGATTTCAGTCCTAATATTATTAATATATATAATATGCTATATATATATATATAATATGCTATTTTTATATGGCAGTAAATCTTGCTGTAAGCTTGATTTGCCTGAAAACACATCTACAGCACAGATTAAACCATCTCTCAGGCAATAGTGGGCCAGTAGGTCCTACAGTAGACACTTTCAGTGTTGAATGGCACTGAAAGTAACTGCAACTTTAAGGCCTAAGTTTGGGTTTCCGTGGAAACTAAAAAGGGAGGGCTGCAAAAGAACAGCCAGAAGGTTTCAAGAGAAATTTGAAAAAGAGAGAGAACATTTTGTTAGTTTGTTTCAGAGAAAGAATAAGACTGTGATGTGATGAATGAGTCCACGGCAGTGATCGGCGACCACCAGCAGTTTCCACAGTGAGTTTTTACATTGGAGTGTGTGATAAACAGGATTAGCAACTTTTGTTTATTACTCATGCGTACATGCGTGTGTTTTCAGCTCTGTGTTGTCAGCAGCTCGTACAAAAAGTGCTATGATTCTTGAAGTCCAGAAGAAACGTAATGAGGATAAGGAGCTGAAAGGAGAGATACTGATGCGTCACCTGGTAAGAAAGTGGATTTAAATTGATGGCATTACATTCAAAATGGATTTGCAATATGTTAGAAAAAAAATGTAACAATGTAGCAACATTTAGAGGACTAGATAGTTTATTTTAATAATTTGCAAAACAAATTATTTCAAATGATTCAAGATGTAGAAGATAAATTATTCAGGTTATTAATAAATAAATAAATAAATAAATAAAAAATGCAGAGATTTTACCAAGATTAGTTACATATTTATGGTTTATGTGCAATAATGCAAAATTCCCTGTATAGTAAAATAATGTAGTGTGTATGGGTGATGTGCACTAATTAATGAAAAAAAAAGTTTTAACTTTTTGCACAATTTCCATGTATTAATGTTTTATGTGTTTATAATGAAGAAGCTGGAGAATTTACACAAGAATGTCAATGAGCTGCACAAGGACCATGCAGGGGCACGGCAGTTACACTCAAGCTTTGACATGTTTTTAAAGGTATAACATTGAAATGTAGACAGAGACGCTGCTGTATAATTGACAACATTCAACAGCAACCATCCCTGTTTCTCATTAAGGATGAAGATGCTGCTAAAACTGTGGAGAAGGCAGAGCAGCAGAGGAGAGAGGTGCTTCAGAAGAAAGAGCAGATACAGATACTCAAAAAAGAGAAGGCCAAACTGGAGGCCAGGAAACAAAAGCTGCACCATCATCTCCTGAGACTTACTGTGTACCAAGTCACGATTGAGCAGGTGGTGAAAATGACCAAGGTACAGATGCGGGTGTAATGTTAGTGAAGCATGTAAAGCTGTCAGAGACATAGTGGAACTTTCTTGTTTAGTTCACAGAAGATTTAACCCCCAGGTGTCAAACATATGACCTGAGGGCCAAAACCAGCTCTCTACGGTGTTTAATCCGGGCCACTTGATGAATTTTGAAAAATAAAAATACCTATGAACCAAAATAATTTGACACCCCTGACTTAACTTTGACTTCCCCTGAAGTATAATGTATGTGCTGAATGATGCATCTTCAGAGTGATTTGTTTTTGTGTCACAGTTCAAACATGCACAGCTGGTGGTAGATCACTTGGAGAGTCAGTTCCACCTGCGAGAGCAACTCTGTCAGAGGGAGAAAGAAGCACAGGAACAGGCCGAACAGCAGAGGAAAGCTGTGGCCACGCTGGACGACCAGCACAATCTGATGCAGCTGCAAATGAACAATCAACTGGCCAAGCTGCAGACCAAGCTAGAGGAGACACGCTCTGAAGCAGTAACCTGGGTAGCAAACATCAACTGAGCCAAAGTCAGAAGCAGATGATGCTTAAAATGTGTGTTATTTGACAGATTTTATTCACACAGGAAAGGAAATGGAACCACATACAGGAAACTGCCGCAAAGAAAACACTACTACTGGGACAGATCAAGATGGCAACACTCAACCTCTACGAAATGACGAGTGATGCGTTGGAATCAGAAGAAGTTGAAAATATGGAGAACACAGAGAAACAGCTGTACAAGGTATCAAGTCTGATAAAAATGAGGCCATTAGCAATGACAGACAAAAGATATTATACTTTTTGTTCTTTCTAATTTCCCACCTTGTCTCTCTGTCAGATCCAGATGTTCATTCAGGACTACAAGGACATAGTGCAACAACACACACAAAGAGGAACAGAGAAGAAACTGAGGCACAAATGCTCTCCATCTCAGCTACAGAAACATTTATAGTCTGATAAGGACCTAACATTTTCAATAGTTTATTAAACAAGAGCAGACACAAGTGAGAACAGCTAATATTCTCCTGAACAATCAACCGTCAATCTGACAAGTTGAGTCTGATGTTTATCTTTTAGATACAGGAACCAGCCTTAGTCTTACCATTAAATGTTTTTACTTGAATACAGAAGGCTATGGTAAAGAACCAAAGATCACATACTAAAGAATAAATGATGAAGAGTTTGTCAAAATAACCTCCAATAAATGTATGTATGATTATTAAGTGGCTGTAGGACTTTTTTCCTGATTGCAAGTATTGGGTTATTTCTATTTTAATAATCAACTATATACATTTTAACTTGACCAATATATTTTTTAATCAATTAATATACTTACTGACTTTACAAAATGTTTTTTTATTCATGTTGAATATATTTCCAAATAGCGGCGCTTTGGCCCAGAGGCAATGTCTCTGTCATTGGTGTGGAACCCCAGGGTTCACCTCCTGGGCAAGATCGAATCTCAGTTAGGGCGGTTGGTACCTTCCAGTGGACTGACCACCCACAGGAAGGTTTAGGGGGGTTGGTATGGTACAATGTGATTTTTGGCTAAGCGGATGAAAATGGATGGATGGATGGATATTTTCCAAATATATTTATTGTTATACATTATACATGTTTTCATCACTTTAAGGTTTACTTTGATTGACATTTAGCTGGAGATTAGTTTATTTTTTAACACTTTTTATTAGCACTGTTTTTATTTTTCTACCCATAACCATACTTGTGCATGAATAATTACCGTACATACAGATTAAGAAAATATGTTAAAAAACATGCAGAAAGAAATTAGTTTAGAGTTTGCTCCCTTTGCATCCAAACTCATAATTTGATTATGTATTTATATCAATATCTCTATATGTAGATGTATTTAAAACTGACACAGAAGGAAAACTAGTAAAATGTATGTAAAATTAAAATGGTTAATAACTGCTGTATGAAAAAATATAAACAATCAAACAAATTTCCAAGTTCAGCTGCTTCTTCTTGGTAGGCTCTCAGTTTAAATTCCCAAATGTCTGTAGTGAAGACAGTGAAATGGTGTGTTTGTCAGAACTTTGACACAGAGTTGACATTGGGCTACAAGATGCTTTTCTCTGTTTCGGATTCCTGACTTGTTAATGTATTTAAAGAAAGTTGGTCATGTTCTTGACTCTGACTCTGGCTCTGGCTCCAGGTTTCAGTGTGTACATAAGCTTGACTAAGAGCCAGGGACAGGATCTCTGTCTTCTCCTTGTAGAAACGAAGCTCCAGGCCTTCACGTCGTGCCAACACCAGCTCCCTCTGCGCCACCTGTAACTCCTCGCCCAGTTGACCTGGTGACCTCGGCTCCCGTCCAAGCCAATCCAGAGCCATGCTGCTGCGCATGCACTCGTCAAGACCTCGCTGAGAATAATAGGCAATTACACTCTAAGGAGAGGAACAAAAACATGTTATCATCATGATAAAGGTTCTGTGTGTGATTGTGTGTATAGATCATTATAGCTTTACTCTCAGATGCCATACCTTCCGTGAACATTGTTTCTCCCTCAAGGCTTTCAGTGTACCATTCCATTGCAGCAGCTGAAAAACCGTCATCATCTCCTACACAGAGAGGACAAAACAGGAGAAAGTGGTTGAATAGGAGATGAAAGAAAAAGAAGGTTAAAAAAATGGCTCAAATAAGAAACAAACAACTTGTTCTGTGTACATACACTTGACAAATATTAGGAGGATATGACATCATCAAAACTCAGGCCGCAGGTGATTAATCTAAAACATATTGTGAACCATTGTGCACCAGGTTTTATTTATTATTTTATCCTGATTTATTAAACTGTTTCTGGCTGAACAGCCGTAGTGTGTAACAAGCTGCTAACATAAGTGTTAAACAGAGTCTGGACATTAACTGAAAATGACCTAATGAGACACAGATTGAAAATGTGACACGTCACTTGTATGGGTTTAAAGTCCAAACTGTCCAGCTGTGTGTTATGATGTGTTTGTGTTTGTTTATTGGCTGGTTTTAAGTAACGCTGTATGTCACACAAATCTAGTCTAGTATTTAATACATAATGTACATTTATAATATATCTATATACCAAAAATATAGTACATACATATAGATAAAAATACCTAGATTAAAAAATGAGTTTCTTTGATCATGATACTTAATTGCATACATTTTCCTTTAAATAACAGACTGCAGTTATTTGAATTTGTATTCAACAAGTTTTAGAAAAATGTATGAGTCTCCTGATGTACCCAAGCTCCTTCAGTTTTGGCTGTCTTTAATTTGGTGGACTCTTCAGACTCCTTCAGTTATCAGTTGTAAAGCCATATGAAAATTAATAATTATGATAAAAAAACACTGAAAAATCTGCACATTCTGTGGTTGATACTGTCTATGGAAGGCATATTTGTGGGAACTCACTTCCAGTGTGAATGTACTTTCTTTTCACACACATGAAGATGTGTGTTCTGCTTTGAAGTCTTAATGGACCTATTTCTTCTGACTAATAACCCTCTGCTGGCAGACCCATGCTTGTTTACACAAAGGCAGAAATATTAGGTATTTCATACCAACACCAAGGGATTTGAATGAAGAAGCAAACACAGAGTAGGAGGATGAAAGGATAATAACACACTGGATTTACTGTCCAGCGGCTGAGAGTTTTTGTTATGTGGGGTTTAATAATGTCTAATTATATGAAACTATATTGATTTAGTAATTTTGGGGCGAGAGATAGAGAGACAGGGAAAGACAACCTGATACCTGAAACTCCAGCATTGTCCTTCCAATGAAGGAATGGAGGAGCAGACTGTAGATTCCTATGCTGGTGCTTGAATCACATGCATCTTCTATGGAGACCTTGACAGTGACAACAGACGGGGTCATTGTCCATGTTTAGATATTTGTATGTATCTGTTGATACAGATAATATATAGTATGTATTTGTTTCATCTCACACTCACAGCACTGTTTGTGGCCGCCTGCTGTAAACTCTGAGTGATGAAGTCAGGGGTGATACGTCGACACGGCAACTCATTCACAAAGGAGTTCATCAAAGCCACACGAGCTGCGTCTCTACGAGCTTCTGCCTGAGTGTCGCACACCTGTGGAGGATGACATAATGAGACTGCTTGGTCATGGCAGGGCGGATGAGGGCAAATGACTGGTGCTGTAGGAGGAATGTTGAAGAGGGATTATAATGTCACTGAACAGGAATTCCAGGCTGTGCTGACGTGTGTGAGCGCAGGCTCTGTAACATTCTGCTGATTTTACACTTGACTACTACTAATCATGGGATCAGCATTGAATTCGCAATGAATGAGATTTGGACAGTAGAAGCCTTCACAGATAACCAATCACATGCTGGCTATGGGCTATGGGCTTGCTGTCTGGGCCACAATGAGCCCATTGAGAAGCATCATGGGATTCAAACAGAGTAAAATCAATTTAAGACTACTTTAAAAGTGTGTGTGTGGGCACGCAGGTGTGACTATGTTTATTTCAAATGAATGATCTACACTTGCTGGTAATCAGTATCAACATAAAAACAACAAAGGAATAGACTCTGTAAGAAATCCTCATCCAGTACATATTTTAGACTGAACTGCATTTGTGACACTAGCTGCAAAGAAACAAATATTTTCAAATTGATTTTGTTTGCTTTATAATTTTCTCAAAGATGTTGAGGGGCTACTCTACAGCAGTGACATTTTAATATTGCATAATGTGGCATGTGTGCGTTTATCCATCAACAAAGTTATATATCTATGATACCAATAAAAAACAATACAAAAATTATATACAGAAGGCAAAAATAATATAAACTTCAAATTAAAAGATTTCTGATGGACAACTTAATAAAAACATTGTAAAATATTTTTTGGAGATGTTGTTTATGTCAAAACTATGGCATTTGAATCATCATTAGCATCAGCAGGTTCTTTCCTTAACCCATAAAACTACTCCTTTCTGTGTACATTTCTTCATATACCTTTTTGGACCGTCCTCCGTAAACCATAGCAGTTAGACAGGTGTACCTAAAGAAGTGGCCAGGAATGACGATGTAACAGTTCATTTCCTCAGTAAATCAACAACATTCAGAGATGTAACAATCATTGTTACAGCAATGTTGTCCCCCCACAGGCCAGATGATGACAAACACACCTTATAGTTGCCAAAGCAGCTTCCTCCAGGCAGTGTGACATAGCAGACATAGGGTGGACCAGGACAAGGAGCAGATTCATACAACAGCAGGCCCTCTCTATTGGCAGCTCTGCTCCTATCAGAACCCTCGGAGTCACTGGAGGGAGCACTTAATCTGCTTTTCTGCTTCTTCTCCCAGAAGTTATGGAGCATGGCCACCACGTTCACTGCAGACAAGAGGAAAAAATTTGGGGCTTATTATTCTTGATCTTGATTTAAGATAAATTGTCTTGTACAACTGTTGTACAGTTGTACAACTGGTAAAGTTCTTGCCCGAGAAATGTGTAACAGTTACCTCTGTATAAGTGCACAGTGTGTTTATTTAAGTAAAATTTGAGTAGAAAGGGAACCACCCTTCCAGTTGAACAAATCAGCACTTTTTCTTGCCCTGTATTGGGTTTTAACATTTCCTGCCTGCTTCACTTTGAGCAGTACAATGCACTACAGTTCAATTTGTTGTACTTTGAATGAAATAAACTCCAGAAAGTAATACAACTGTGCCTAGTTTCATTTTAATGCATCTCCAACATCATCAAACAGAGGTGTAATTGTATTTCCTGTTTGATCCAATAAAACATTTGTTTAATTATTTGAAGTTACTCACAGTCTTTCAGTTCGCCCTCATGTTCTCTCCGTAAGAGGTAGGACATGATGATCTCCTCTACTTTATTCATCCTCTTTTACTTTTTGTGTTCATTCCATATTTGTCTAAAAAACACAGTCAGTCCACTGGTCTCCTTCGTTTCAGTTTGCCCATGCTTCACCAGAATGCTCCATCAGAACAACACCTAGGAGCTCAGAGCCCAGCAGCCGTCACCTCCTCCATCACAGCCCAAGATGGGAACATTTTTGGAAATAAACTCTGAATCTCTAGGCCCCTCTCCTTTTCTGCTCTCCTCCTCCTTCTCCTCTTTACTATTTGAACATCTACAAGATCTTTTGAAGCAGACCACCTTTGTCACTCTCACTGCCAATTAGCCCAGAGGACCCCCACTCCTTCCACACACAGTCGCAGAAGTGCAGGGAAGGAATGCTGAGCCCCTCCCCTCAAGCCTATGCAGCTGGCTAATCCCTGAACAGAGCTGGGTGGTTGAAAACTTGCAAAAGGTTGCCAAGTGGAACCAAAACATGGAATCACGAAGAAGGTGAAAGTGATCACGTATTCCTGTCTGAGAAGCTTGTGCGCCCTACGGAAAAACAGTAAAAACAATTTTACCAAAATTATTTATGAAGGTTGAATCCACTACGATTGGGTCTGAGCTCCCTTTCCCCCTCTCCAATATGAAAGGCCATTGTTCAAGTCTGAATTCACTGACTCTTTCAAAGCCTCTTACACATAAATGAACCAGAGACAGAAAAAAACATGTTTATTCAGCTCCCAGTTTTCTTCTCTCTCATCTGAAAATGTTTAAAAATGAGTGTAAAAAGGACAAATATTTTTAAAAAGATTCACTTCTTTTTATTGTGGGAATTTTACTGGCATGTTCTGGAATATGTATGTTCCCACAGGCTTGTCAGTCTCTACTGTTTTGATTGACTGCTGTGAGGTGAAAGTGGCAAACTATTCAAACAAGCAGAATAATAGGGCCCCGGCTGAATGGAAGTTCTGCATAAATGAAGCCTCTCACCCTCCAGAGTCTTTGAGCAGTTCAACCAGACTGACAATGAACTTCAGACCAGGAAAATGTGAAGTTTTTACACTTAACGATCAAATCATCAGGTACATCTGTCTAGCAGTTTGTCTATTGTTATATTTGATCAGCCAATCACATCTCAGCAACTTGTTAGATCTAGATGTGGCTGATATTCAAACTGGGCATCAGAAGCTGACAATACAAATACAAAAACACTACATGATGCTGTCATGGTGATCAAGACTTGATTCTCAGATGAATGTTTCTAGAATCTTGTTGTACAAAAGTGTCATGTCTATTATTTCTGTAAGAAAGATAAAACAAATAAACTGTTATACATGAAGGTTTTGGTTTATTTATTTTTTTACATGGATATTTATTTTAGGGTTGAGAACAACAATCCACAATCCATATAAAAATGTTCTAAGCTGTTCCCACCTAGGTGTGTTCATTTTTGTCATCAACGCTAACATCATGGTATATGGCAATCACCAAACAAGTTGAGATTAACTTCACTGCAGTGCTATTTATCCCCAGAAGTCAGCACTCTCCATACTAGACTTGATGTTACTCTGGTTGTCCCTCCTGGACTTAGTCACCAGGTTGGCCTCTCCCTTCTGCAGCCGTCTTCTCTGTGCTGCCTTCTGTTGCTTGGTAAGCTGCTTCTTTATTTTCTGACGGATCACCTCCTGGAGGAGACATCAACAAAACAATAGCAAGTCAACAGAAAAACATCTGTACAGTCTGTCTCTGCCAGACAGACAACATTACACAGACAAGCTACGTATTTCTGCTTTGTCAATAAATGTTCCTGATGTAAGACAGTCACTTGATCAGTGAGTCAGATTGTGCACTCTGTTGTTGATGTAAAAAAAATCACAAACCAAACACAGTCTATAATTAATGCTAATTTTAGTCTTTTAACCAAAGGGCACAGGCTCAAGCAGACATTGGTTTGGAGAGTCAGGTGGTCAAACCATCTTTTTCAGGACTCAGGATGTAGTTAGAGCATAGCTACAGCCTTCAGCATCATTAAATTTAATCTCAACTAAAGTTCAGTTTTCAGATTTTCAGGTTTTTAGGACATTTAAAGAACCAGAAATATTTCAATATTCTGGTTCCCCTGTCTCTGATGTACCCGTTTTGTTGGTAATTCTATGGACTCAAATTGACTTTGAACTGAGTATAATCTAGTGAGTTAACAATGACCAGTATATGTACAGTATGTGTAACTCACAGGTGGTATCGTAGAGCAGCTTCCTGTGCTGCCCACTGTGGCCTCACTGTCCATCCGTCTTCTCCTGTGTTCAGTGACTTGTAGGAGACTGTCAGAGTCTCTGAAGAGGAATGAAAAAAAATAGTATACATTTCTCAGTAATTACCAACGCTCAGCACATTGTTGAAATTTAAACATATAGTCTTTCTATGTTTACTGCTGTCATCCTGCATAAAACTAAAGATATTTAATAGGACACTTACTATTGAATTTTTAAAAATTATTTATAATATTTAGAAATCACCACTGGAGGTTGCCCCTAGGTTTGTTGTATCTTTACGCAGTTACAAACTGTTCTTCTTCTGATACAATCAATTCCCAGACCAAAAACAGCTGCAGTATCAAAACTCAAATACATTATTTCATCAAATGGGAATTATTTTAACCTTTTCTTTTCCTGATAACCTTTTATTACCTAAAGGGTTTGAACTCTTTGTTGGCGGCAGAAAGATCTTCTAGCTCTGGACACTCGTCCTCTACCTCCTTCAGCTCCTCCTCTTCTAAGTCTCTCCACGCATCATCGAAAAATGTTTGAGTATCTTTCTGTTCCCCTTTTACAGTTTCTTCAGTTTTCTCCTGTCCTCGGTCTTGTGTCACTTGGTGTGTGTCAGTGACTTTCAGCCCCTCCAGTTCTAGCATTGCATGTTTATATTCCTCCAAGTAAACAGTCTCCTGATCTTCGTCTTCCTTGTCTGATGTCTCTTCATCATCATGGCTCTCCTCTTCATCATCTTCCTCTCCTTCAGGTCCAGCTGGGTGAAGCAGTTCACTATCCTTCTCCATGTTCTTAGTAAAGCCACTGGCTGAAACCTCCACATCTAATGAACACGAGCGTCTGTGGTAAAAGGTCATAAAGTGATATTAACAAAAAATAGTTCTGGTGTTAAAAATGTTGTGTTAAAAAGATCACACATTTAAATGGTTACTGAAAAGTATTTTTAAATAAACAACAGGAGATACCTGATGTCTTTAAATGTTGGATACAGCTCACTCTCATAGTTATACCGCTTTGCAAAGAAATCTCTGATACATTTTACGTCACGGTCGAAATACCTGGACAAAACAAGGATTTTTTTGAGTGGACAAAAAAAACCAAACATTTATTTAACTTTATAAAATTTAACCACTGATTATTAACATCATGGCAAAGACACAGACCATTCAGCATTGGCATGTGAAGTAGAAACCATCTGAGGGAAGTCAATCATGGTGATGTGGTCCTCGTCATCCAACATAAGGTTGAACTCATTAAAGTCTCCATGAATCAGGCCGTGATTGGCCAGTTTGACAATAAGCTCCATGAACTCACTGTAGAGAGCTGCAGGATCCTGCAGCTTGTGAACCTGACACCTGGAAGAGAGACACAACACAGAAACAACATTTCCTAGGTAGGTGTCAGAAAAGCAGTGTGTATGAAATATTAACAAATAGCCTGTTACATACAGTGGATATCCATTGATGAGCTCCATCACCACTGCATGTCTGTTGTAGTCCACGGGTTTGGGAACAGGAAAGCCTCTTTCATACAAAGCCTGAGACATCAGGAAACAATATTTTAATGTTGTACGACACAAATGTGAACTCCTATGGCATCTTACTTATTGATTGATGACATTTCAACTCCTGTACCTTCATGTAGGCAAATTCTTTCATGGCAGAGAGCCGAGACAGGTAGAGCCAGGACATGTTCTTCCTGTGTTTGTGATAATCTCTTTTATTTTTTAGGTTCCTGAAAGACGTACGGCCCAGTCTGTGAAGCTTCAGTGCATACTGCTCCCCTTCTGGATTGGCCACAATATAAATGTCTGCAGGAAATAAACACAAAGATAAATGAATGAGTGAACTTTGCAAAGAGAACTAGAACCCAAACAAAACACACATCATTTATATAGGGATTCCACAAACCATTTGGTATATTTACACCAAGACAACTTCCTTAATGCTTGGGTTTCTTCACAAATATGTATTTAATGTAATGAGTGAAAAGTTTAAGGTAAGGTAAAATAGATTTGACTATATTTCTTAACTATAATAAACATCACTATGTGCAGCATGTACTTAAAAAAAAGAATTTCAATCTCAGCCCCCTAATGCAAATCAAATCAAATTTTCATCATATATATTACCTGACTCTTTACCCACTCCCATCTGGTTGCCAACGGAAACAATCACTTCCCTGGAGGATAAAGTCTTCAGGGCTAGGTAGTCGTATCCTCCATAGTTTAACCTGTAGCCCTGCACAGCTAAAATCAACAGAAATGCTTGAATAAGAACCTTTGTGAACAACTTTGTTTGCAGACGACAGGGAAAAGAAGACAGTGTCACATATTCTTACTCTTTGAGCGCTCATAGGCAACCAGCTTGTGTTTGCAAAGTTCTCTGAGGACCTTATTGCAGCCTCCGTGTTTAAGGCTGGCGATGGACGACAGGAGACCCACAGGGACAATCTCATGATTCTTCATCCCCATCTCAACCTGATTAGATTAGATTTTAGATTATACTTAGTTTTTAGAGTTTTATGTAGTTTAGAATACAGTTTTACATATACAGTGACCACACATATTGCCCATAAACAGCAATAAAATTGCCCAAACGTGTTACTTTACACATAGACAAAGATCTAGTGAATGATTTTCATTTAAAACAAAAAATAAAATAAAAAAATCAAGTATTTTTCTCTTTTACAGTAAACTATAAATAACCTGTTCGTTAAAGAAGTTTCGACAAACTTCTGTATTTTAAGGACGCGTTTTTTTTAGCTTTTAAACATATTTGACCTTTGCACTTGTTGATTATTAATACGGTGTGAATGTTACCATTTAATTATTGATTGACAACTTAATATGAAAAATGTTTGACTTAATCGCAGATCGGTTTCTATTAGAGATTGCTTCGATAGGATTTATTTTTACATTTTTTCATCACTTCATTTCGAACTATGGGAGACTGACTTCACATCACTGTATAAACTATCACATCTATAGCGCCAAGAGTTTACGTTGTTGTCCTGTACAGATTTCAGACGTCATGAAAAACTTTAGCATACCACAGGCTAACAGATCTGCACCAGAGCAGAGGACAAATGTCGTGTTACTTACCGCCGTGAGAACCCTGAAGTCATCGCGAGATAAGTATCTTAACACTACCACATTTAGCTTCCCCATGTTTCTGTTGTTATAAATACACTAAAATCATACAGAGACAAATGATAGTAATGTTTCATTAGCTATATCGTCCACATTTCTTTAAACACGTGCACAGCGGAAGTCGGGGAGAGTTTCACACGCCACTTCTGGTCCAACGTCTGACGTCGCACCGACGTGCAAACACGTTGTACGTAGAACTTAGGCACGTCGTTTATAAAACAGGACAATAATTTAAAGGCGTCATCGAAAGAGAATTAAGAATTAAATAATACAAAAATATTTTTTAATCTACACTACTACAACTACTATGCATTATTATCAAATGTTTTATGTGCTGCAAAAATATGCCTTCTATTGTATCTATGTAGAAGAAACAGTTTTAAAAAATAATCTATATTTATATGTCACATTTTTATACCAGAAAAAGAAACATAATGAAAATAACACAAACACAAACATAAAACAAAAAACAAATAGATTATTTATTTACCAGGAAAAGTAGACACACACATACTGTAACTACATATACACAGTTAGAAAAATATAAGATCGACTGTAATTGATTAAATTGATGTATCTGAATACATGTATATAGGGTGTTTATTGTGCAAACATGGCAGATAATATTTATTTTATGGTTAATTGCTCTGAGGACTTTGACATAATTGTGTTGTGCCTTGTAATGATGACAGATCACAGCAATACATCTATGACCAATCTCCTCAACTTTCTTCACAACGACAATTTATCAGTGAAGTCAGCTGCAGCATAAAATGAAAAATATACATCCAAAGTGATGTTGCACTGTATTCCATATTGTATCATTGCAGTGAAATATGATGGCTTTGTCTCTGTATGTGTGTAGTAAGATCCTAAGCCACTACAATAATGTGAGATTTACTGCAATAACTGTTGGATTCTAAGCATGAGAAAGAAGACTTCACTCTCATTTCTTTACTGTAACTCTAGTGATTACTTGGATTAAGGCAATCCCTGCTTTCGTCCAAGTAGCACATTTATTCAAAATCTGATAAATATTAGATTAAAAGGTATAAATATTCTGCTACAATAATCTCTCCTCAGAACAAGTCTGTAGTACTGAGTGATTTCAGAGTGATTTTAACCTTATCCTCCTTCAGAAAGCCTCCTTTTCCCAAGTGGAGACACAGTTTAAATAAAAAAGTAGCTGGTCATTTGGTCAGTTGCAAACGCTCCCTCAATTCAACTGGTCTTAAGTCAATAATTTGTCTGTTAAAGTGGCCAATAACTGAATCAGACCCACAGCTCTGCACCCCCACAGGGTTTGTTGACTCAGTAAATTCCTCCACAGGTTTTTTTAATGTTGTGTGGCTCAGAGATAGCCTGTGTGCAGAGAGTGCTAAAAACATGCGCTGTGTGCACACAAAATGTTCTGTGTTTCATCCCAGAATGTTGCTACAGAATTATTAGTATTTATTCAAAGGGTTAAATGTTATTCAGATATGCTGTAAAAAAAAAAAAAAAAAAAAAAAAAAAAAAACCGGGGTGAGAAACTGATCTCTGTTTGCTATTGCTACACTTAGTCACATTGACAGTCCCACTGACAGATGACAGATCAAGCCCTAGGTATTACCATCAACAAACTAAAAAAACATGTTCATATACAATGCATGCTTGCTACAGTAGAGGATTTCGTTTTTGAACATTTTGAAATCAAGTCAAAAAAGTCAAGGAAAAGTGTGGATGATGTCAAGCCTTTAATAAAACTCAAAATGTGATCTTAAAAAAATAGAAATCTGACTTATCTCATTTGAGTCTAATCTCTCTTATTTCTTATTTCTATTTGAATTTTACATTCAAATATATATATTATTTAAGAGTCATTGTATTAATTACATCACGAGACTTGAATAAAAACGCTTAAAATGATTTCCATCTACCTTTAGGACTTGCATGGTTAAAAGTTAGTTTTTCCAGCAAATCATAAAAAGCTGCCTGTGTAATTCAGCATTTGATTGCTAGATGGCACTGTGGCACCTACAGGATAGTCAACCGCTGAGCTTTCTTTTGTTTCAGGTTTAGGGCTGGCACTTTTTCAGATTTTCTATCCAAAAAAAGTTATTTTTTTGACAAGATCAGATCTTCGGAGCTTTGAAGGAGTGAAAGCTCCGTGGTTTTAACTAAATCCCTGTGTTTTGGTTTTACCATGTTTTTCTGACCCACATAAATACCATGGATTTTTTTCACATTAATATTTTAAGTCAGAGTCAAAATATGGCTAAGAAAGCTCCCTGTTGCTGTAATACATGTTTATTAAACACTTTCATTCAGTTTTGTAAGTATAATAAACTGCATTCCGTTCTTTTATGCTTCACAAATATATTCAGACCAGATGTAAACCAAATTAAGCACCTATTTCATATTTTTGAGTTTTACATGATTTCAAGTTATATTAAAAATTAAAATAAAATAACACTTTTATATAATGTAACACTGGTTTTGAGTGTGGTTCCAGGTCTGAAGATGGCATCCATGATGAACTGTGGTGGTAAAGAGAATATGTTTCTCACTAATAAAACATGTTGTTTTCTCCTCTGGTTCTCAGCAGCTGCAGATGGAAAGTCTCGAGACACACGTTTCATTTTATTTTACTTTTTGTCTTTTGTTAAACAGCCACTGACACAGAGCCACACTTGTCTGCTTCACTGAGTGTGTACAGTTGCAAACTGGCCCAGAGCAGAGTGACTCGTGGTTAGAGAGGGAGTGTGGGCCCGGCTGTGTGGAATAATCTGGAATGTGGCAGAACGACTATTCCTAAGCGCGTGTGCACACACACACACACACACACACACACACACACACACACACACACAGAGTACCATAGTGTCTTCCAGATGTGAGAAGGGAACCTACACCTCTTTTTCAGGCCTCCTCACATACCTTCATTTTTTTCTCATCTCTCTGTTCGCTTTTTTCACATTTTTTTTCTGAAAAAAAAAAAAAATCTCACATCTGATTCAGATGAAATGTTCTCAGACTGTTTGACCTTTAATCAAGGCTTCCGATGTACCATTAAAATGTGTTGACCTGGTTCACTACATACGTGTGTATAACACTATCTCAATGGACCTGCGGTGAATCAGGATCCTTTGATTAGAAATTAATAAGACCCTCGTTAGTGTAGGATAAAAGTGAAAGCGGCGATACTATAGGTAAGAGTAATGAAAGGACCTGTACAGCTCGGGCTGATGGATGTAATCATGGTATATAGCACAGCGGAGAGGATCACAGAGGATCAAAGCTACAGCCCCTCCCCCTACAGACCTTTATACACACATAAAAAAGAAATAACCTTAACAGGAAAAACAATGTGTTCTGTGTGTACCTTTTATCTATACTACTGCTATGTTGTTTGCATAATGTGTAAATCCTGAAAAACTATGATAAAACTGGGATGTTGTTCGCATTAATGACTCATGTTACAATTACTGAGTAATTACATGCTTGATAAAGCAGTCAAGATAATTTTTGCAAAAGACAAACACCATGGGGAATCATATTGATATGTCTATGAAGATTCTCAGTCATCCAGGTCATGGTCAAGGTTGAAAGGTTCTGTTAGGCAACTGGACGTGAATGTTCTAAAAGAAAATTTTCTTTACATATTGATATGTTTTCACTTAGTGTTATAGTTGGTTCTTATCATCCAATGTTTTATATTTAATTAGAAAGTGTAACCCAAAATTCTCGTTCTTTTCTATTGGTGTAATAATGTGCTTCTCCTTGAAGGCAGGGCTATAACACCAAA
>NC_024328.1:17799594-17812360 GCF_000523025.1 Cynoglossus semilaevis
AAACAATGGGGGAGAACACAAATAAATCAACCTGATCTTCTCTGTCTCCTCTGTTTTCATTGGACCACTTTGCTCACACCTTAGATACAATTCTGAATACAATCTGTGCTTGCACAGCCGTCACAGAGTCAACGTAAGGTAGACCATCTCAAATTTACTTCTATGGTCAATATGGACTCTCCTAATACCAATGGGCACAACCTGGTAAATACAGAGAATACCTCGTTCTTCTGAGTTGGGAGAAAACAAATGACCTCTTTGCTGTGAGGCAACAGAACTAACCAAATCTGCATTTATGATATATTTACTTTAACAGTTTTATGGTCAGTTTACTGAACATATTTATTTTCATTTCAATGAACCATTTGTTTTCAAATACATAATTGTCACAATTTTTTGGCAACCACAATTGGTTTCTTTAAATACACATAATTAACACAAAGTCAGTACAAACTAATATTTCTAAATGTAACACATTTAAATGTCTTCTTTTAGATGGTTGTTTTAAATTTGCCGTATATAACCTGACTGTCTTTCTACAGGTGCCACAGAGAAGGTGGGCATTGTGAAGACAACAAGCACACACACATGCGTTAGGCCCTTAAATTGCGTTCTTGTCAGTGTTAAGCTTCAGGGCGAAAATGCTAAAATGAGCAAGGAATTGGAGAAGCTTAAGTCAGTCTCCACTCTGCAACAAATGCAGGCTTTGTTTCTGGAGTATCACCGCAGCACCTTCATCCAGCTGCTGCGTGTTTGGAAACATCGAGTCTGATTAGATTAGAGTGCAGGAGAGGAGATCTACTTACTTTGTCTGCTCAGCTGCAGGTCTCCTTAACAGTAATGTACTCTCAGGTGCTGCTACAAACAGCAGAAAAACAAGAGGCCTGAGGAGAAATATGAGCTAAACAGTCACAAGCTGCTATAGGCCACGGCAATAAAGGTCAACAAACAGGTCCACAAACATGCACATGTGTGGAAGGTCAATTCTCTTAGAGATCTGTAGAAATAACTCCACGTGGATGAGGTTTGGTAAAAGGTTAGAGAACACACGGTTTCTGGAAGATAGTTTCAAAGATAAACTAGTTACATTTACAATGAGTTTGCTTTTCGATTCAAGTCCTTCTGCATCAACACATCAGTTGGACAATAACACCGCAAAAAGCTTTTTTTTTCTTCACAGCATCAGAAAAATGTAACACAAGAAATAAAGCACAAAACTACTTCATCTTCTTTTGTATAAACAACAACTTTCTCTGTGGGCTGTTGTCTTGCGTCCTAGTGTTCAAAGATTTAGTTAAACAACAGTCTACAAACATAAAGTTGTACCTTTCACATAGGTTAAAACAGGATAAACAGCCAGTGATTCAAGTGCCTTGTGCTAAAATATTCCTAATGTAAATTAAAGACAATTATTGTTCTCTTGCAAAGAAAACATCAACTTACCAGCTTATCAACTTATTTGATAAATTCTACATTATTTCTGTCGGTGTAAATCACATTTTCTTTCACAGTGCAGATCATCATCATTGTTAATGGTCCAAGATATGTTGTTTCTTTTGGTAAAATGTTACAAATTAATAATTTAATTTTTGTTTCTCTATCTTTTGCTGTGCCCCTGTGCCCTCTTCATTTTTCTCTCTTTCTGTCTCTTTGTGTGTGTGTTTCTGTTTATGTGTGCATGCACAGGACGTGTTCACCCATGCATTTACCAGGTGTGTGGACGGTCTAACACAGGCCCCAGCTGGATAATAACATGCCACAGTGATAGAGAAGGCTGCTAAATAACGACAGTCCTCGGATGATCCTCTCCATCACATGTACACGCCCACACACACGTACAGGTGCATGTAGTGAGATCACCGTAGGCCCTGCATCAGTCACAGTGCAGGTACACACACACGTACAGCCACCCACATTGGAGCACACAGGCTCGCACACATATCTTCCAAACAGACTGAAGATGGCCATGTATCACAGGAACAGGAAAAGCTGCTCTTTATCTATGAGGTTGCTGGTTCAGGCCATCAGATATCGGCTGCAGCTTGTCTCTGGATGTGTGTATGTGTGTGTATGTGAGTGTGACAGTGCGTCTGTTTTAATAGCATTAACTCCTGCAAGCGTGAAATGAAACCATCTACTGCTATCTGTCTTTAAGAGCAAGACTGAGAGAGCAGAGTGACTCAAATGAACAGATGGATCATCCAGGCTTCCAGCCATGTGAGCTTGTTTGCTGTTATCACAAAAAAGAGGAAAAACTCTGTAGCAAAGTGGTGAAAAATCACCACTACTACTTGTACTTTCCTCAGGTGATGCCTCGGTGGAACATGTTGTATATTATTTTAAAAGTAACTGGAAGAAAATATTTGGCTGCTAAATGAGTTTTTGTTTCCTGCTCATTTGAATAACCCCGGTGACTGGTTAAATGAGTGAATATTAGCCACCAGAGAGAGTGTTAATCAAATGCATGTCGGAATACACCGTCCTATTACGGGTAATTTACATCAACTTCACATGTATGAGTTAGGATTGCTGAAAGATAAGTAAGGTGCGTTTCTACATTTTCTGTATGTCCCTTCATCAACAGTGGTGATTTGGTTCAGTTAGGGATGTGGTTTTGTGTCTTTCTCATATGGGATTTGGGCACTAGATAGTAAACAGCCCACAACCATGGGCACAGATGGGATTTTTGAACTTGTAATTTGGACTTTAACTAGTACCCAAGTACTTATTTTTGTAATAGCCATTTGGCATGATCAACACTAGCCATACATGATGAAACGGTTTGGTCTGGAATGCCATCTTCAAGCATAACTAGCCCTGATGCCTGTTTCCTGGGTGCCAGGACAGTAGTATTGACCTGCAGCCAGCGAGACCACTTCATTAAAAACCGCAGCATGATGAGCATCAATGTCTTTTACAGGTCAGTGTGCAGGGAAAGAAAGTAGCAACAGACAAAAGTCTTAAAGGCAGACGGTTTAAAATTGAAATATTTTCTTCTCTGGTTCTTTTGAATTTGGCAGACAGATGGATTTTTATGTCAAAATCCATTGACCAATTCAACACAAACTGCCGCCCTGAGTGAACTGAAACTACACACCCACACTTTGCACACGGGCATCGAGTGCATGCATCAAAGCAATCACACCGCAAGGGATGCTGGGTAATTTGGTTAAAGATGTCAGGAGCGTAAATCACCTCCAATCAGTCGTGCTCTCCCATTGGTCAATCCTTCCACCTCCAGGAGAACTTTATTGGTCACGCATCCAGCAGACTGTGAGTGTCTGCTGCTGTACAGCAGCTACAACAGGTAACAGACGTTCTTTAGGTTGCGGTATGTGAGTCAAAACAAAACCAGGAAAACCTGATGACTGAACCAGTTTATGTGATTCACTCCGATGATTTGTTTGGAATTGCTGCCTTCACTCTAGAGTACTTCATGCTTCAATGTGGAATTGTTTCATTAAACTCATACTACGACGCAGCACAAGTTTTCATCCAGATTAACGTCCTCTCCTTTATACCGCAAACCAAAGATTCTCAGGTCTGAACTCTGTGCTGGTCAGTCCACATGTGAAAATGCTGACTCACAACCTCTCAATCCTATAAATGATCCTATAAATTCTGGCGTTGTCTTCCGGGAATATGGCTTTGTCATCAGGGGAAAATCTATTGGTAAAAAACCTTGCTCTGTAAAATGAGGCTGTCAGTTGATGTCATTTTTTTTTTTTGGATTTGAACAAATGGAGTAGCCCCAGATCTGCTCCCACAGGCTGGTGCAATACAAACTAGAAGTAATGACTAATCACTTCCTCCTCCTCTCTTTTTATGGTGCATTCCAGAAAACTGGGAAATCTTAAATTTCAGAACTCCTACTAGGACAAGAGTCCCTGAATGCCTTTTAGTTGAGGATTCTACTAGCAAAGTCAGGGCAAAGTGATCTACCCCAACTTCACTCAGCTGCAGACACAACAATGGCAGCACCAATGGAAATGCTCAGCATTAAACAATAAATTAAATGTTTTTAAAAGGATACATATTTAAATGGCACAGTTTTTTCACACACAGTGTAACAGTGAAGAGGGTGAAAAGATAACTTAGCAAATATATTTTAGAAAGTTGTGTTAAAGCAATAAAAAAGGAGAAAATGCACAGTTTTCTGTCTCATCAGTCTTTTTTCCTCTGTTTCACTAATGCAGGAGAATAAACAGGATCACTGTATTTCAGTATTGTTCTATAACAATCCTCTGAGGTCAGTCTGTCTCCTTTCCACCTCTGTGTGTCTGCTGTACAATCAGTGTCATCACACTCACCTGTGTCCAGTGACTACCTGGCCATTAGTCTCACTGGTGTCACCTGGTGTCCTGGGTATCTCCCTCACTCAGTGTTGGGTCACGTTCTGTGTCCATACTTCTAGTTCTGCATAGTTGTGCATGCCATTTTTCATAGTTCTGTTTTTTCTGACTGTGGAATGAACTTCCTCTCTCTAGTGATGCATTTTGGTCCTGCCTGCATCCCAACCTTGAAAAATGTATGAAATCAAAATTTTGCCTTATTGTAGTTGGAAATGTTTTCGTGTTTTTGTAACTTGTATCTATGTTTTAGGCTAGTTTATTTTTTAGAACATACCCTGTGCACACCTTAGGTAGAACAGTGGGGCTACCAAGTGCCCCCGGGCACTACCTTGGTCACGCCTGCCCTAGAGTACAATCTTCATTCCCTATACTGTATAACAAACTGAATATGTTTCTTCTCCTGCATGTTATTTACAGTATTTATATGGTTTTCTTTCTTCTCTTCATTTCATTTCATTTCATTTCATCCCATTCATCTTACATTTACTATAACATTACATTAATTACAATAATGATGATTCACCAATCTTCTGTGTGAACACTGTTCAGGAATTGATTCTTTTGAGAGTACAAAAAACATTTTCGTTCACAGGCCATTGGGTTTCATATGGTTGTATTGCATCAATTAAGGTTGGTGGGATTTTTTGGTGAATAAAATATTTTCTATTTTCTATAAGCTTCTACGGTATGGAATATAAAATATTAACTAATTGTGTACACTCACCCACCAGTAAACAAAACCTAGCCTCTACTCCACAGAGGCTGACGTTGAATAACCAAGTATTACTGTATTGATATTATTATATAGATTCATATATAATATACACATTTTACAACAGACATTCTAAGATGCTCATAGTAATGTGAGGAGAATCTCATAATGTGAATTTACCCCTAGATGTTGCTAAATCCCACACACTGTACCTCAAACAATGGAACAAATATTATCATCTGTCATGCAAGGAAATGCCGTTTCCATGGAAAACCTCTCATTCCTGCCTTGTCTAATTTAGAATGAGCAGTCAGCAGTAAAATGTCCCACAGTCGGGAACAAAACATCATAACAAATAGTGTGGAAAACAATGTTTCCTATTCATTGCGAGAGTTGTGTCAAGTTGGCTGCAGCGAAATGAAGACATCGATCAAGGTTTCAAATACATTCCACTGCCTCATTTTGTAAACAGCGCTAACTTTGCCGAGCAGTTCATCTTACTTACGATGCCGACTGGATGAAAAATATTGAAATTAGCATGGCTGCGCGCTTCCATATGTTTCACAATATTAAACACAGGTGGTGGAAAAGTTTCTGCTTTCACTATTTTTATTGGAGAATAAATTTGTGTCTGTGCTCTGCAATGGAATAGTGAGAGAAGCTGAGACACACACACACACACACACACACACACACACACACACACACAGCTAGAAGTCTTTGAACAATACTAGGACAGGACTTTGGACACTCTCTCTGCAGATTTAGTGCTAATGATTACTTGTTAACCACAAATGAAGCACACACAGGTCTGAGCTGAGACTTAATGATTTTGTGAATGTTGCTCATCGCAGCCTTTTTTCATTTGCTCCCTCTCCTTCTCTCTACCCTCAGGGCAAAGACCTTCATCATAGCCCTGACCATTGATTGGCACGGAACACTGCATTAATAAATAAAATGAGAGCATGTAGCCAACACACACACACACACTGGTAGAAATATGTATGCCATTCCAGTGTCTGCTGGAAAGCGAGATGTGGAAAGTCAAATGTAGCTGTGTTTGTGTATGTCTGTGTGTGTTTGTGGACTTGCTCGGTGGAGGTGATGGACAGTGAAAGACCATACAAACTAACAGCCACCCACAGGGAAAATCAGCCACTGCACCGTGAGCGGCTGTGGTTCTTGGCAAATATTCTTGGTATGTGTGTATGTATGTGGTACTGTACAATCCTGGATGGAAACAGGAGGGGGCGCTATCAGAAGTTCTAGAAATGCTTGGAAAGATGAGATATGTTTGTGTGTGTGTGTGTGTGTCTTGTCCAGGTGGATGTATTCTAGGTCAGGCACTTTGTCAGAGCTGGGTCCGTATCGATGTGGCTCTAATCTAAAGCAGTATGATGTGATTGATTACCTCATATTCTGGAGGGCCTATAGATAGTCCTACGTTGACTGTGATGGACACAAACACACACACACACACACACACACACAGTCATACACATAGTTCAACCAAGCAAAATAATTGGTTGGGATAAAATCAAATAAGAACAGATTGGTTTTGCTGGGCACAAGGCCGGACAGAGATGATGAGTGCAGAAGATTTTCATTGAAACCATCTTTCATGTGTTGGATGTCGATATGAGTGAGTCCAAAATTATGGGTTTTAACAGCTTGGACTTGTTTTGCCAGTCTGTAGGCCGTGATGTCTGCAAGTGTGTTAATGTCAAGGCAAGATTTCACATTACTGGTACCACATTATAGACTGGGCACGTGACACAGACAGACATCCTCGTCACCAGAGATTTTGAAACCATGAATGCAAGACACACACACACAGAAAATCTAATTACCCACAATAAAATGTACATACATATCACTATTTCACTTTAGTCACTTACATGCAGACTCACTCACTCTAGCATAGGCTCCAGGTATCATAAACATTTCAAACGTGAAAAGACTGTGCCTTACTCTAGGGGGCACGTGCTGTGCATTTAAATACACCTCTGCAGCTGCTTAGAAAAAAAGAAGAATTTCTCTCTTCTACTAAAAACCTTGACTTCATATATGGAGTGTAGAGAGCTATCTTCCTGCAGTCGTACTCGAAAGTCTCTCCAAAAAGCGTTTCACTTGTTTTAGAAGCAAGCCTGAATGAATGAGTCATTGTTAAAATTAGGCTAACACTGATCTGACTCACAAAGTCATCCAACAGTAAATTCAAAAGAGGACGTAAAGCTTATTAAATTTTGATTGCTTGATTTTGCTTCTGATTGACAGCAGGTCCATTCTAAAGGAATATTCAAATGTTCTCCCTCAGTTTGTCCCCCAAAACCTGAAAAGATTTTTTTACACAGGCTTGTTGGGCTTCACGGTGGGTTTTACCCTGCAGCTCTCCTTGTAACTTCTACAAATCTACACAATTTTCTGAAACTACTGGTTATGGTTTGCCCCTGCAACAGGAGCCTGTAATGTGATATCTCCATCCACTACTTATATACAGTCTATGTTCCACAGAGATATGGAGGAAGCCTATGTGTCAGCAGCTCGAGTGCTGCGTTGAATAAGTGGAACATCTTTGTCCCACAGCAAAGTCAGGTCTTTGCATAATTCTCCAGGTTGAAACGTTTATGACACCTGCAGGCCAGGCCACAGTGGGTCTCAGTGAATGAAATGAAAAACCCATGTGTGCATGTAATTGTGGGTATATTTCAGTGTTATTAGATCTCCTGTCTGAGTGTGTGTTTGTGTGTACTTCACCTTTCCCTCATTGACATGCGTAGTGTTAGAAACTTCATTTGAACCCTTGGTAATTGGATGTGCTTCTTGTTTGGCTCCGGGGCTGAAATAGCCCTTCAATGAAATGGGGGCTGCAAAATAACAGTGGGAACAGTATTGCAGGGGGGCAAATGCATGCGCCCCCATGTCCCAACTAATGAATTCAGCTCAGCACAAAATATTGGAACCCCAGATGTCCAAACTCACAAAGACCGTTTCTAGAAATCTGAATATGTAATATTTTTCCAGCCTAATTTATCAACCTCTAAGACAGTAATAAAAATTATAATTATATTAAATTTTATTTTAATTGGCAGGTTATGTTTCTGAAAGAAAATAACATTTAAGTAAATCCACGGTGTATTATAGTAACTTCAAATTAGGTAGCATTGTTACAGTATTTACACAAAATGTAATTTTTAAATAATCTTTAATCACATTGGGAGTAAAATATTTTCTAATTTAAGTAAGTATTGAAAATCTTTCTGTACAAATTCATAAAGTTAAGCTGAGTGATTGATTGTCACTATATTAATATTGCAACGCCCTGATCCACTGCAGCACTGCTGCTGCTTTAGCAGTACTGATGTTTTATAAAATTATAATGGACATCAATACCTGTTTAAATTTAAAATGAGCAGTCACAGACATTTTAATAACCCGTGTCAAAAGTGGGACAGAGATTGAGAGAGAAGGCAATGGAAACTTATAGATTTTCATATAAAACACAAAGAGTTTCCTCAAAACAATGTACTGTACTTGAGTGTAGGACTACTGTGGTATTATCAAAAGTGATCTTTGATCTGTAGCTCTATGCCAACCTAAAAAATTCACTGTGCTCTCTTTCACTAAAACATAACTTCACAGGGAACAAAGGAATAAAACCAATCTATGCCACAGAAAAAGGCTTGTTTCACAAACCTGACTTTAAGTCAACAATATTCAACGATTTTTTATTTTACCACTTCCTGTTGTTAGACTGAAATTAAACGTTTGTAGTTCCTTCTACACCATCCCAAACGTCTGTGTTTGTTGTTGCCAGAGGCAGAAAAACTGTTGGTGTATGAAGTTTTTTTATCTTTTCTCCAATTACAACGTCTCTGATGTGCTCTGAGACTGCAATAACTTTATTAGACCAACAGGTTGGAGCCTGCAGCTTTCATCCAGGTCGCTGAAATGTCTTTGAGGAGTGATGATGCTGGCAATCCTATTGAAATTAAATATGATCTTACTGCCTCGTCTCTCTTAGGAATGGAGGTAATCAAACCCGGTACACGAGGTGGAAATGTCACTTTGGTCGGAGGAAATGAAGAAAGTTTTAAAAGCAGCTTTTATAAGTTTGTGACTTGACAACTAATACTATTTACCTGATCTTTACTACCTTGTCCACAGTCCCTATCTGGAAAAATGTAGTGCAGCTGTAATCACCGTTGGTCAAACTCAATTTTGGTTCAGGGGCCGAATACATCCTAATTAGATGTCAAGCGGGCCAGAACCAGTACAATCATAACATAAATACTTATAAATAACAAAAAATGTCTTTTCCCCTTTTGTGTTCATGCTAAAAAGTACTTTAGATAAATCTTCATATATTGTGAAATATAAGTTTATAAAACATTACCTGAACATGAAGTCTTTGTGTAATTTTTAAATTTTTTTAATTCATCAAAGGGGCTAAATTGAAACCCCATGCAGGCTGGTTTTGGCCCCTGGGCTGTATGTTTGACACCCGTGGTCTAAATCGAACCTGTATTTGGATGTATTTGTATTTGGAGTTTACGAATAAAGACAATGTCACAGTAAGCTACAACTCTCACATAGTACAACACTACATCATCAAAATAACAGACTTTCATTTCAGACTTTCTTTTGGAGGTCTGTTTATTTAATATTTTTAAAGCAATAATATGGACTTATGTGAACACAGAACACATTCCTATTGACCGTCACTCACATGGTTTACATCAGATGAGTTTGGAATAGTGATGTGTCGTTCGCTAGTGATACGTTCAAAATGAACGAATCTTTCATATGACTCGGGAGTCCCGAGTCATGTGAAAGATTTGTTCATATTGAACTCATGAATCACTCACAAATCACTCACTGCGAACAAATCACTCTCTGTGAACTAATCTTTCACTACGGACGAATTACTCTCTGTGAACTAAGCTTTAGCTGTGAACTAATCTTTCACCGTGAACAAATCTGTGAACTATTCTTTCGCTTCGTTCTCGCAGATTCGTTTCATTTGTCACGTGACAGTGAGCTCGGGTCTCTTTTGGTCTCATTCATCTTCACATTGTGGTGTGTTTTTATTTCTTAGCTTTTCGCATGGTTTCAATTGCTTATGGCATTTTGTGTGCTTTGTAGACTTTGTCAGCGGAAGCAAACCATGTTGCCTTCAGTATTTAGTGTCGGAGAACCGCAGCCTTCTTTACAACGCCCACAATAGGGCTAAAGCGCCACCTGCTGTAAAACGAATGAAATGATTAGTTCAAGATTCGTTCACGACTTCTTCATTTTACTGTTCGAGAGTCGAAAATTCGAATCAGTAAAAAGAGTCGGTCTTCCCATCACTAGTTCGGAACAATGGACTGCAATTTGCAATTTGTCTGTCTCCCACTTTACAAGACTCAGTTTTTCTTAGAATTTTTAATGAAAAACAAAGCAAACATGGACATGTACAGTTTATTGGAAATGGAATTCACTGAATGATCAATGAAAGTGAAGCCACACATAAGCTGGTCATTTTGTCCCTACTGTGTACTGTATGTATGATACAGAGGAAAACTCCTCAGCAGTAAAATTGATTTTTAATACTTGAGAATTTTTTATACCAACTTAAATTGGAGGAAACCCTCTAGTCTATTCTTCTTAAATCAAGACACTACACTAATCCAAAGCTGGCTCATCCCCAGGATGAGATACTGACCCTCACAAGGATTCTGAAAATCTTCTGCCCTCAACACACATCTGTTGGTCCTGTAGCTGCACAGTCTGTGCTCGCTCTTAACCTCAGTGGAGACACTCATCACAGACAAACACAAAACTACACCAGTGAGTCCAGATAAGGCCACTGTGGCTGACTTATCAGAGCCAGGCTCACTTACCAAATGTGTTAACCACTCCCAGTCTGCCCACACTTCAACTCTTCCTATCTGTGTCTCCCCCTCTCCTCCTCTTGGAGACACCTCTGTGGCTCCATGTTGTTGTTTCATTTAATTCCCTATTTCCCATCCCATCAGTCTCTCTGCCTGTACTGCACCACAGGAGGAGGATATCCCTTTATGTCGAGCCCAAGTTTGATTCTCTGAAGTGTGTGTGTGTGTGTGCGTGCGTGTGTCTATGTGTGTGTGTGGTGTAATTTAAGGGCATAAAAACAAAGAGCATTCAAAAACACCATTACAGAGCAGGTGTTCTTCCATCTGTGTTGATCACACTTCACTTTTTCCTCTCTCTCAGTGACTGTGTGATACACTACAGGGCTGCATGAAATTAAAAAACATTAAAATTCATTAAAAATTTGAAAATAGAAATTAAAAGGCAATGGCAAAAAGGGGCAGTGGAAAAAAGAGGGGAATGTGGATTGGAGGCAGAGGAAGCAGAACAAGTCAAGGAAAGACGCCGCTGAAATCAAATCTACAGCAGAATAATTGAGGATTCTACATACAAGTCCTGGGTAATTAGTGTTCTTATATTACTAACAATTAGTTGTGTCCATTAGTAGAGCCATAAGACCTGATCAGCTCAATATTTCTCTTTACCAGGGCTGCAGGAAGCAGCTGAGCCCCTGTAAGAAGAGAGCTGCTGATTGGACGACTGGATGGACGGGTTCAATGAATGTTTATGTGGATGTATGGATAGTTGACTGGCATATTGAGATTTAAATTTAGAGATGGGTTCACACAAAGGAGGAACGACATAAAGTTCATAGCAAAAGAACGGGAGGAGTAAGAATTTAAATGCAGTGAAGCGGCTTACAATTTGTAATATTAAAAACTAAGGAACAGGAACAGTTCTTTTTTCATCGCACAACTTGTAAGCAAATCAAAAATGCTCAGAATCTGCTCCTGAACCGACTGTGGTGCGGTTTAGTTATATGCATATATTAAATGTAAGAACCACACATGTTGGCCTTGAACTACGTCACTTTAGCTTTTAGAGAGTGGGTAGATGCAGATGTCAAAGCCAAAGATGTTCTGCAAATACTAACTGTTTTGTTGAAGTTAGACAACTGGACGGGAATTTTCTAAAAGAAGATGTTTCACCTCTAATCCAAGAGGCTTCTTCAGTTCTAACTGGTGGTGGGGAGTACAGCAGATATATACTCTCGGTGTGAAAGAATATAGCTACTTCAACTCCACCCTGTTGGGTGGGGCCTTGGGGTCAACTGTGAAAGTATAAACAGTCGTTAAGAGTCTGATGGGTCGTTGTGGTCCCCATCAGAACGGTTTCAGTCACCTGCCTCTTTGTTGTGTGAAACTGAGGAGAAACTTTTGGGTATTGTTCCTAAAAGTGCTTTGTATGTGGGTGATAGGTTGTGTCTGAGTCCACCTCCTCTGTTGAGTGATGGTTTTTCCAGGTTGACAAAAATGGCTTCTTTTACCCCTCTCTCAAACCATCTGTCTTCTTGGCCAAAATGTGTACAATGTTGTCCTCAAAGGAATGTGTTTTGTCCTTGAGGTGTATGTGAACAGTTAAGTTCTGTCCTGAGGAGTTGGCCCTCCTGTGTTGGGCCATGTGCCTGTGTAGTGGTTGTTTAGTCTCAGGTCCGTACACTCCTCACTGCAATGAACGGCATAAACCACATTGTCCAGCTTGTTGTCTTAGGGTGTTACCAAGTTTAGAACCAGTTTTTGTCTTAGGGTGTTACCAGGTTTGAAATGTACAGGGATCTGGTGTTGGTTAAAGATCCTCCTAAGTTTTT
>NC_024328.1:17812828-17822464 GCF_000523025.1 Cynoglossus semilaevis
CTTGAAGTAAGCGCATCCTCACTGTTGCTACTGCCTCTGTGGTGGGGATGCATGTAAAAAGTGATGTGACATCGTAGGAGACCATGGTCTCATCTGGGTCCAGTTTTAACCCCCTTAACTTGTTGGTGAAGTCCTGTGAGTTAACTATGTGGTGAGGTGTGTCCCCAACCAATGGTGAAAGGATGGAGGCCAGGTGTTTGGCGATGTTGTAAGTGACTGAGTTGATGCTGCTGATGATGGGTCTGAGTGGAGCTCCTTCCTTGTGGATTTTGAGGAGACCATAAATATGGGGAATGGCTTCTCCTGGATATAGCCGATGGTACAGGGGTCTGTCGATTGCTTTGTCCTTTTCCAGCTGTTGGAGGCAGCTGATGACCTTCTTTTTGTAGCTTCTAGTGGAATGTTTCCTCAGGTATTCATTGGTGGCTGAGTAACTGAGAAGAGTTTTGACTGTGTTTAAAACAACTGTGCACCTGCCTTTGTCTACTGGAAGGATGGTGAAGTCTGGGTCTCTTTGGAGTGTTGCCAGCTCTTTCTTCTCAGGGAGAGACAGGTGTGAAGGGGGAGGTTTAGTACTGGAGAGTGCCGCAGTGACCTTCAACCTGAGCTGTTTGGCTTCTGTGGTGTTTTGTCAGTTGTTTCTGATGGCTGTCTCTGTGGCTGTGATGAGGTCCACGGTAGGGATGTGTGCAGGAGAGACGGCGAAGTTCAGCCCTTTGACTAAGACCTTCTTTTCCGGCTGGGTAAATTATCCTGGGAGCCCTGCTGTGTAGTGTTGGAATCTTTGTTTTTTCATATAGATTTCACGGCGGTGGTCTGTTTGGGCCGGAGAATATGGAATTTATGTTTTTGTTGTTCCTTACCTTTGTTGTGTTGGAACATTTGGGCCTTGGGGACCTCATCCATCACGTTCCTGGGGAGTAGAATAGTTAATTGTTCTTCTAACGGAAATGTCTGTCTTAATGATGTGACAAATCTGTCCAATCAGGTGATTATCTTGTCCATATGGATCTGGTCTGACAATGACAATATGCATCCACTCAAATGTGCCGTCACCCACTGATCCTTATTGTCTTTCTTCCTCTAAATAGGACCATGATTTACAACATTGGTATCATTTTCATCGGAGAAGACTTAAAACCATTGATTAAAACCATTAAGCTGTCAACAAATGGGTTAGGGTTAGGGTTTACCGACCTTCTAAATCAGCTGAGAAGTAGCCTGGGTTTCCCAGACCTCCATTCATACAGTTCTTTTCACAGCCAGTGCCTGAATTTCCCCTTTTTTTAAGCTGGATGCAAACTCTCCTTTTTTTCCTGTAAAATTCCTAAATAAAATAATAAAATATTGAAAAACAGAAGTTTCCCGGTTGTAAATGAGTTTTCAGAGAGTGACAGCAGTATGTAGAGTAACTATATTTCCCTAACTTGATATTTCCGAGTGTTCCTTTGCACATCTTATTTAAATGTTATTCACTAGAGATTGCTAGCAGCTTTAATGCAATTTAAATGAAGGTTTCAAGCTTTCATTACCACAGTAGACAAATACCTATGCGCATCATAAAGGTCAAACCTTATTTTTAGTAATATAAAAATATGACAATGCTCATTGTACAAGCCCATACAGTGGTGATGTTTTTGTTTTAAGATGTATATAAGAATATGTTTGCTTTAAGATAAAATAAGTCAAATGGGTCACCATTTGACCAGAAGTTTGTTCAGGCTAAGATGAAGTAGTAGTGCTGCCAGAATATCATTTCAGTCCATGGCATAACCTAGAGACAGGAAAGACAAACTTCTGTTCATCATTTGAATATCTCACTTCTCCTTTTATCCCTAACACAGTCCTGAAGCCTCATGAAACCACCTCATCATGAGCTTCCCCTGCGTGTGTAGCTCCCTACAGATTCACCTCTAACAGCCTAAGATTCCCAATAACTCTGGGTCACTCAGAGGCCAGCCAATCACAGGGTTTATAGTACATGGTCCTCATCCAAACCCCCTGGCAGAGCCAAGCAGTTCCGCAGTTTATCATTTTAATCAGACAGACATCTGTAGAAAGTGAGTCTGCAGCTCCTGCATTCACCTCTGCCACTGTGGCTTTATGAATGGTGTCAGTATTGGTTATGGTGACCTTAAATGTGAAACACAACAGCTTATTTGATCTGTGTTCTGATTGATCTGTGATGGGGTACAGTATATGGGTGAGTTCTCCCTGCATCTCTGTCTTTTGGGCACTGAGGTGATTTGAGGAAATGAGCAGCACTTAGAAGGTTCCTGCACTGGAGTCAGACATCTGGATGTATCAGCTCAACCATGCATGCATGTGTGTGGTGTGATGTGCTGTAACAAGCACCTGCTGGTTCAGTCAGACAAAAAACAAAACAAAAACAAACAATCTACAATCTACCTCAGTCTGAACTGTTTGATTGTAGTGAAGATTCTCTCTGTCGCTGCGGCAAAAACTTTATGTTGTTGTTGTAAAAAAAAGACTTTCTTAGTCATGGCCTGCTGGTGTTGATGAGCAAGGGAGGACAAGGGAGGGGATGGGATGTTGGCTGATCATGATATTTAGTTTTCACGTTGTGGGCGAAGATGCCAAAAAAACTTTACAAACAATAATGGATGTAATTTTACCATGATTTGTTTGTGCTGTAACGCTACTGCTTAAATACTATAGTTACTGACATCTACTACCATACATTTGGTCCTGAAAACTGTGGCCACAAAAATAATTTATTACAATAAATTACTGTTGTTGGCCACAAGTTTAGTGTTAATTTGTTCAGTGTAATGGTCAAGATGTTTTAATCCTGGAATTCTTTCCTTGAAGTCTGTGTGGGAAATTCTTGTAGTCTCGTAGTTTAATACCCTGTTCTTCTTTGATCATGTACCTACTGTACACTCGGACACTGTGATGTGTTTGGATTTAAATCCTGGAATTAAATATTGAGAGGTAATTTACGTGAATTAGACTTGACAGCGGTTGAAATGAAGCCGAATGCAAACTCATCAGTGAGACTGGTGCTCTGAGTATTTTCAATTTGATCTGGTGAATGATTAAAAGTGATTGATTGAAGGTCCTGGAGCTGAAACCATCTCAGTCTCCTGCAGCGTTTAAGTTGGCAAGTAGACCGGCTCATTGGCTTGTGGCCACGCCTGGAGTGCGATTCACCCATTTACCCACTTTTGCTAAGTAGAACTATTGCTGTGGGATGAATTGAGTCTCAGTCTATTTCATTACCCACAATGCAACTTTACCACTGACAATTTGGTAAGAGATTTGATTGTGTTGTTATGCCAACAGTGGCTAATTGAACCATTAGTGTCAAGAGCAGATGAGTCACAGGTTGCAGAGGTTTAATAAGCTCCTGGACTCCACACCCACGGTGGTATTTCATCCTCCAAACTGTAGTTATTTTGCATATTTTAATTACCATGGTTATAGTTATTATGTGTTCTCTAGAACCAGGAAACAGCTTTGTATGCAAAAACTAATTACCTTAGTTTGAGTGTGCCTGTTTCACAGTTTAATCAAATGCAATTAAAGGCAAAGGAAAAATTAATCGCACAAAAATGTACTAAACACAATCAGGTCAATTATAAATGTCCATCATGGCAAGGAGAATTAATGAACACTGGAACCCTTTTTGAATTTAATTAGTTATGACCTGTTATTGCAGCAGTGGGTGCTTTGAACACTCCCTATTTTACGATTTTACTTTTAAGTCTTTCTCAAAAGCAATAAATAATTTATATATATATTACACACACACATACACACACACACACACACACACACACACACACACACACATATATATATAGTGGTCAATCACCATAATACAAATGTATCAGGTAAAACTACTGGTTTCAAATGTTTTTTCTGTTGAGTCCCCCCATGTTAGCATACTGTTGCCTCCAAACTTAACTGATCTCAGTTCTCATTTGAAAACATTTGAAACATGGCTTCAAAAAAGTTGAAAAAGAGTCAAGATTAATTATATAATTTCAGACAACAGTCAATTTGGACTGTTTTTTGTCTTTTCTCCTTACAAATTTCACACGTTACAGAATTTAGGTTGGGTACTGACCTGTCTAGAAAAATGTGTTTTTAATTATCCCCTTTACTCAGTCAGTACTTGTAAAGTACAAGTTTCTTGTTTGTGATTGTCCTGCTGTCTTTCTACATAGTTGGCATATCAAGATGTTTTATCTTTAGGAACATTGTGGAACTGTTTATCTTAGGTTTATCTCCATGGCCGTCTCAGGGGCTAATAGAGCTGATTTGGTGTCAGTTGACTTTTCTAAATGTCTTAACGTGAATCTGAGAGGCAACAGCTCGGCTTTTTATCCCAAGATGTGACACATGGAGAATCAGTGGCCTCATTTTATCCATCTGCCTTTCCCCTTCACTCTCCTGAATCATCTTTCTTTCTCTTCCCTTCCTTTAATTTGCCACCATCTGCTTCCTTTTCTTACCCCTGCCCTGTTCTTCTTCTGCTGGTTGTCAAGAGTTCTTTCAGTCCATTACATTTCTCTTTTTCTGTCTGACAGCTCCTGAATGGAAGCAACAGGGAGGGTGCAGGAGCAGAAGATGGAGAGAGAGAGAGATCAAACAGCAAAAAGCCAAGTGAAGCCATACTTTCAGTCTCACCGCCCGCATGCCTGCCCGCACCCCCATCTTCCTCAATTTGCTGCCCTCCCCTTTTGTTTAATATTTGAAAAAGCTTTTATTCCAGAATTTCTCTGTGCTCTCATGAATAACACATGAGCATCAGCGCCTGAAGTCTCTCTTTTTGCTTTATACCTCCACCCATTTCTCTGTTGAGAAAACACGCACAAACACAGACACACGCACACACACACACACACGTAAACCCACACACACAAACACACACACACATACACAGGGATACACACTCTCACTTTTCTAACAGATGGCCTGGTCCAGGTCATTTCCTCAGTGGATGGAGGATAAGTGGATTTACCAGCCTGTTGTGTTCTGCTGCTCTGACAGAACTGTTTATGGGGAGAAAAAGGCAAAACACAGGCAGTTAATAAACTCTTTCTCTGTCTGTGACTCCTCCAGGACTGATGATCACTTTACCATTACCGTACAGTATTAGTGGTTGTAGTTAATAGGATATCAACCACCTTTTGACAGTGTAATGTTTAGTTAATGTGTTTGGAAGATTATTCCATTACGGCGCACCATGTTTTGCTGAGAAGGAATAATGGTGTTATTTCTCATACTTGTCACTGTGTGTGGTTACCTTTGTTCTGCTATTACCCGACACAGTCATCCTTCCAGTTCTACTCCGTTGAAAAAGCCATTTCCGCATCAAGTCTGATTAAGTTTACAATCTATGCTTTTTTTAAAATTAAGATGCAGCAAATGCTTCAGCGTCTGAAAAGAAGTGATGCATTCATGAATAAAGCACTTGAGGAAGATTTTTTTACTTGTGACCATAAAACACAGTTAAAATCCTGGAGGAATCCATTTGGCTGCTTTGGGTTCTTTACTCTTTCTACATTTTCTAATAATTTTCTAGGATCCTTGGTTTCTAGTCGTTCAGCCAATCACCTGATGCTTATTCCTTAGTTAAAGGTTTACATCATTATTATATTAGCAGTTTACATTCTACAGAGTGTGCCGAGGCTTAATAAGTAGGTCAGGTCTTAAAGGGACTAATAATTTTGAACCATGTCTTTTATTAGTTATTTTTATTTTATAAATATATAAAATAATTTTCTTTGCATATGCAAATATATATGCCATAGAATATTAAAATATATTCAGATAAACAGCTTAAAAATTTTGTTCATGTATTTTTATAGGAAATTCTTTTTATTTAACAGTTTTATTCCTGAACTGTACATGTTATAAACCCAGGTATGCCCGTGGAAGTATGTTCTGTTGAAATAACCAACTTGGCAAATAACTGAGCATGAAGTCATCAGCCCACACAGACCCAATGGAGTTTGAAGGTCCCTGGTACCTTAGAATGAACACACACAGGCACATACATACGTGCACACACACACACACAAACAAACACCTCCGAACTAAACAAACCATTAAAGTTAACTCAACTTCCCCCGGGTGTGATCTGTCAGGAGGTGCTGACATTTAACATGTTTCACGTTTTTGACAATCGGCTGCCAGGTTCACTGTTTGCTGCACTTTTCCAGGCTGACATCATGGATCTTGTGGCAGAAACACAGACCCACATACAACACGTTGCTAAAGATTTTTTTTTTTTTTGGCATTCTGCGAAATGGCAAGCTGTGGAAAAGCTAATTTAGACATCATGACAACACAGCTTACTTCCATTTAGCTTTAATTTCCCATTTATCACAGCTCCAGCTCTTGGTTATTTCTGCATCACGGCTCAGTGAGTGTCTAAAAAAATGACCCATTCTCTTCAGGGAGGATGTTTGTGTCTGTGCATGGATGTCGTGCCAGGTGGGGACCGGACTGTTTAAATTCAGATTGATTACTTTTTGTCCTCAAACCACCTGCTTAAACACATACAGACCCCACAAACACACATGTGGTGGGATGAATTCCCAGGCCTATGTTTGAGCAGCATTACGAATGCGTATGTAGTGTTTAAAATGGCACAGAGCTCCTTTTATATGGAGATGATAAGTCCACAGACCCGTCACTGTCTATCTGCTGTAGCTCTGCATTTACAGCTGCCCTTAAAATAGCTTTTATCCTTCATCTCTGCCTCTGACTCGTCCTTTCCATGTCTGCCCCACATACTATTATAAACTCCAACAATATGCACAGCAGAAGAGTGTCTTATATCAGAGTCGACAATGCATCTGCCCCAGTTGTTTGCCATTGTTAGGGGCTGGGGTTGTAAATTAATGATTCAGAATTCAGTTGAAATCTAAATATATAGCACAATAAAAAATGAGACAAAAAGAGCTTTCCATGAATGTCACGAGCAACCACCTTCTTCTTGTCTGCCAGGAGATAAATATCATGGAGATGAATGTCAGCCATGCTCATTGTTTGGCTGCCACCAGAGGTGTAGGCACCTCATCATGTGTGTCATTTTATGTGTGTGTCTTTTGTGCGTGTACGTGTGTTTGCACTAATTACATTCACACTCGGAACTGCAGTCTGATTGCCAGACAGTGTCCTCACCTTTGTCAGAGGGGGAGGAGGTGCACACAGAGTAAAACACAAGGGTTTGGATGAAGCTTAAGACAAAGGAGGCGGATGTGATCAAGCTTTTGTCAGAGATTTGCGTGTCCCCTGTGTGTGTGTGTGTGCACGTGTTGGAGAAGGACTGAAAGAAATAAAAAGAGTCACTGTGGTGATTTATCTGTTGCTTAGCAGGTACAGTCTGACCTGCCGTGGACTCCCCCAATCCCTGCAACCTTGTCTGATTTTTCTGTTCCACCTCTGCTAATCAATGGCGGTGATTAAAGCAGTGTTTCAGTTCAGCATCGCTTGAAATGGTAATGTTCTCGCTGCTGTTAGGTCAGTGGTTCCTAAAGTGGGGAGCACGGTACAGTGACTGCAGTGAGTATTTCCATCTCTTTTGTTAACTGAAAATAGCTGTTTTGTTGGAATTACAATGTTTTAAATGAAGTTCAGTGGAGTATCCAAAGCAACAGCTGAGAATCATCTTATACCTACAAACAGGGGCGCTGTAGGAAAAGTTTGGGAATTACTGTGGGAGGCCATTGGTTGTTTTAGCCCAGAGACTGTGTATTGCAAAATCTAATAGATAAATAAAAAAGGTGGTTTGTTTTATTGATGTTAGACTAAAAACAAATCACTGTTTGAAGGTATTTTTTAACTTAATCATGTTACGTAGCATTTGTAACGGTATTGTAACCATGTTAAGCGGCAAAGGGCATGATTTTGAAGTCTGCCTTACAGTGAGGCTGTGTTTGTAAAACCACTATTGTTTTTTTGTTTTTTTCTACTGACATTGTCAATGACCTAAAACAATGATCCACCTTTTGAAAAGCGCTAGACTCTCCTTTGGGGACTAATCTAATAGATTTATTTAGACAATGGCTTTCTGATCGGCAAACTGTCAGATAATCACTGCGAGGCACAGGCTCCCAGTGTCCTAATGACCTCTAGTTAACTTTTATTTTGCCGCAGAAGCACCTTTAATATGATTACATTTTTTAAAGATGTCGGACAACTCTGTCAACACAGTCACACCATTGATTTTAGTTGAAACATTTGGAAACAGCAGTGTCCAAAATGAACAATATGTCAATATGTTCATTTGGCCTTTCACTACCACCATGGTCTATGCACACGCACACACACTCGCTCAAAGATCAAACATTGATCTTCTTTATCTCCCCTGCCTGGGCAATTATCTCTCTAATTATTCAGAATCCATCTTCAGCTTGGTGTGGGCCATCAACCAGGAAACCTGCATCTGTGTGTGGGAGTGTGTGGACCAGTGTGTGTTTTCTTTACCAGTGTCTAGGTGTTTGTGAGGATGTGACAGCAGGTGGGACAGAAACTGTTTCTCTAATGGCTTAGAAAAAGAGACTGAACCTGCTCAGGCTGATATTTACACACCGTCCTGCAAACAACAGCAGCCTGCAGAGGAGATCAGGCCCTGGTGTGTGCACCGTCTCTCTCTCTCTCTCTCCGTCTCTCTCTCTTTGTCTCTCTCTCCCCTTCTCTCCCACACACACACACACACACAAACACACAGGCAATATGTCAAGACTGTCATATTTAGAGAGCCATTAAGGAAAAGTCAGCACCTCGGCTCTTATTAATGATGTCACTGTGGGCACTATGTCGTATTAATGATGTCACAGCGAGGAGTGAGTTACAGCAACTAGGGTTCATCATCGTCCTGTGAGTGTGTGTATAAATGTGGGGGCTGTTTTTCGTATGTGTGTGTGTGTGTGTGTGGAGTGGAGAGGAGTGGGGTGGAGCTGTGCCTCATTTCTATCACAGTACGACCTTGATGCTGGGGAATGAACAACTGGGGGAAGGGAGGAGAGTCAAAGAAGGAGAAGGAGGAGGAGGAGAAGAGAAAGAGAGGTGTAACATCTCTTTGTCATCGCTTGTGGTTTTCCACTCGGCCCTGAAACACTGCTTAGTGCTGCTTATAGCAACACGGCTTCATTTATATGTGTGTGTGTCTAAGGCATTGTTCTTTGCTTTCTCAGTGCAATGTGTGTGTTTATACAAGCTCAGACACCAGAACATTCCTCTGGTCTTACACCTTTCAGTCATTCAGAGCGTGGGGGAATTATAAAAGAAAAGTGAGATTTGAGTCTGTTGTGGGGAATATTTGAACATGTGATTATCGTCTGATAGCAGCAGCGGCTGAGAAGCTGAAAGTCATGCGTTGTTTTGGGAAGCATCCCTGACTCTGACAGCTGTGTCAGAGTGTTCTGTGAGCCTGTGGTGTCAGTGAAGAGGAGTCGACAGAAGAGAGAGGTCAGGTTACTGTGTCTGTGAGTGCACATATAGGTGCTGACTATACACTTCCACACCACACCAAGGTTGGATTAGTGTGAACAAACACAGTTCACACTGATTTATGTCTTGACTCATAGGGACAAGGTTAGAGACATGTTTTCCCTTTGTGTCTTTTGTACAAGTTGAACAAAAGCCGTGAAAAGA
>NC_024328.1:17822483-17835920 GCF_000523025.1 Cynoglossus semilaevis
CCTGGTTCTGTCATTTTCATCTCACTTTGATAAAAATTCAGCATCATTCTTTTGGGATACACACACACACACACGCACTGATGCTGTTACTGCAGTGTGTGTGTTTGAGAGGAAAGGCGTATTTCATACTGTGAGTTCCGTTATTGCTTTAGAATCTCTCTGGGACAAGAACCCCTGCTGGCAATAATTTCACCTCTGTGTGTGTGCGTGTGTGTGTGTGTGTGTGAGTGTGTGTTTGTAGTGTGTGTGGGGCCAGCAGCCTCTCTCTAATGATGTTTTTAACCTGCTCTTTGTCCTGGAACAAAGAAGTGCTTGTGGTCTGGCTCTTCTTGGACACATGCATTACACACACCTACCAGAGAGACAGTGGAGTGTGTGAGGGTGTGGAAGATTAGAACATGTGTGTATTTGCCTTCCACAGCTGCGTCTATGTGGAGGACTCTTCACCGTGATGCACTGGGATAGTGAAAATGCATGCATTTGAAGCAGCTCTTCAAATGGCCCTAAAATCACTTCTGCTCCATTGTTTCCTTCCCTCTCTCCCCCTCTCTCCCCCTCTGTCCCGTCTCTCCCCCTCTCACCTTCTTCCATTCTCCCTGTGAGCATTAAGGCATAAAATATTAGGGATGCCATTTCCATAATTAATGACTGAGAGTGTACGATTAGAGTATTATTCTCACTGGTCAGTGCCCTGGACAGTCCATACACCTGTTTACATTTGTGTGTGTTAACCAGTAAAATAAGATTAAATGGCTCTTGGGTTGAAAAGGAAAAGTCATTGTTGTCTCCAAGGAGGTTTTGTTGACTTTAGAATGAACAGAGCTGTGTTAAAAATGCTCTCAGTTTGCAACCCACTTTCTTCATTAGGAAAACTTTTATTTAACCTTAATGTCTTTTTGCTATAGTGTGAAAAATGAAGGCATTTCTATCTCCCATGTTTTTGTCTACCTCCAGAAATCTACAGTATCCATTAGCACTATCATTACAAATTATTTGAAAATGGCCCAAAGGCCTACTGTTTGGTCAGGTGGTCATATACCTTTTCTCCCCTCAGCAGCTTTAAGGACATACTGTACGTCCACAGCAGGCTCAGTGGTGAACCAGACCACAGCTGTGGTAGAATCAGACTTGTGTTTGGACATTTAAACATTTGGACATGTCCCAAGTCTTCCCAGCTTTGGTGTGTTGACTAAAGAAAACCAACCCTCCCTGCTGCAGTAAAGCACAGTTCACTGCCTCCATTTTATGGATGGTTGAAAACAGAACACAGTTTTGTCAAGTGTAGTCATGCGTCCCATGACAATAAAATACTTTCATTGTTCTCTTCCAGAGCAGCCACAGGTGAGACATTTATTTTAATAAAATACAGTTATAAACAAACTGGAGTAACAGTTAAAAGTAGTCAACTGTTTATGTTGCACGATTCTTGTAAAATTATTTTAGCAATTTGAGGATAAGATAGTGTATTTTAAAGTACCAATTGCTTGCAAACAAAACACAGATTTTTATTTTTTACAGTTTCAAATTTTCTTTCTTTCTGACAGTACTTGGTGACCTAGAGTAAATGCATTGTCAACTGTACTCAAGCTTGAACCACTAAGAATGTCTGAAGGTGTTTGACTCTCCTTGTGCTCAGTCCTCTGGTACTTTTTAAAGTCCAATTCATCAACTTTCAAGCCCATTTTCACTTGGATCCCTTTTGAACCCGTCTCAGACTGAAGTCCAGAACTCCATGTGCAGCTCAAATGTAAATGGAACATGATGGTGTGAAATGTCTGTTCACGGCTATAAGGCGCCAGTGATAGGGTGTCTGGATCAAATCAGTTCCTGTTGTCAGGAACATCAAAACCTACCTTCCCCCTCACTGTACCTCCACATCGCCACTGGCCCAGAGCAAGCCTGTCTGTGAGTGTATGTTGGCAGAGACGGCCCGCTGTATAATAGGTATGTAAGTGCACAATACACACAAGCCTTCAAGGGTGTGTACATGCAGTATGTGTGCTTACATCAAGGTAGAGCTGGAAATATCAAGGCAAACATCTGTGGACAAACAGAGACGTGGACACACTTCCTGTCCCACTCACTCATGCAGTTAGAGGACACACACACGAACACACACACAAACACACACACACTATATGAAATGTATATCACACTTTTGCACACAACATCTGACTGTGATGTGTGCACTCAGATACGACGTATCAGGCGTCTCCCAGTCCAGAGACTCTTTACTCTTCTCTGGTAAAACAATATAATTGATAACGAACTCCATATAATTGATTCCACTGTATGTTTACAGTATTTACAGATCACCACCATACAACCCCTCTCTCCCCCCCATGAGGACACCCTCAACCTTATAACAAAGGAAATCTCCACAGGTGGGTTGTTAATCGATGGAGGCTAACATCTAATGCTAGTACACATTCTGCTTTCATGTAGTTGTATTCAGTAAAACCTTGACTCAAACTTTGCTTTATTTATTTATTTATTTATTTTTACTGAGGACTCAGCAGCGAACTTGAACTCAAACACAGAGGACATGACCAAAACCCAGACAAAGGACATTGCTTTGAATTTATGCTAATTTTATTCTGGGCACGAACATTAGCACAGAAACGTCCAAAGCAAGAGAAGTTAGTCAAACTACAATGTTATAAGGTGTGTGTGTATATGCAATGTGTGCAAGAAAGTACACACAAATGAGTAATAAACAAAGCAGAGTCAGAGTACAATTTGCATCTGCTGAAGGTCTTTGGAGGGTTATTTTGATAGATGGCGTTACAAAAATCTAAAGGTTAAATTAGGTATTTTTATGCTCTAAAACCATGTGTCTGCATGAAGAAAGGAAATTTGTCCCCCGTCGGACAAAGTTGACAGAATGTGTTGCTGAATATGTCTGATATGCACAGTCAGCGTTTGCTATGGGAAAGGATTAGGTCAGATTTAGACAGGCTTTGTTTAATAAGCAGCACAACGGCTGCCCCGGATGGGAAACAACCTACACACTAAAACACACACTCAGAGACAGAGAGAGAGAGAGAGAGAGAGAGAGAGAAATAATAAAATATAAATGTCTGTATTGTCATTGTAACACGGGGGTACAAAGAAATTGAAGATAGAAAGAATGACGGGGGGCAAGGGGGGGGTGGGGGGGGGCGGCCGCGAGTTGTTCATGTCACAAACCAAACCAATAGACTGAAAAACCTTGGACTTTTTTAGTAGAGTGGAAGGTGGTCCTTGGCTAAGCATACCGTGTGTGTATGTTTAGGTTCTGTTCCAAGGATTGGGGTCCCTGCCTGTGGTAATTGGGACCAATGGAGCTGAAAGCACAGGATGAACCACAGGATAGAGGATGGATAAAGGAAAGGATGGAACCATGCACACTGCCCAGCAAATTTGGTGGTGATTGGTGCAGAATGATGTGTGTGTGTGTGTGTGTGTGCATATACGTGTGCATGATCTCTGCAGATGTGAACAGCTTAGCAATTTTCTCAGCGGACCAATTAGATAAAGGGAATTTGGTCCTCAGGTGTTAAAGTCTCCTCCTGGTAATAGGAGCTTGATTAGAATGTGTGTTCAATGTGTTTCACCTAGTGTGTGTGTGTGTTCATGAGATGGTGTCTTTGTGTGTTTATGCACATTTCCCTGCCCTTATAAGGACAAATTGAAAACATTTTGCAGCATTTATGACTTTAAATGGCTTTTAATGGTGAAGACTTTGATTTGCTTTAAGGCTAGGCACAAGTACGTACGGCACATGTGTGTTTTTCCCTCCTAAAGACCCTGTGACTATGATCAAAGTGATCTTTGATCATAGTCCGCTCTTATTAGTCCAGGTTTTCAAGCTAAACATATCAGTTGGCTATATGGGTGAAAGTATGTAAAAATACACCAATAAATGTTAGTAACATTCAATAAAGCACATTTAGACCTGGGTCTGTCATGGTTTAGGGCTAGCTATTAGCAATGCTGCTGACAGCCTGGGAAAAATTATGAAACTATGAAGGATGCTCCCTCATTTCAGAAATGACCTCTTTACACATCCCTTGTTAACGTGAAGAAAAGATACTATATTTGGGAGGGTCTACCTGTCTGACCAGTCAGTAAGATCATGCAAATGCAAAGAAAACCCAACCTAAATGTCATCCTTGCTTTTAATCACGTGATTCTGATGTGATGGTGTGATGTCAGAACCAACAACTCCAATAATGGAGTGAGATGATAAAAGTGTGGTGGGGGAAAACAGGCAATATTAGAGGAAGAGGGGGAGGAGAGATGGAGATGGGGAAGGCACGAGCAGAGAGGTGAGGCCTGCTTCTGAGCACCACTCCGGGGAGCCTAAATGCTTCCTCATCAGTAAACAGTGAATAATTCATCTAGTTACCATAAAGAGCACACACACATACACACACATCCACACATACAACAAAAATTATATTCATGTCACAGACAGGCCAGTTTTGTAGACAGACAGCCTGGTCCAGTGTGAGGCTTTTATTATTCACTAGCTTATGAACTCTGCGGGACCTTAAACTCTTGACTGTCTGCATGCGTGTGTTTTCTGTCCGGTTATCTGTGTGAAGCTGGTCGATGTGTACACAGAAAAAGGGTTTTATTTTATGCATTCATAAGGTTGAAAAAGAGAAACCAGCCACTAGGGTACAAACTAGCCACTAGGGTACACGAAGCCGTGTTTATAGTGCCGGTCCCAAGCCCGGATAAATGGTGAGGGTTGCGTCAGGAAGGGCATCCGGCGTAAAACCTGTAGCCAAATCTAATATGCGAATCACTAAAACGATTTCCATACTGGATTGGTTGAGGCCCGGGTTAACAACGACCGCCAACACTGCTGTTGACCAACAGGGCATTGATGGAAATTGGACTACTGTTCGTCAGAGACAGAGAAGAAGAGGAGGGCGTTTGGTTAGGAGAAAAAGAGAAAAGAGGAAGAATAGAAGTGTTAGTCTGAAGTTTGGAACTCTGAATGAAACCAGGTGGAAGGGCAGTAAGGCTAGAAACATTGGAGGAGTCTACAAACTGTTTTATCATGGTTCAGATGGGAAGAGAAATGGAGTAGGGTGATCCTAAAGGAAGAATATGTAAGAAATGTGGTGGAGGTGAAAAGAGAGTCAGACAGGTTGATGTGTGTGAAGGTAGAAATAGAAGGAGTGATGATAAATGTTGTTAGTGGTTATGCCCACGTGGTTATGGTGGGCTGTGAGTTAGAAGAAAAGCAGAAATTCTGGAAGGAGCTGGATTGGATGAGGGTATCCTCAGGAGAGAGAGAGTGGTGATTGGAGCAGACCTAAATGGAGGGAAAGGGAACAGAGGCAATATCCAAATCAATGATTTGCTGTGGCAACCCCTGAAAAAGGGACAAAGCTGAAAGAAATAGAAGAAGAGAGTTGAAAAAGAGAACAGAGAAGAGAGCATACAAGGGTACAACTTCAAACCCCCATACACAGAAACATCATCAACTTAATCTTTTTTATTTTATTGCAATTTTGGTTTAAATTTGTAATTTTTAAATCATATTGGCTCTAATGAATAGAATAGAATTTAATTAAATTTTTAAAACCAGTACATGTGTGAGGTCTGTATGTCTCCCTTTCCTCCTGTAGGTGGAGTTAATCAGTGTGATCACACTGACCTGTGTCTCAGTCATTAGTCTCAATCCTGTCACCTGGTGCCCTGGGCATATAAACCTCTCTCCCTCACTCTGTCTTCATGATATCACTGTGTGTGTGTGTTTCTGCAGTGTGTTTGATGACCATGCCTAGTTGTTCAAGCCTTGTCTTCCTTTAACCCATTGTGTTTGCTGATTTTTGCACTTTGTGAATAAACTTCCTGCACCTAAAGAACTTCTTCCTCATGCTGCTTCTGGGTCCTGCCTGCTTCCTGATGTCTCACAGGATGTAGCACAATGGGTTACTCAACTGCTCTAACAGTGCAGTAGCTAACGTTAGCTTTGGTGTCTATGTGCACCCAACGAGCCATGCAGCCTGATACTATACTTTACAAACTGGTACGATTCTTATATGTGGTTCACCAATACCAAGTACTGTCATCAACAGATCCTTAGGTAAGGTTTCAATGAGGATGAAGTGAACTGGCAGACAGTCTTATGTGGGTGGCACAGCTCTGTGTGCAATAATGTAATACACACAGTGGGAACACCAAGCAGGAAAGTGTTTATATACAGTTTACAGTAGTAAACTATTTTTTTTCCCAAACGGACACTGTTGTCACATCAGATAGCACTGAGGATAAGATAAACCAATTAAATGATAACTAATTAAACCATTTAAAGTGAAAACACAGTCTACAGCTTCCCAGTAAACAAAGTCTCACTTAAAATGAGCAACACGGTTTTGACGTTGCATTAAACAAATCAACAAATTAAACAAGTAACAAAAACGTTTTTTAAAAAAGGGCCAGGATGAGGTGTAAACTTCTTCTTATATGTTTAACAGAGAAGCGACAGTGGCTTCTGTGCTAAGGTGTGACTTTGGTAATCTTAAAGTCTTTATACCTCTATTTTTTTAACTAATAATATAAACTAATTTATTTCTGAATGGCTTCAAAAAAAAAGAATGGTTGCAAAATGAATCTCACGACTGAGTAAATAATAACTCTAGAATGTGAGGCGGAACCTCACACTATCATAGTGTTCCCTGACAACAGTATTAGCCCTGAGAGCAACATTAGCTCCTGTATTTACATTACTATTAAAACCAAATGGCTGTTTCCATTTCTTATATATGGTATATGAAGACAGCAAATCAACATTTACAGTGTCAGTAGGAGTGGCTGTGGTTCAGTAGGATGGGCTGGCTGAGGAACAAATTCTAGTCTTGGCGGTTTACACTGTGCACATAAATATACAGAAGGTAGAAAGTGAAGATTGGCTTTATGAGGTCAACAGAAACAATGACTTGTTTATTATGTCATGTGATTGTGTATCAGACACAATCTTCATTCCACTTCATATGTGCTGGATGAAATCATTGGGGCTGATCCAGGATTTAAAGCCAGTCCTGAATGAAATGGTGAGTGAGGTAGGATGCTGCCATACTGTCTTTAATTCATGTTTGTCATGTATAATAATGACATGTCTTAGTCAAACAGTGCTGCGTGCTGTGGAATAAAAGAAGAATCGTCCCTTTCATTTCCATAACTCTTGCCTGCAAATGATTACTATGCTAATGTTGTTGTAGCACCTCCACCACCTCCACCACCAGTACAGTGCATTAAGGTGCCAGTTTCACTTCTTTATAAATTGAGGGAAAAACACAGTGAAACACAATCAGTGTCAGAATAATCAATGGTAAAGTGTTTAGAGAAGCAGCTCGCGTTGCCTTTTGCTCTCATTATTTGATCAGGATCTTACTTTTAAAATGAAACCAAATATGAAGCAGAGCGCAGCGTCATGGTAATGATGTATAAAAGCAGGAAAATGGTCTTGTCCCTGGTCGGTTTGAGCCCGTCTTATCTCTCTTTCCTCTCTTTTTGTGTACAAATGACTGATATGTCTGACTGTAACCTCTGCCCCAGAGTTCTATGGACACCTGTCTTCCCACACAGGATTCTCCAGGACCCTCCTGTTCAATGCAGACCTGATTTATTAGACCCCAAGGGCTTCTTCCCTCTCTCTTTCTGTCTCTCTTCTTTGCTTCATGTTCTTTCACTTCCTCTCACTCACTCTCTGAAACACACACTCACGTAGACAACTCTCATCCTTGAAGGGCTGTGGCGAGAAAAAGAGAGAAATGGTTCCTGTCATTTTTACTCTTTTAACTCGGGCCCTGGTGCAGTCTCTGTCACAGAACCCCCGAGGGGAGGACATCAAACAAAGGAAAAGCCTTTCACACTTTATTGTCTTTTACCACAGAGAGCTCATATCTCTTTTTTCCTTCCCCTATCTCTTTTACACTTCTCTCATATTCCTCTCATCCATCTTCGCTCTCTCCCGTCCTTCAATGTCTGCACTGTATCTCTTTCTAAATCTATATTTTATAGTGTGACATTTTGTCAAAGCCCTTTGAGTGCATCACCTTGTCAAAAATATAGAGAGGGCGAAGAGGGAAAAAAGGGGGCAGAGCAGGGAGGGAGGTTTTGGGTGGAGAGGAGAGAGACAGATGACTGTGTTAAATCCAAACAGCAGCCTGTCACATCAGAGGGACGTTTGAAGAGCGTGAGGGGCAGAAAGGAAGTCGCACCTGCGGAAAAGCCGACCCTGAATTTGACAGGGCGAAAAATATGCAAATTGCATCAGTGATGTCACCCAATAGGTGTGTGGTGGTTAAACTACATTTACGTCCAGGTGATAATGAAATATCAACTGGACTTAGTCATGTGTTTCACATCCTGCCCCCAACCCACCCTGATAAAGATCAATCCGTAGATGATGAAAATATGAAAGAAAATAGCAATACTTACAGAAAAAAATAAAACATCATACTGACAGAGGACAAACTACATAGACAGTCCAGCAATGAGCTTGTCATTTACTAAACATTAATTCTGTAACGTTAACTAATGACAACAACAATAGCAGTTGTTCCATCAGCTCCCTGTGAGATGCTCGTATGCCAAGTTTCATCATCCAGACTTTACGTGAGTCCTCTGCTCTTGTCGCCGCTCAGGTTTTTCCTTCCTTCCTGTTACCAATGACGGGTGGATTGGTGTGTCCTGGTGTAAATGTTTCTTCCGCCTCGACAATGTGAAGTGATTATTATTGTCGGTTAAGACGGTAAAATATCAGCTTAGATCGATTCAAATATTCGCGTAAAATATGAGATTTAGCCAATTAAAGGTAAAGAATGCGTTGACACACCAGAAAAAAAAACACTTTTGTATGTTGACTTTTTTGCTCCTCTCACAGAAGGTCAACATGTGCCACTCACGTCATACGCTGATGAATAGATTTGAATAGTCACCGTCCTACTTAGGACACAAGAATAGGTTTAGGTTATTTATTAATAAAGTCCAAGCTCAGAAAAGAAAGGGAAAGAAAAACAAAAATAGACTGAGCAACTAAGGATGGAGAACACAGAGCAGGAACAAAGGCAGGAGGAACACAAGGAATACATAATACAGAAAGCACAGGGAATAAGACCCAGTGTTCCCCAACACTAAAGAAACAACAGTGAGCCATCAAAGAGAGAGTGAAGGAGTGTGAGGGGGCACCAGGTGAGACGAGTGAGGATAAAGTTTTATTTCAAGCAGCTCAAAAGTGAGTCTAATCTTTAAAACAGTTGTTGACCTGATTTGTTTTTAAATATCTGATGAAAGAGACTGTAACAGCATGCTTCACCTACAGTAAAGCTGACTACTGGGACTCATCATCAGCTCCAACAACTGCTCTTCCCCTGCAACCTTCCTCAGTGATCCGGCGTTTCAATGTGAAAAGCCAGTCAAACATTTGGACTGTGAATATGAGAAAGAGCACACTGCTGTGATTAACTTTTCATAATAGTTATTCATTCTGTGAGCCTATCTAATCTTTTCAATTGTCCTACTTTAACTGCAGTGTCATAAATATTAAAACCAAATAAGACTTTAATGAGCACATTGATTTCCACTGGATAACTGTGGATTTTAGCCTCAGTAACCAGAGTGGTGATTAGAAAAAGATCTGGGGATCCCAGACAAGCAGCAGAATCTCTTCATCTCCTCTAAGCCTGCTGAGTTTTACACTGTCATATTATTGTGCTCAGCCTGCAGCGTGCAGTTTCAGAAAAAAGCAGAATGTTCACGTTTTGACTATAATTGTAACACCCCCGAACCCCTCAGAGAATAAAATACTATTGCAGCTATAGATTGGAAAACAATTCCCTTCAATGATTTCAATGATGTGTGTGTATCTGTGTGTGTGTTTGAGTGAAACAATAATCCAGTGAGCACACAAGAAGCTGGTAATGTTCAGTGCACACACACACACACACACACACACACTAAGGTTAAAAGAAATGGCTCGGAGCGACCTTCATCTAAGGTAACAGCGTCCCTGTGGACTTCCTGGCCTTTTGCAGGCAGGAGAATTTCTCTGAGAGACAGGGTTAGTGAAGACGCTCACAGCGTCATGGTTTTCATCTTCCATGCTGGAGAAAGAGCATTTTGGACAGTGAGTGCCCTGACACAGCTGGTGTCCTCAGGTCTAAGTTGGGGGTTTTGGGGCTAATCAATATTACTGAAGAAAATCAATATCAACTGTGGATCTTTCAATGATTGTTTCTGATAAACTCTGTTTGACTGGCTTTTGTACCTGTGTATAAGTGGATATTCGTTTTTTTTTTTTTTTTTTTTTTTTTTTTTTTTTGCTGTGCATGTGTGTTTGAAGGTGAGAGCTGTACCCAGGTGCAGTGCCTGGAGGTTTGTGGGGTAAGAGAAGGGAGGGGAGTTCCTACGTCCCCAAGCTCCAGTACAAGAAATAAGGTCAAATTAGATACAGTGTAGGGATAAAAAAAAAAATGAAGACAGAGCTCTGAGGTATTTTGTAATGTTAATAAGGATCATCCTCCGAATTAGAAATGGAGAACTGAAAGTGGAAATTTCAGTACAGTTCTCCCAGCAACTCAGCACAGTATTACTTTCTGGGTAAAATGTGAAGGTGATTCATATATTAAAAAAAGAAATCCAATTACAAATGCCTCATCTTCAAGGCACAATATGTTCATTATATACAGGATGATCTTTAATTTGATTATTATTGCAATAAGTTTCTGTTTCCAGTACAATTTAAAACATTTGTCTCCAAGATTGGGAACCTGTGGTCTAAAATACATACATACTGTATAATACAATATTAATACAATACAATACTAAAATTACAGACAATAGATAATAATAATAATAATGACTTTAGAAAGAACAGGATTTAAAGTGCAGCTTGTCCGGTTTAATTAAATATCCTTGAATAGTGGTTCAGTTTCTCTTCATAGTGACAGGCTGTAACAACAGTATTATTTCTAAGTCAGGACCTAAAATGAGGCTTCTTCTTGGTTGGTCTATTAGCATTTCACTGCAGTAAAAGTTTATTTACAGCTTTAATTATTTCAAGCAGACATAACTTGTAGTGTTGTGCTCAGACAAGCTAATTCTTGCCACATTGATGTGAAAGCAGATCAGGTCTCCAGGACTGAAGTAAAAGCTTGGATAAGTCGCCTGTTGTAAAAACTAACCAGTTTTACTACATTTACATTTATTTTTAGCTGTTGCTGTTTATATGACACTGTATTAATGACCTGTATTTTTAAAGGGTTACTCATGTATGAATACCATTTTGTGTAGTATTGCACACATGCATATTTAACTAGTAAAGAAAAATTGCACAACTAACCAGTTGTGTACTATGTAATGTGTATGCAAGTACTTAAATGTCTCTATTTAAATAATTTAAAACATTACAAAATGTTAAAAAAGAAAACGTTTATGTAGCTAATCAATATTACACATGTATTTACATGTTGGGGTATGTTACACCTCATGGTACTACTGTACTACTGTTGTGTAGTTTATATAGTATGTGTCTTTTAACAGTAAACAGTTAGCATTAATATATCTTATAATCGTGCCCATTAATTAGTTACCTGTGGGTAATGTTACATGTATTAACTAATCAAACAAAATGACATCTATGAAACACCACAGCAAATAATACAATTCTCAATAGTCAGATGACCTGACAGTATATCCTACACTGTGCAGTAACTTAGGAAGATTTTTTATTTTATTTTTTTGGTCAGTTGTTGATTAGGAGACAGGGTTTAAGAGGACAATGTGACTATAAAAGTGAGTGAAACAGACAAAAAGAACCAGAACGGAAAAGACCCGTGGAGACATTAATATCCACGGTGAATACAAGCTTGTAAAATAACTAAACACACATGGAATCACACGTCGATACACTCACATACACACACACACACACACACACACACTGCGGCCGCACAGACACTTACATAAAAACATGTACAGACACAATTGTCTGTCTGAATATTTCTCAATGCTCAGGCCTTGAGGAAAGCAGGATAAATCATGTGCAAACATATTTGGTTCATTGCCCGGGGTTCCATCTGAATAAGTCATCAATTAGATTTTCCTCTGACTGCTTTTTAATTTAATTAAATGTTTTATATATTTCTTCAGCCTTGTGCTTTGCCCATGAATCAATATTTGTCATAATTTACGCTAATATTAATTTCATCATACTGTGCATTTCATCTGACCTGTACTTGACTTCCTTATGGAATGTGCATTACAAATATGCCTTAATTAATTAGATGTAGTCATTATTATGCTATATCAATGATTCACACTGATTAATGGGTAGCTATCATGGGCTAATTACCTCGGTGCTTTGTTTTGAACCGCGTTAAATGAGAAAATGAAACCTGAGAATCATCCCAGATGTGTGACAACCTTTGAACTTTCACGGAGCCCTCTGCTGTATTTCCACCCGATTTCACCACTTGTGATGTACAGTCAAGACTACATTAAATGATAACTTGCTCTGCTGTGCTCCAAACTGTTTATTTAATCAGATTATATGACACAAAGTCCTCGCCAACATCATTTGTAGTAAAGTCAGTAACAGACCAATGCCTGGTCCTATATCAGTTTTGTTATTAAAACAATGGAATGTAACTTTATGTGATCAGAGTGCACTGTTCCATTGTCTTTTGATATATTTCTGAATGGGGTATTGCTTCATCCTCACATGGTACAGTGTCATGAAACACGTAAAGGCAGCAGTCAACCTTGTTTGGCAAATGTAAAGTCTCAAACCTGTGGCTGTTACCATACATACAGTACCTCAGTATTGATATCACAATTCTGTCAAACAAATTACTAACAAAAAAATGTAAAACTAATAAAATCTGACACTTCCCCTCTCTGACCACCACTCAGCTTCTCTGCCTGACGTCTGCTCCTCTTCTTCTCATCAATCAGAGATGTTTTCTCCTACCCACACTGGTGTGAAAATGTGTGTGTGTTATCATGTTTGATATATTACCAGTTCAATTTATTTTCTCCACCATTACTGGAGTTTACAGAAACCCTAGTGACAGCAGACCTGAAGGTCATCACTAGTAGTTTACAGGCAGTACGAGTGCTGCCTGTGCTAACCACTAACTCATTTGCTCTGCATCACAATTTCAATAATATAAGGTTTATAACATATGTCTTGTTGTAAAGATTTGTGAACACCAGTATGGTTTCATGCCTAGGAAGAGTACCACAGATGCAATATTTGCCTTGAGGATGCTGATGGAGAAGTACAGAGAAGGTCAGAAGGAGCTACAATGTGTATTTGTAGATTTAGAAAAGGCATATGACAAAGTGCCAAGGGAGGAATTGTGGTTTTGTATGAGGAAGTCAGGAGTGGCAGAGAAGTATGTTACAAGTATGTTAGCAGGACATGTATGA
>NC_024328.1:17836020-17841503 GCF_000523025.1 Cynoglossus semilaevis
GGAGGGCAAAATTTAAAAAAAAAATCGGAACAATGCAATCAGAGCTTGTGAAACCCGCTTTGGTTAAGAAATAAAAATTCAAATTCTTAGAGATATTTAAACTTAAAACGAACTCAGTTGCTTTTGGGATATGTATAACTAATTACTTTTATTAGTAATGTGCCCAACACTGCTTATGATGTTAGGAAATTCAAACCTTATGGGTGGTTCAAAAAGCTTGCACTGTCTAAAAGTGTTTCAAATCATTTTTGCACTAACCACCAGATATGGTGGTACTCAAAATTAAGCAGCTCAAAAGTGATTATGAAGTTAAATGAGACACTACATAATTTCTAAAAATGAAAAAAAAAAGCCCTTTGTTCACAATCAATGACTGGGATTGTTGCTTAGAGCTACCAATGGCTAATGGTGAGATAAGTTGACAGTGTTGGTGTAGACAATTGTAGCAGTGTATTTGTGTGTAGTTCATTCATGGAAAAGAACATATATAATATGTTTTTTGTGAGGTGTAGAGTTTTACCCACCATCATGTATTGAAAGTTTGGGAAGCAAATAGGGACAAATTTAAACTCCTTTACGTCATTGCTGTCCATCCTCCAGCTTCTGGACAATACAGCTTCCAGCTTGTAAACAATTTTTCCATGATATCCTTTGAAGGATGGTGGCATAGTTCTGTGTAGGACAACAAGATTAACAATAGCTCAAGTTGCCAAAATTATGTTTTGGCAATATTTAGTCCTGCTGTAGTGTGCTTACCCTTGTGGTATGGTAAGTCTAAATGGATAAACATGGCTCCCTTGAGAAACTGCAGATTCTGAAAAATAAATATACATTTTAGAGTAAAATTGACTGCACAAGACAGGAATGGTCTAACCAGATCATACGCTCCAAAAAGGAACATACAAATAGGGAAAATATCCACTTTAACTGGTAAAACAGGACTGCTATGAGTATGCCCTTCCCTCCCTGTATCCTCCCTCACATCCCTCAGATCATCCTCCTCTATTCATCTGACTGTCCTCTCCGAACGTCTCACCACCATGGGATACAGAACTTGGAATCCCCCCCCCCCCCCCCCCCTTGCGGAACATCAACTCACTCCCACAATTCAATTCTGCACTTAAAACTCACATGTTTAAAATTGCCTTCTCCATCTGATATTCCACTGTTGTATTTTAACTTTTCTTAATGTTCTATTGCTTTTCAATGCTGTGTTGTTATCTTTGTATTCACTGTAAAGTGTCCCTGGGTGACAGAAAGGTGCCTATGAAATAAAACGTATTATTATTATTATTATTATTATTATACTGTGTCACTTGAGTGCACCTGACAATGAACTATTTAACTAAATCCTTGTTATGAAGTACTGGAATACATCTATTAGGGTGCTACAGCTGCAATTAAATGCTGATATACTTCAGTGAAACACTCATCTAAATCAAGGGCAAATTAGGGCTTGTAGTTTAGCTTGTAGAAAAGAAATGAAACTTTAGGTGATATACCCAGATTGTGTCAGACCAGCCTTACCAAGTGCAGGGCAATCAGTCTACTACTGACAAGCTGACTGATATACAGTACACTGTCAAATGGATTGCCTGTAAACTCATTAATATGTTGGAGGACAATCTTTGAAAGTAGCTCATGATGCGATTGACAGGACACCATCAATATGAGAAAGGAAATTCACCTCCACTACCAAAAAATAAAAAGGAAATAAATAAATACGTTTTGCATGTCTTCTTGACATTTTCCTTTATTATGAATTCTGTCATTTGGATTAGCCCCAATTAAAACAGGTCTGAAACACATACAGTAAACCTACTTGCTGTGATCTGTGTTTGTGTTACAGGGAAAACATTTTTTGTCATATTGAAGAATGATTTGTTATCTCAATTCATACAAATTAAATGTGATTAATCTACAGTTATCTTGTGAATAGTCATCTTTAAATATGATTGGTTTTACAGCCCTAATAGATAAGGATATTAAATGTATGAAAGAAAGAGAACTGTGTAGGAAATAAATGGTAGCTGTGTGACAATAGTAACATTGGCTATTGAGGAAGTAATGTTGCATAAATGTGTTAAAAAACACTGGCACAATAGTTGTGACATCAATGACGATGACTAAATAAAATAGATTCAATTTCTACTTTCTACTATAATTTTAAGGTGTTTCCTCAAGTTCTAAAACATGATCATTAAACAAAGCATAGTTATAAGTGAAACTCTGAACTTCCTTTACTTGGGTGCACGAGTAAGGTACTGCCATGTGAATGTCATTCAGTTTATTGATAGATTAGATTAGTGCCCAAAATTACTACAAGCAACCTTACAACTTCATAGTGGGGTGAGGTCCATGTGTACGTCATTTAACGCATAGTTAGAATGATTCAGAATGTATATTAGAGTGATCTCTACGGTTTTTTTTACGTTTAGTAGTGATTACTCGTAATTAATCCACCGCTACCCTGCGATTAATCACGTTCAACGAACGAAAGAAATATTTTCTCTATCTAAAATAAATAAATAAATCTGCAAACCCTGTCTTTTTGTTTGTTTGTTAAAGCACTGTTAACGCACTTTGAGCTACATGACTGTGCGAAATGTGCTACTTGAACTTAAAAATATGAGAAGAACATGTTTTGTTGTATAAAAATAAAAGGAACAAGTCACCAAGATTACGAGCGGTTGTTTGTACATTGCTCATACACATACCTTCGGCGGCCTCTGAAATAATAAACTCTTTCTCTTTGAAATATCTCCTGTGTGCACTGTATGTACGGTTCTGATCTCCTCTCTCCTCAGACCAGCAAACGTCAGCGTCTCCTTTTGCTTTGATATACAGACATTTCACTTTGGTTTCTTTGGACAGCACTAGTGTCACTTTCCCTGTTATTATGTCTCCGGGCGAGAACGTCCCCTCCTCGTTCAGTGCATCGTAGCTGATATTAAAGCTGTCAACAGAAGGCATCTTTTGGCGTAAGGATATCAAAAGCACTCTGAGTTAAATAAGCACATCCGCTTTGGAAACCCGTTATTATACAATTGTTGCTCCAGGTTCAGTTATGAAGCGCCATGTTGTGGAATGGTAGCTGGGCGTGGGACAGGAAGTCCGTGAGACACACGGGATACACACCGGAAAACCCCGCCCTCTACCGAGGGTCGCCGCCGTAATGGTCCGGGCAAAACACCAGCCGCAATTTTCCAGTTTTAATTCAGAAATGTACCTTTTTTTCAATAATTTAATTTACAAAGTTGCCTTATTACATAGGATCCGCATTTATTCATTCGCACATTTTTGTGATGCCCTCGTTTTTTAATGACCAAAGTAGCATATTTGCAACAAAATATGCTGTCAACAACTTGTTGGTCACGTTTGCTGTAGTTAATTATTGGTGAACTAGGCAAATAGTTGATAAAATTACAGCATACCTATGATAAATTAAAATTAAAAAGTTTTAAAATCAACAAAATTTATAGAATCAATCCCTGTTCTCTGTATCTTCTACTCTGACTCCAACTACCTGCATGTCCTCCCTCACTGCATCCATATATCTCCTCTTTGGCCTTGCTCTCTTTCTCCTACCTGGTAGCTCCATTTCTAACATTCTTCTACCAATGTATCCACTGTCCCTCCTCTGCACATGTCCAAACCATCTCAATCTGGCTTCTCTAGCTTTTTCTCCAAACCTTCCTGTCTGTGTTGTCCCTCTAATGACCTCATTCCTGATCCTGTCCATTCTTGTCACTCCTAAAGAGAATCTTAGCATCTTTAACTCTGCCACCTCCAGCTCCTCCTCCTGTCTTCTGCCTATTGCTACTGTCTCTAAACCATACATCATGGCTGGGCTCCCCACCGTCCTGTAAACCTTTCCCTTCACCTTAGCTGACACTCTTCTGTCACAGATCACTCCTGACACTTTTCTCCAGCTGTTCCATCCTGCCTGTACTCTATTCTTCACCTCTCTTCCACAGTCTCCTCTGCTCTGAACAGTTGATCCTAAGTACCTAAACTCCTGCACCTTCACCACCTCTGCTCCTTGTAACCTCACTATTTCACTGTTTTCCGTTTCGTTTACACACATGTACTCTGTCTTGCTGCGACTGACCTTCATTCCTCTTCTTTCTAGTGCAAACCTCCACCTCTCTAGGTTCTCTTCTAGCTGCTGCCTACTCTCACTACAGATCACAATGTCATCTGCAAACATCATAGTCCATGGGGACTCCTGTCTGACCTCATCTGTCAATCTGTCCATCACCACAGCAAACAAGAAGGGGCTCAGGGCCGATCCTTGATGTAGTCCCACCTCCACCTTGAAGTCTTCTGTCCTCCCAACAGCGCACCTCACTACTGTTGTACTATTCTCATACATGTCCTGCACCAAACTAACATACTTCTCTGCCACTCCTGACTTCCTCATACAAAACCACAATTCCTCCCTTGGCACTTTGTCATATGCCTTTTCTAAATCTACAAATACACAATGCAGCTCCTTCTGACCTTCTCTGTACTTCTCCATCAGCATCCTCAAGGCAAATATTGCATCTGTGGTACTCTTCCTAGGCATGAAACCATACTGTTGTTCACAAATCTCCACTTCCTGCCTCAACCTAGCTTCAACTACTCTTTCTCAAATCTTCATTGTGTGACTCATCAACTTTATCCCTCTGTAGTTGTTACAACTCTGTGCATCACCCTTCTTATAAATTGGCACCAGAACACTTTTCCTCCACTCATCAGGCATCTTGTCAGTCTCTAAAATTCTGTTAAACAACCTAGCCAGGAAATCTACCTCCACTTCTCCTAAACACTTTCATACTTCCACTGGTATGTCAATGGGAGCAGTTTATAATTCAATTAATTTCATATAAAATAAACATTTTTTTCATTTGTTGTAGTTGAAAAAGAAAGTTACTATGAGAGTCCAGGAAAATACCATTTTGGTATATGACATTTTTTTTAGACATTTTATGTTTGACAGCAAGGAAAAAGCTTAATATCTGGTTGTGGAATTTTACATTCGGTCTTAGAATTTATGATAAAGAACGTTATTGCGTTTGAAATGTAATAGGTGGCAATAATGCCAATTATAAACTTTGCAAGTGCACATTCCTTATTTCTGCCGTAGGGAGACCTCTTGTGGACACTACTCAGCATTACTCAGTTGCTGTTTCTGCTGAACGTTCCACAAAGAACCACCACTCGGATTAAACTAAGCGAAATAGTTAATTAAACAACTTACATTGTCTTAAGAAGAAGAACAAAGTTTCTGGTTAGTCTGCATTGCACTGGACATTTGGTATACATCCAGCCAAACAAACAGTACGAAGGAGAAATAATTATCCTGTGTTATGACCAGTTGGACCAAACAAGGTCGGTGAAAACAATTAAAAAATCTCTTTTGAATCCAAAAAGATGAATTGGTAAACCAAAAGTTAGCTTTTTATCCTTTTCATATTACTCCTAAGTATTATATATAT
>NC_024328.1:17841541-17845683 GCF_000523025.1 Cynoglossus semilaevis
GAGAATGTTTGAACATATGGCCTTATGCTGCATTCCAGAAAGCCAGGAACTTATTCTACTTGGATTTTCCTCGCGTTTCAGGCATACAAGTTGGAACATAAGTGGAAAATCTAACCAATTGCCGTTTAGTAACATTTGGATTGTTTAACATCAACCCTTTTTTTTTCTGTGCAAAATTTAAAAAAAAAAAAAAAAAAAGATCCACAGGATAACGTCTCCTTGATCTATTCTTTGTCTTTCAATTTAAACAGTATTTAAAAGGTTGTTTAAAACACCCACCAGCAAGCTAACAGGGTTAAACCTGAGCAGTGGGGTTTCGATGTACAGATTTAGGTCGCTACAGGGCAATATAATTAAACTCCAGCGTATCATGTAAAGAAGAGAGGAGGTTCAAGTGATTTCCTATTACGCCAGGTTTACATGTTTCAAGCCTGCAGGGGGCACTCTTTTGGTTCTGGGCTCTTTATTTAATCAGGTCAAGGTTTAACAGCATTATATTCCAAAAATGTGTAGCACATGATCAGTTTTTTTGACAACACTGCTTTTCTGCCTTATAGGCTTAAAAAAAAAAGAATAAAGAAAGTCCTTAATAGCACAGTCCTATTCTGAGGTGACAATGCCTGGATGCACAAGGCTTTTTTTCGCTGCCCCCTGCTGCTCCTAATGGTCTTCTTTGTTTTTCAAGATGCAGCACAGAATACCTTGACACTGTTTACCTGACCCAAATCCATACTGCTTACCACTTAAGTCTAGTAAATGGGACAGTTAAAATTAATCACCCGTACAGCTTTGTACTCAATATTGTTTCGTCGCTGAAAGATTGCTTAAATGTAAATTAGATAAATTAAAGTAAGAGTAGGAGCGACCTTTGTAGCCTTCTCTTCACTTTCTTTGATTAAAGTTTAACATGCAGTGGGGTAAACAGTCCCATTCTCACCTTTCTTTTCAAACTTTGCCCCAGTTTAGATAGTAGTAAACAAACTCAAATTATGTGGTGTGCTGTCAACACTAGGTGCTATAGTGACAGTTCCCCTGGCAATTCAGTGTGTGTGTGCAATGGGAGGAGAAGGAAATAAAGTCAAGGCCATGCACTGGACAACATGGGAGATGGAGAAAGTTCTTGTCCTGTAATGTTGGTGCAGGTTAGTTTTTACTGTGTGTGTGTGTTCTGCCTTGTTTTGCATGCCTGGAAATTAGTTTACAAAGAAGTAAACTTGTCATATAGGCCTTCAACATAGTCTTATTCTTGTAAAAAGACCCTAAAATAACTAGGTACCACATGTATGTGATTTTTTTATAGTTATTACATTACAGTACAATACAATACATTTAGCAGACACTTTTATCCAAAGTTAATCAAGTTTTAGTAGTTTTTGTAGTTTTGTATTGTAATTAGAATGTCTTGTGTTGTTAATACTAGTTTCAACTTGCTTGAAACTAGTATTATGACACAATGTTGATACAATGTACTGAAACTAAACTAAACAACAGAACTTACCAGATGTTTAGTCCTAAATACCGCTGTTGTTTCTCTTGGCCTGGCTCCATCTCACCCTATCTCTTGCCTTTGTTTCTTTTACACCAACCATCTGCATGTCCTAACAACATCAATTGATCTTCCCTGGGGTCATCCTCCTGTCTGGCAGCTTTTTCACTGAAGTCCTTTGTCCAGTGTATTTACTGTCCCTTCTCATATCCTCAACTTCATCAGCTCCAGCTCAGCCTTCTTTAGAGCGATAACACAACTACATAAATTCAAAAGTGTGATTTGGAAATTATTTTTTTGGTGGTAGTGACTAGTATTATAAAGGACTTGTTCCTTTGTAATTGATCTATTAATGACAAAGCCCCCCACCAGTAGGAGCTCATTAATCTATGCCGTGTGTGTGCTCTTGGTTGGATAGGATGTGTCCCGGGCTTGGGAGGAAGGGTGCCTTGGTCAAGTCCAGTCTTTATTAAGATTAATGAACAGCTTGACATTTTTAGTCCTGTCTGAATCGATAATTTTAATACTCATGAGGGCCAATGGGGATCTAAGCTGGCGGTACACCCACAGTGGCCACAGGGCACATGTTTAATGTCCAAGTGGTAATCAATGCAAAGAAATTAGCTATTGATCTCTTATAGTTTTGTAATAGGTTATCTATTGGTTTGCTCTTTCAGAAAATTCCGATATCAGTCGGATGGAATTGTGCAGTAATATGGCTGTGGGCTGTGTATTTGTGTGTACGTGTGCACAAACACTGAAGCCCCGCGTTTACCTTCGCATGCCTATGCAGGGTCACATTCTAATTAGCACAGAGGTCAGAATGTAAATAAACATGTAGAGGAGAATATCGGTGATCTGCACCAGCTCCACAGTTCTTTACAAACAGAGCCAAGAACTTCAGACTGGTTTTAATGCTGCTCAATGTTGCATAGAAAACACACACACTTTATTACACTTTAAAATAAAAAACATATTTATACACTAGTAGTCAACTTAATGTCTTGAAATTTAGTAGATAATAATGAAAAAAATTTGATACGTTTGAGTTAAATCGCAATTTTATTTGATGAAATGTATCCAAATGTTAAGATTTTTCTTTTTAAATTAAAAGGCTGTAATCAGAAAATAATAAAAAAATGAACAAATCAAAATATTAATTATTTAAAAAATGTGCATGTATGAGAATAAGAAATGACTATTGTGAGAAATATAAAAGTGTTATGCGTTATGTTTGGTATTTCTGATCATTATTTTTTATCACCTCTGCCAAGAAAGTTATGTTTTCAACTGGATTATTGTGTTTGTAATTTTTGAGAAAAAGTTTATACCTCAAGCAAGAATATTTGTTATATTCTGTTAACCTCCCAGAAAGAGGGAGTGTATTGATACTATGGGAAAGTGTGAGTATTAACAATTATGGGTCAGTGTAGCAGGTGGTTGACCCAACGCATAAACAAAATTTGCTTTTGCAGACAAACCAATGCTATTTTTAGTTTGCTTATTTTTCTGCCTGTTTTGCAGGATTTACAGCAGCTGGATGTAAACCTGCTTTGTTGGGGCAGCGGGGAGCTCGGCCAGACTGTAAGTGTGAGGTCAGAGGTTATGAGTCCAGACGAGGCCCATCTGAGAGAGTTCACAAAGGCAAGGCTTGGTGCAGTAAAGCTGCTGTCGTGTGGATCCAGTCATTGTGTTGTGGTTACAGGTAATTAATAATCTTTGGTATTACTGTTATGTTGTGATTGCTGCTGTTTTAAAATATATTAACCAAAAACTATGTTACAGAAACAAAAATTTCAATAATAGTAGTAATTTAAGAGAAGTAGTTTCTTTGATAAAAAATAGTTGCTTTCTAAATGCTCTCTATAGAACGGAAACAAGGAAGTTCCTTTAATGAAGGTTGAGTATAAAAGGACCCTCTGATTCTTACTTTAAAACACTTTAAAACACTTGGTCTTTAAAACCAATATCATTGGTTAGGCTGCATTCATTTGATCCAGCAAGAAATCAATGTTGAGCTTGAATTTTCTCCCTTAGTTCCCAAATGATAGCTGTAGTGCCTTTCTGTGCAGTGTTGCTAAATTTGGTCTTGTTTAACATTACTGGTGACAAGTGAAATATTATGTCCATGGAGCACTGAGACATATGTTCAGATTTTGCAATTATATTTTAAAATCGTATAGTAGAGCATTCACAACTCAACCCTTTTTTTATTTTGAAAGCAATTGTGATGTCAAACACATACTGTCTTCCACACTGACAATGAGGAAGCATTGGCTCACCTACAGTATGTGCAAATTTGATAGAAAACCTAGAAAGCGAAGAGTATCCTTCAGTACGTGCGGCTGGCAGCAGTCGTAAAACATTAGCACAGATCAGTCTTATAGATCATCTCAACACTGGGATCCTATACCTCAGCCGACATTACACGGGAAAAAGGTGACATTTGTGATTGATTAAAATTGTGCCAGCTAGCATAGGCTAAATCATGTTAAGTGATGTGACACTGCAGTTTCACATATCATATTTCTGTCGAGACAATGATGGTGAAAGGCATTGTCGCCGCATGATGTCTGACAACAGCAGACATGCGGAGGAAGCAGTGGAGATTTATGGGAGGTTTTAGTGGTCTGAGGGAGATGAGAGGGAGTAAAAA
>NC_024328.1:17845723-17850357 GCF_000523025.1 Cynoglossus semilaevis
AATTTTAGCTGGCTGCTGTTGGGAATTGAAGACATTTACACATCCTGACAAATTGCCTGTTGTAAAAGTATTTACTGGTTTTGTACTCCCTTTATTCTTGGCCAGCTCTCAAACACGTGACCTCTCCTCGCAGACAGAAATATTTACCGGCAGCAAATTTATGTGACACAGGTTTATGTGGCGTACCTGAGCTTTAGCCCGAGATGTGTCATAATGGTGTCAAGCTGAGGGTAGTGGTCCATTGTTAACGTTTTAATAGAAAAGCGGTCTTGAGAAGCCTATAATTGTTTTATGTTGGTTGCATTCTCTCTGTTCACCAGCTATTAGTACCTCTGAAAGGACTAGTTTTTGGACACAACAGGCTGCGTGGAAATGTATGAATGAATAAAGCAAATACCTTTTCAAGAAATATCCATACACCTTCAAAGAAGCAGTTAAAAAATATATATTTTATAGAGTATTAATTTCAGGCAAACAAAAGTACTGTCTATATATACAATATGTGTGTTTATATATGTATATATATATAAATTGAACTCCTATAAAAAATTTTACGAGTGAAATTAAAGAAAAATAATAGTTTCCAAGATGCCATCATGTCTTATTTTTAGGAAAATGTGGCAGGTGTTTGTTGTCTGATAAATAATAGTAGGAGTGCATTAAAAATACATTTTAATTTATTTATTTTCTGGATATTTATTTTTTAACAACAGTGACCTATTAGGACAGAGATGAACACACACATATACTGTATATGTGCAAACAAAACTGCCTTTGTAATTCTGGCAGAATAAAACTGATATCTTGAGACACTATAAATAATACACTGACTATTATTTAACCTTCTCCATGCATGTATAATGTATTGGTTTGTTAAATCAAAGCAAATTGTGGATCACATCTAATGACATTTAATTTGAAGTTCATTAATGTTGTCCTCAGATAGACGTGAAGTGATTACCTTGGTGTAAACTCGGTCTCCTCTGTTTATTTTGTGGCCCATCCTCAAATACAGAGCTCCACAACTTTGCTGCCACTGGGTGGCACTATGAGACTGCTGATGAGACGGTGCAGCAGTGGCGCATGTATGGTGTGGGTGAAGGTGTGAGAAAGGAGGCCCACACTTACCTCACACTCAGGGACAGCTATAATTTACTAATAGTTAATGTGTCCAATTGCCCAAGTTGCCTACAGAATTTAAGGCATCCATCACTGTCGTCGGTGGTGACACCCTGTCGTTCTACTTCATGTGGTGGGCCGGCCAGGCTGGGCCGGTAACAGATGAGGCTTCTCTCTCCTCCAGACGCCCACAGTCACACAGAGACGACCGCCATACGTGCTTGATAGTCTGCATAACACACACACCCCGTACACGAATACACTTTAGCAGTTTTAGAGGGCGAACCAAACTTCTATGCACCATATAAGACGATGTTTGTTTGAAAAAAAAGTCCTTTTATCATAAAAAGCAGGCATAATTACCCGTAAAGTGTCCAAATTGTTGGAGCTACAAGCCTCACTTTTTGAAATGCTATTAAAAATGAATCTCTGTCAACTTTGCTCCCATTGCTTTGAGTTTTTGACCTTTCAGCTGCACCCATGAGCTTAGCCAGGGGCACCACGTTGCTTGCAGGTTTGGCCTCCGCCCTGAAAAACACCCCGTGCAGCTGTGTTTCTCTAGACCCAGGGCCAAGAGTTGGAGGGTACAAAGAGGTGTTTGCTAATACCTTGTTACGGCTGTTTCAGTTGCCGTGTCTCAGAGAGGTCAGTGTCACTACTGCTTTTCGTCGGAGGCCCTTGATCTGCTGGATGCTGGAATAAATCCGAGGACTCATGTGTTGCCTGTGTGTGACCTTCTCGGATTCTGCTACAGGCTGCATTGCTTTGAGTCCTGTAGACTATGGTAGATGTCAGATGTATTATCAGAAACATATATATTTGTGCGCCCTCTTTGCCACAGAGGAAAAATGGTTTATACATGGATATGTTTATGTATGTATTTATTTAAGCAACTATTTGCAGTTTTGACAGATGTTTAGCAGAAATCTGTTTTTCCAGGTTTCAACATGAGCTTCATCCTCCCATTTCTTTTTCCCATCACTTCCTATGAGTTATGAACCTTGGCCAGCGCCTGGTGTCAGGTGTTAAACAGCATATGAGAGGAAGAAAGGGTTAGAAAGCTTTCTAACCCTTTCTTCCTCTCTGACATCTCTCTTAACATAAAACAGAGCTGCCTCTCTCTCACTGTAATTGTAACCACCATGTTGCTTCTGCACAGTTTTCTAATATTTCCTCCTGCACGCTGTTGATAAGCAGTGCTGCAGTTTCTTAACCTCAGCCTCACTCCTTGGCTGTGAACACAGTTTTATTCCTGAGCCTGTAACAACCTTAGGTATTATTACACTGCCAAAGAAAAATACTTGAGAATTAATACAGAGCAGATTAATTTAGCCATTTTCTGTAAATATATCATCATAAAAAAGACTGCTTTAAGCTTTAACATAGTTTAACAAAACATAGATTTGTCCCAAAAGTTCTAAAGGGGCAAAGAGAGGGGTAGATGTGAGGAGATGGAGGAGAATGGAGACCAGCACTATCAACTATGACAGTAGATATAAAAGCACACATGAGCCCTGCTGTAGTTGGTTTGTCTTAAGGATGAGGTTTACCAAAACTGGAAACTGAAAAAAATCATTCAGACTGTCTTGCATCTGTGCTTAAAATATATGCACTCCTGAAACCATTCTTTTTTTCCCCTCTGTTATGCAGCCATCTGTGCTACAGGAAGCTACACATTTACCATTGGATTTTATTGTCTTTTTAAATGTTTGTCAAAGTGAACAGCACTCTGAATAATTCTAGGAAAGTATTGGCCATCCACCCCCTGCATGACAACTCCAATCTGCTGCTGTGTAGCCAGCATCGAGGGGAGCTTTGGTAATAATTTTCTGTTTAGCTGTGTTGATGTTTTTCTACAGTTTCCCAGTTGTGAAAGGAAAATAACCCATGTCTTTCCCTCTCACCCTCTCTCTCTCTCACACCTGCCCTGCTCTTTCTCTGTTTCAGTCCATTTTGCTCTCCCCCCTTGATCTCTGCTAATTTGGTTGAGCAGGTTGAATGTTTAGTTTCACACTCAGATGCTTTTTAAGGTTAATTGTGGGACAGGAGTGTTTACTTTGCCATAATACGGGGCTTAACACTCTTCTCAGACACGCATGGAGAGCTTAAAATATGAAGCTGACCACTGTGCTCACCCCACCTCTACCTGCTCTCGCGACCCCCGCCTCCACCCTCATTGCTGCTGCTGGAAAAAAAAAGACAAACCTAATGCAGAACAAAAGATACCACAAAGTCTTGCCAATTAGCAGCTAATGAGACAAGCTCGTGAGGATATCCAAATCCTCAACGTGTTAACATTTACACCTTCCCTCCCCTTTTCTTCCCATCTCTTGGGTCTTGAGTCCTTCAACCTGCAGGTCCCCCATCTGCCCTTGCATTGAGCCTCTTATAGCACAGTGAGGGCACCTCTGAGGCCCTCTGTGTGATTATTCACACATGGCTGTGTGTCTGTGTGGCTGTGTGGCTGAGCTGCGGCAAAAAAGGGGAGGAAGAAAGAAATACCTTACGTATGGCTAATCTATGATGTTCCGGTGACAAAAGGCTCTTGACTTCCATGTTGTGTGATATCTTCATATATACATATACTGTCCAGTGAGACATTTTTTTGGTTAAATCTGATAAGTGGGGAAAATAATATGCCATGAGAAAAAACAGTCGTCCCCATTTCCTCTGACATGCCTTTTATCTAAAATGTCTGTGTTGGAAGTGAAAATAAAATCTGCTTTTGTAATACAGATCTCTTGGACAGCCTTGAATGATTCTCTGTGACTCTTTTCCGGCCTCATTTTCCCTCTAGTGTGGATATAGGGAGTGTGTCTGGAATCAGTGGGGGAAAAAAATTCAAATGTAAGTTGGCCTGGCAGTGTTACAGTAAACAGCTAGAAAAAGCAAACACAGGCCAGACCGAGGGAATATCGCTCAGAGAGAGTTTGGACGGGAAAGAAGAAATGTGTAATGGAACAGCACAATTCCCAGCATTCCGAAGGGACTTTTAATTGATTCTGTGCTTCATTACTAGTTTTCCCACAGAGAAAAAACATGGACACTGGCCTGTATTATAAAATCTGAGAGATTTAAATGTATGCCATGGTGATTATTGGGATACAGTTGTCACAGCATTTGGCAGCAGATAATTGCTTTATTGATTTAACTATTCTTAGAAAATATTGTTTTATTCCCACAAATACAGTGCTTTGAATAGCTCCTGATCCCAATCTGAAACAATTAAAAGAAACAAAAAGCGGAGCATTGATAGGTTTGGGAGTACGCAGGAATCCAGGGCTGCACTTAATATGTTATTTGTCGGGGCAGTACATTTGTGAATGTTAACTAACTGTGCCACTACACTTGGCCTGCTCGTAATAGGGTTCCAGTGCAAACATTTCCTCTCAGGGATTTCTATTATTAATTCCGTCTGAACACATCCATAAATGAATAATGAAATAAATAATGAAAACGTTATTACTTTTGGAAGCCGGGTCATTTCTCGTTTCCTGCTCCCCCCCCCCCCCCCT
>NC_024328.1:17850364-17852303 GCF_000523025.1 Cynoglossus semilaevis
TCCTCCTAATTAACTTTCCAAGGAGTTGTCCTGTTTCTCACAAAATGATTTTCATCAGCTCGGGAGAAATGGCTGAACATGTGAGTACACACACAGTGGTGAAAAAGATTAGAACCAGCAGAATCACATGTGCCTCCTAACTGGCCATTTGTCACTTCAGGGGGAGACAGTAAATCGTTTATTTATTTATTTAATTTTTTGTGTGTACACATCTGCCCTGTTTTGTCTCGCTAAATACAATTACTTATTTGTAAAAAAAAAAAAAGAAAGAAAAAGAAAAGTCAATCACAAATCAGAAACATGCTTTGTGTGTTTAGATGTGTGTGGGTTTATGGTACAAAGATAAACTTGCATTTCTATTTGGGCTATTTGTTAAAAATGCTTTGACTCATTTTTGTCCATGGTGTCTTTTCCATGTTCCATTCCATTCCACTGTTGCATTTTGAGAAAGACTTCTTGGTTCTCTGATGGTGTCAAAACTGAAGTAGCTATAAACGTCTGTGCACACAACATTCACCTCTCTGACAAGTCAACCCTCCAGGACAACGTGTTACGAGCATAGCTCTTTATGGCTAGAACAGGAAACGCTTGGAGTCATATCTTATTTGGCAAATCAAGGTTCCTCCCTACATTCCCAGTTCTTTCGCCACTCCTCATCTCCCTCCCTTATTTTTTTCGGATGCCTGCCCTCTGCCCTGCACCATGCTGTTAAAGTCTTGTGTGCTGGGATCGAGGCTCGGCGATAAGTAGCCCTCATTTAACGTGGATCTTTAAGAGGGCAATAAAGCTAGAGCCTTGGTAGAATTCCCTCCCACCCCTCTGGCATTACTATATGGATGACTCCTCCTCTACACTCTCTCTCTCCTCTCATTAGAGTCATTTCAAACTCTTTCAAACCAGCCCTTCCTTCTCTCTGCGTTTTACTGTTAATTAATTTGCTTTGTAAGGTTAGACGTGCGGACGGAGCAACTTTGAAAGTGTTTAGCTGCCATCTGTGTGTTAACTATGTACAGATGGTGTGCTTACAGACAGGTTGCTTGTTGGGGGGTGGTGAGAGACAGTTTTGGTTATTTTAACATGATTTATGGCAATTCTTGTAGATAACATGATAATATGTTTGAGGTTTTATAGCCACTGACCAATTGTCAAAAAAGATAATTGGGGTAAAAGTTAAAACAAAACAAAACAAAAAAACAGATAAAAGCTTTGCTTTTCACATTTTTGGAAGGGATTGGAGAAAAGACTTGGAGGAGAAAATGTGTGAGTTCCAGATTTTTTTTTAATTCAATTTGTTGTGGCCTGTTAATATATTTAATTATCAAATTTAAAATGCCTTTAGTCACTCAGTGAATCGGTAAACCAGATACACAAGAAAAGACAACCTGAAGAAACTGAATATTTGCTTAACAAGGTCACAAAATACTTAATCATAGAAGAAGCTAAGTGAATATTTGCAATTTGCTCTAAAATACCAAATGCAAAAAATGTATATGAGAAATAAAACTACCAAACTTTTTCACCCACTTGTAGCACAAATGATCCCATTGAAATATTTTAACTGTGCAAACACAGTTCAGCTGTAAAACATTAATCACCATGCAATTAAAAACAGATTATTTTCCTAAATTACATCCATAATTAAAGCTTTGGACACGAATGGACATTTGACTGACCGACTAGTTTGGTGATTTATTTTAGAAATTACAAGACAATAATTTAGAGCTGGGTCATTTTAACAAATTGCATTAGTGCTTGAAATCACAAAATTTAATTGCACCAACTCTAAAAATAGTGACAAAATGCATCCAAATGGTTGCAGTCTGGCCGTGCTACCACATCAATTGAATCTGTATTTAAATGATGCTTTAACCCATAATAGCTTGTATTAAAAAGTAGCTCTAACCTGGATTAAAAAAGGGGGGGGGGGGGGGGGGGGGGT
>NC_024328.1:17852313-17869631 GCF_000523025.1 Cynoglossus semilaevis
GGGAAATCTAACCTTGTCCGTCCCGGTTCATTGGCTAATTCTCTGTGCAGGTCATTATGTGAAAGCAGCCCACAATGAGAAAAGGCTGTGCAAAGTTATTGTTGGCCTCCTGCCACATACTTTATGTGACTTAATAATGGTTAAAGGGAGTTGTGGGTCCACGGCCTCCAAAATGTGACTTTGCTCTAGCAAAGCAGTTGACTGAAATTAATCTGTGTAATTAGCAAATGGAGTCTCGGAGTAAAGGAAGTTCTGTTCTTAATTGGAATGTGGAGCAAAGACTGAAGTTTAAATCGAACTTTAAACAACAGTCACTGCTCAAGGTTAATTTTCCCTCCCTCACCTCAGGATAATTGAAACGTATCACATACTGTTTTTGTAAACTACATTTCAAAATAACTACACTTACCATGAGCATGTTAAATATAGTAATCAGTAATTTGCTGTTCTGTTATTTTAATGATCAATTTAATTCATAAGCAGAATAGCAAAGTAAACTCTCCCCGTAGGTTTATTAACCATAAACACATTTAGAAATATATACTCTTTGCAAACCAGAATGTGTGGTAGTTAACCAGGATGTGATGACCATGGTAAAGAAATTGTTTGTTAATTTAAATCCTATGAAAATCAGGCACAGCATCAAAAAGTAAATTAGAGAAAAATCAACCAAACCTCATCCTCATTTTGGATACGATTAAAAACGTATTTAATAATACATCAAAACTGACTGAATTAATTGAAGATTAATACTTTTTTTAACCTATGAATTACAAGTAGTCTATCAAAATAAAATATTTTATCGTAATGCATTTTTGGCCAAGTTTCCGTTGAAATACTTTTTTTACAGTTTTTATTACACTCTTATCTGTTTTTTTGCAAACAACCCCCATAAAAAAAAACAACAACCAAAAAACAATTTAATGTGCTAATCTATAGCCTTGTTACTTTTTAATAGCTTATTTAAGACTATTTAGATCCTAGTGCGATGTGACAAACTTGCACACAACTTCTGTACGTCAGTCAAGAGATGAGAGTGAGAAGAATATCTGTAAGTAGACACGAGTCTTTTCACAGTATCGTTGCAGTTTTGTCAAACACCATGAAATAAGGTATATTAACGATTATAATTTGCTGTGTTGACACCTTTTTTTTCTTGATGAAATTGAGTGTTGAGGCTGAGCTGAGAGCTACTGCGGTGCGGTGTCAGCAGTTATGGAGTCTTTTAGAATAGAATCTGTCATTTCATTAGATTTGCAACGGCATTATTCATTATCATGTACTGACGCATGTAACGGGCACGGCAGCCTGCAAATAATGTATATAGACATTTATGGTGCTCTCTGCTTCCCACGTGCAATTGTGCCAAATATTAGACATATTAGAATGGTATAACACTTAATATTAACAATATTCATATTTTGAGTTTAGTCTCACACTACAGTTCTTTTATTTTTTATTTTTTAATTTTTTAATTTTTCTAAATTGTGTTCATGATATAAATACATGAACACAAACTTCTTGTCAGAATTTGTCATAACACCACTCACCGATAACCACAAAGAAATGCAGATCATTAGATATAGACAATATAAAAAATTGCCTACAACCAAACAAAACTGCTCACTGAATCGCTCCTTATTCCTTTTGCATGAGTGAAGAGGATACTCCACAAACATCTGAGAATGCGTCCGAAAAACACAAGAGAAGAAAGATTGCTTTGTTCATTTCTTCTCCCCTCCTCTTCTTCTCCTTCCCCTCTCTCCCCAAGGTTCTATTAGGAAATAGATCCCAGGTGTTCGATAAGCCTGTAGTGGACATGACAGCAGTGCAATCAAGTGTATAAATTTAATTGCAGGCTCATTTTGTGCCGTTTATTAGCCGTTTAGGGGCACATCGCTCCACTTGAACCCTGTTACTGCCAGACAGAACAGCTGTTTGGGTCCTTTTTAACTGTTTGTCTTACTGCACAAGTACACACTTAAATGCCAAATGCTGCCGTTTCCGAGAAGAAATTACATTTCAAAATGCAGATGAAGATCATTATGTGTTTTTAAATGCACTTTATATCCCAGATCTTTAAAAACAATATTAAAAAGACAAGAAACATAAACACTTCAGTATGCAAGAATTTTATAAAAAACTAAAACAATAAATGCCTTCAGCTATGATTTGATAAGCCTATGATTTATACGCCACAAGATGTACATGGTGACATGCTTAATAAATCTGTATATTACCTCACTAATTTTCCTTCTTTTGGAAAATTAGTGAAGTGGTTAAGGGAATTAAAAGAAACATATGTTTACCAGTAAAAAATAGACCCAGTAGGTGGGTCAGAGAATGAAAAGTTGTTGGTGAACCTCAGAAAACAGAGCGAGTTGGAGATTTACCTGGAAAAGAATAACCAAATAAAGGTTTTCTGTTTATGGAAAACAAATTAAAACAACTTCTCAGAAATTATTGTCATGGCCTTGTTGGCTTTGAATATAGAACAGCACAGGTAAATCACTACACTTTATCACAGCAGCCAGCAAGGCGTTACGGAACATGGGAGAAAACTTTTTTTCTTTGATAAAGTGCATTTTTTAACCAGTAGGTGTTCACTACTTTGCAAACCTAATTTCTTTGTTTGTTCTTAGGAAAATGTTTTGACCAAGTGTTAGTGTTAAATGTATGTAGAACAAAGATGTTAAACTCAGAGACCTGGTTATTACTGAATTCAAAGGGCGTGGCTGGTGTGTGTTGACAGTTGGCTCTAATTGTTGCATGCTTCTCATTTGTCAACTGCATAACAGTAAAGAGCACAGTGAGTGTTCTGTCTGCTGGACTTCCCGCTGTCTGCTGGTATGTAGCCGCCTGGTGCCACACACCAAGAGTCCTGCAGAGGCTGGAACTTTGGTTAGAATATTCTCTCTTCTCGACACCCCATTAATAATAATAATAATAAAAGGCCCAAAGAAAGCTGCGTTAATTGCTACCATGCACTCGGCCAGTATTCCTATAAATCACCTGACTAATTGCAACAAATTGTAGGCTGACATTAAGCTATGATTTCGGGCCGGCAAATATTCATCAACATTGCAACTAGTCCCCATAAAACACAGGGCTGGCCATTTCCCAGGCCAAACGCATATCTGCTTTCCAACTCCCCCATTATTTATGGATCTCTCTTGTCCTCAGTGTTTAAGTGCTGCATGGTGAGTGAGTGAGACGCTATCTTGTATATTTATTATGTCACTGGATAGCCCTCGTAGTGGCAGACATATGACTAGGCACAGACCTTGTTTTCCATGTTACCCTTCAAGTCTACTGTGTTGTGCTCACTGCCCTGTATTGATTGTGTTGTCTGACAAAGCAGAACCTTGGAGCGTTTTCTGTAACTGTAAACCTCCTTCTCCCGTGGAATTGTTTACCATGGGGCAGTAAAAAAAGCTTTATTTGTGTTTAGAAAATACACTGAATTTCTACTGAGTATCACTGTTCTTCAGGGCTATTTACCAAGTGCTCATTACTCTAGTAGGTACTTAGGAAGTGCTTGATTTGTCGCCAGGCAGTCATATGTTGGGGGCATTTAACCTCCCATACAATTTTTATTTCATGCAGACAAAAGGCTAGTTAAATCTCCTTCTCTACGCTCCGACAGGCACCATAACTGTCACCGAACATGATCTATTTCACAGCCTAGTGCATTACTAGCACTAATGTTTCACTATCCTGCCAATTCACCCTGGTACTGTTCAAAACACCTACAGCGCGGGTCAAAACAGTACTTAATAGGCTGTCCCCCAGGTGTGCATCAGCAGCTAAAGATGTCAGTGCCAGAGGTCAGGATCTGATTTGTTATGTAGGAGTTCACGGGGAATTTTGATGTGCACTGATCAATTCTACACCCCATCGTGCACATAAATCAATTCTGCATCTGGAAGGAAGGTGTGTATGGGAGCAACATGGTGCCTAAGTGCACGTGCAGACGAGCACAGGCGCGCACAAATGGACTCCTGTCCTGGCTTTAGTGCAATTAATCATAAATCTCCTTCAGCATTATGTAAGCATGTTTTAAATCCCTCCTCTTCCAATCCTTACCTTATACTCATTGTCTATCCCACTGTTTTAAATTGCAGAGAGACTGAGGTCCTGGATAGACAATAGCATGGCAGTGGCAAGAGAGGGTGGGGGTGGGAAGAAGAAGAGAGCAAAGAGAAGGGGAAAAAAATCCCTCCTTTTGACACTGTTAAACATTGACGGGCTTATTACTGCATTCTCTGATTCAGCTGGATGTGTTCAAGGATCTTCTCGGTGGTGAAAAAGGTCAGCTGCTCTTAGTTGTGCTCCGCCAGAATACTAATACTGTCCTTATTCAAATGATCTGCTCCAACGCTTATTAAATTGATGGCCTGGGTGCTCTAATTTAATAGTGTTGCCATCCAGGAGAGGGACACAGCTGCAGTCACCGGTGAATTAGGTGCTTCTGAGGCAAAGTTCAAGCAGGAGCCCCCCTTTGCTTTTGGGATGCAGTTTTCCCAGCAAATTAGCAGTCAGTGGCAGTGCACAATTAATTAGCACAAACCAGGAAAAGCTTGTCATTTTAATAAGGTGTTTTTTTTCTTCTACCACTCACACCTCTCCCACACAGAAATATCTCTCCCTATCTCACCATACCTCATTCACCCTGCAGTCCCTCCATCCCTCCCTTCCTTGTTTTTTTTTTTTTTCGTTCTTTGCCCTTCCCTCCCATCTTCCACACCACTGTACCGAGAGCGAATTGATCCATTAAGTGGTGTGTTATTAATATAATTTAATGTATGTGTCTGGTTAAATGAAAGCAGCAGCTTGGATATTTTCTGTGGTGTCAGGCTTTCAGAGCACAATATGTCTGTGTTGGCTCAGGTAAAGAGACTAAGTAAAGTTGGGCCTGGTGCTGATGATTACAGTGCATCCTATGAATAATTGTGATTACAACAAAAAAGCATGTCTGCAGGTGTGTATGTGTGTGTATGTGCGTGTGTGAGACAGGGGGGTCGTTTGGTTTCATGTCTATCTTTAAGTACAAAAATGGAGGCTTCATTGATTTAATTTTCTGGTTGTCTTGTAGAGTCAAGGTGATGGTGTAGTCTTTAGTTTTAAGTCTTTAGTTGTGGTTTCTGTCAGAAACATTAGAGGGTGTGAAGATATAGTAAAGACCAAATGGTCAAACAATGTATCTACAATAATATAAGTCATATAAGTCTTATAAATAAGTCTCAAATCTAAGTTTACAACTTATAAATACAGTAATCACCTTCTTGGTTTTCTTCTTTGGATTTAACAGGAGCAGCTATTTAAAGTTACTTGTTATTGCTACCCACTCCACCCCCCAGCACCCTTGGGTCATTTTCTCACTGGTAAATATTTACATCCTGAAAACCCCCTTCTCAAAAAGAAACATTTTAGTACATTTTTAAAAACTCCTTACATAGCTGTCTAATAACAGACTTTGTTTATCATAATTAATATTGAAACAGTCAGACCTTTGTACCATTGTCCTGGTTTACAGGTTGAAGGCAATATGCTGAACAAGAAGTACAGTTTGCTATAAATTAGGGGGTGTGACTCTTTCAATGCTGACACTCTCGCTCTCAAACACACACACACACACACACACACAAACACACGCACACTGGCCATGAGCCTGGTCGTCCCCCCACCCTGCACTAATAGAAACCAGTCAGTCAGCATTGTTGCTCTCAGATTGATGTGACCTTGATGCTGTTTAGTGCAGTGATTTGTTTATTGGTACTTATTTTGATGCATGTGGAAGTGAGCTTTAAAAGCCCCGCCACACACATAGAGAGTGAGTGAGGGAGCTAAAGATAAAAAAAAAAAAAAAAAAAAAAAAAAACAGTTAAAAGAGTTAAAAAGATGTAAGGGGAGAAAAAGTAAAGCACAGATAAAGCTGAGGAGCTATACTCTTGGGGCAGATTACATAATATATCATTCACAGTGCATTGTTGCCAATATGTCTTTGATACTCCCTAAATTGCTGTTGCCTTCCCAGGGCCCCCTCTTTTGCACTTTGACAAACACATCACAACACACACAAACATATTGTATTCTCTCTCAGTACAGTTTGTGTACAGTTAGTGGAGTCTATCACAGGCCTCCTGGGACGCTACTGTGCGAAAAGAGGAGCCAGTGCCGAGGAATACTGTACAGTATTGATGGAGCTGTGTTTCTGTTAGGCAGTGAAAACAAAGTCTCCCCCGATGCACAGTGGAGTGTAGGGGGATCAATAGATGCGGAGCGCTTCATTTCCTCAGGCTTCCACTGAAGAAACACTCACTGATGTGTCAGGGCTGCTGCAGTTGTTGCTTTGACATGGAGGTGATACCGAACCATCTGGCCGTGCTGCATCAAAGACGATGGAAACAGACACATTCCTATACATACACGTTTCTGTACATGCACTTCTATATAGTATGATGAGGGAAAAGGAGGAAAGAAAAGGTCAGTCTTGTGTGTCCACATTTTCCTGTGTGATCGTAACAAGAACCAGGCATCAGGCAAAGGCTAAAGGTTTAACTGACACACAGGATACAACAACGCATGAGACTGAGTGGAGGGGAAGGCTTTGGCGACCGCACAGGATGGAACTAGACACGTGACTGTGTGTTGGGGAAGGATTTGGCTGCTGCATAGGATGACACAGGGCCAGATCCTGGGGCAGCCGGAGGGAGTGGAGAGCCCAGCTGTCACCTCAGTCAGCCCCTTCTCTGGGGGCAACTGTCAATCAGCAGCTTCTCATATCGCTCTGTCATTGAAGCTAATTGCTATTGTCAACCCCAGAGACCTAGAGGATGTTAATACTAGTGCAATTTTTGCCCTTTTTGTAGAGCGAACACTGCCTCCAAACATGAGATAAAAAAAATGCAGGCAAGCCAGAGAAGCAAATCAAAGGTGGTTCTGTTGGAGCATTAATGAGGCATTAGGAAAATTAAAGGCAAGATCACAAAAAATGATCCTCAATTGGGATTCACCCAAAACCCAAAGCAAAAGGGAGGACTACGAGAGAACGTCACAATGTGGATGAGTGGAATCACTAACGCATAAATATGCATGGAGTTACACAGCTTCTCTTGCGTACATATAACACGGACAAGCACACACGCTCACACACAAGCCGGCACACGTATGCACGCAGCAATAGACCTAATGAAAATAAGATGGATGCTCTGGGAGAAACGCGTGGTGGCATTATTAATTGCTGTCTTCCCCTCCTACTGATAATGATGGGCTGTATCCTGCAGAATTTGCAGGGAATGGATTCTATTTGAGAGTATTATTTATTGTCTTTCTCACTGGAGCGGTGGTGTGTTTAGAAGAGTGAGGGTTTAAATAATGGCCCGGGCGGGATAAGTCCTCATGTTAATTCCTCTTTCACCTCTTCCTTTTCTGGCACCTTCTTAACTGCACCACCCACCCCCAATTACATAGATTTATCCACACAGACGGCCGGACTTCAAATTGATCAAATTTACAGCTTCACTTTTTGCATCTTAAGCCAAAAAATGGGTCGTCCGACTTGTTTATTACCATTATAAACAATCCTTACACATTTGTAATCTTCTGCCGCTGCTTTTTATTGATATTCTAATCCATCTTGACGCAGTGCTGTTGCCCTAGGTGTCACCGTCCATTTACAAGTGAACACGGAAATTTAGAGCAATTATTATAGTACAGATGGTGATTATGTCTTTGTATGGATCTAGTAGACTAGGACGAAACGACCCGGTCAAGGAGAATGACTGACAGATAGAAATAATAGAAAAAAAAAAAAAAAAAAAAATTACCCACGTGGATGCACGGGAGTGATGTCTCGTCTCTCGCTCTCCTCATTTGTGGGAGTACAGAGGAACAGCATTATCATAAAATAACACAGCCGCCCTCTCTCCCTCACCATCCCATCATCTTCTCACAACCCATAAATCAGAATGCTGGTGCCATGGTGGCTGGGAGGCGTGGTAGCTGTGGTGACATGGAGGATCCTGGTGTGGGTGTGAAATCACTTGACCCCTGGCATTAACCTTTCTGCAGTGAATGGCCGCTGAGCTTCTCGGCAGGCTGGGGGACAAAAGGAGCCTGGTATTGATTAAACTTGTGTGCCATGCACACTTGATATTAAATACTGGCTTAGATGCCTGTGTTCATTTACACAGCATTGTTACCGACTTAAAGTGATGTCTTAAAATGCACACTTTTGCGTTCATTTCTGTTTGGATGTCTTGCTGAGCATCATTAGGCTGATGTGCCAAAGGTCAGGGAAAATGATGGAGCGAGTAAACGAAGGTCTAGGTCCCAGGGGTGATCAGTGTTTTGTCATCTAGAGCGGTGTTTACTTTTTCTCAGCAACCGTTCTCTTCCTTTCATCATCTCCCCATCGTCCAGATCGATATTCTGCATCCACAGAGGTCTGGGAGAAAGCCTACGAGGATGTGAGTCAGAACACACTCACCTAGCTGAAGGCAATAGAGTTTGAAATCTCCCAGGCTGCAGTCAGTGTTCTTCCAACTTTTCTCTCACTTTTTCCAGACTCGAAGTTCAGAATGTAGTGTGTATAAGTTAGTTCACGGCACGATGGTGAGACTGTCTCATTGTCCTCCTATACACACCAAACCAAAGCATTAAATGTTATTATTGCAGTTAGGGATGTGTTTTTTTTTAAATTGTGCACTGATGCTGATACTTATTTTTGAAATGATAATTTAGCCATAAAAGACATATATTGACACATTTTTTAAATATTTATTATATTTGTTAAACCCACAGGTAAACTAAATATTTCAAAATAAATATCAGTTACTGAATGCAACAAAATATTATAAAAACATTTTAAAATATACATAAAATATCACAGGTGAAAACTAAACAGATGAGAGTTCCCTGCAGTAAGAAGAATAAAGTATGTGCACAATCCCAAATAGAGGCGTAACTGATGTGCAGCAGCTGTGCGATGGTCAAACTGCACCTGAGCCACAGTGCTCAACTCACCTGTGTCCACTTTACACTACTGCTGCTGCTGCTGCTTCTGCCGCTGCCCGAAAAACCCAATTAGGGTGTAATTACATTATGTTGGAACATGTTCAGATCCTAAGGTGATAGACAATTATTTGCCAGTTTGCTCTCACTCCTCTCCTTATTTTGTAGATGAATGGTCTGTTTGTAGTTGACGGTTAATGTTACAAACAATCTAGGTGAAACAAAAGATCTGCAAAATCAAAAGGAAAAGAAAAGATAAGCATTTGATACAACAACATGCTCTTTTAGTTTCCTCAGAGACTAAAGGTCTTCTCATGATGTGCTCTTAAGTAGCAAATTAAGCAGAATAAGATTGAAGGCCCTGCCTAATGTAAGGAGACCTTTTAAGTCTCAGAGTGATTTTTTTGCATTCCAAGCTGCTTAGTTCAAAGAAGCCATAAATACATTTTGTACAACAATGACAAGGTTGACGTTCTTCAGTGATGAACTTTGGGCTAAAGAAACCTGTGTTTTAGCCACCTTTGTGCTCTGTCCTTTCGTGTAATGACAATACCAGGAAGAGGGGAATATGACAACAGTGGGCAATGACTGTTGAGAACAGGTTGTACCTGGCATAAAAAAAAAAAAGAGTGAAAGTTCCACTTAGAAACTTGTGACTAATTATTTTTGTAAAAATGTTTTTTTTCCCTGGTTCAGCTACACACTGGCTTTATTGCCTGTGTGGAGCAGAGCATGTAACGGCTGTTAGGCAGATTAATATGATATTGTATTTGCTTGCATTTGACTTAAAGTGGCATATTTAGTTTGTTAGAACTGTTCCATTATTATTTTTTTTAACTGAATATTAATGAAAGGATGAGGCTGACAAGTACATAAAGGGTAAAAAAGCATGAAACAATGAGTGCAGGGTCCACACAGAAGTATGAGTTGTGCTTGGGTAACCTTTTCGAAACAGAGCTGTTCATTTGCTCTTTTATTCTTTAATTAGCTGAAAAGCTTTTCCATTCAAGTGGCTATTTAATCAAATAAAACCGAGGAGTGGAGAACATGGCACTCTAGTTGTCGTACGCTGCAAAGTTTCAAATTGAAAAGAAGCACAGCAGCTCATACCCTAAAACATTATTTCTTTTAGTATGTAATTAAACAGCTACTGAAACATTATTTGTTTTTTGTTTTTTGAATGAATTAAAAATAGTCTGGATATTTGTTTTCTATCCACCTACAAACTTTTGAGTGGTTTTAAGTGTTATATCGATCACATATGAACCAAAATTTCTATAGTGTCGAGCCGGGTCAGTGAAATGCCTTCAGAGAAGCTCCACTGTCCATGTAGTTGTACTTTTTGTCTCTCACTCTCTGCCCTTTGATTATAAATGGTCCATCACGAGGCTCTTAGTTCTTAGGTGGAATGCTTACTCTGCTCCACACCTTCACCTCAGAGGCAGGATGCGGTCGCCTTTCATAGGGAACGCCAGCATCTGTTCCAGGAAGTGTCTGTCTCTTTTTGGCCTAATTGTCGCTTCTCTATGAGAACCCCAGTAAGTGAGAGCCGGAGGTGTGGGGTGTGGGGGTGTCTAGGGGGCAGGAGGGGCGTCACGTCCCCGTCACATCCCGATGCTCTGGTAAATAGAGCGTGTGAGTGTACCCCCCCTTCTCAGTTACTGATGGACGAATAGCCGCCCCACCCTCCGCTCCTCTCCACCCTCCGTTCCTCCCTTTTCACTTCTGCTGCAGCCTATAGCTTCCTCTGGCCCTCTTATTTATCTCCTCTCTGTCATGTTCTTCACCAGTAGAAAATAATTAATTACTGCACCCAGTGATGATTTATGATATTACTGACATAATTAATGATACACATCAATTTCCTGCTTAATTGAAGGGGGCTGCAGCGCCCATCCTGGCACCAGGAAAGGCCACTGCCCTCAAGAATGGAAAACACCCATGCACACACTTTCATACCCCGCCCCTCAGGTTTCACTGCATCTTTTTTCCCCCTCTTTCTTTTCTCCTTCCCTCACAAGGCTCTCAGTCATACTAAAGTACTATGTAGTGGAGATGCTGAGGTCTCATCTCCTGGACCTCTTTAGCAAAGAAGGCTAATCCTCTCCATGTGCTCTAAATACACCTTAAGAAGTGAACAGTTGTTAGCGCATGTAGATGTACATTTATGTGCATCTTTGTCTTATGTGTGTGTCTCTCTGTGTGTGTATACATACGTGCATGTGTGTGGACTCCATAATGGCCACTATGAGTGTGTGTAGGTATACAGTGATATATGATTCATGAAGATGTGTGTGTGAGGCATATGTAATTCCGGCTCTACCCTCAGGACTAGAGACAACAAGGTAGGGCATGAATATTTGATTTGCAGGGAGAAGGTATAGGATCTATGCGCAGCATTTTAAACACATCCAGGAATATTCCTTTTGAATATTCCTACTTTACATACACTGAGATTTACCGTCATGGAAGTACCTGCCTGTTAATTGCCTGGCTGGCTAGCAATGTGACATTTTGGAAGCCTCAGTACAAGGTGTATGTTAAAGAAACAATGCTCTAAAATGTCTGAAAGATTTTGCAGCAAGTGTTTGTACAAAGTTTTTTTTTTTTTTTTTGTGAACTTTCACAGTGAAATGCAGTAACATTTATTCGGCTTAAAATCACAGTTCCTACAGAGTTCGCAACCTCACCAGTGATTAAATTTTAGGTAATTAATAAAAAATAAATAAAAATTGAACGTTTGAATATTGCAAGATAAAAGACAACAGTTCTCTTATTTTCAATTTAACAAATGGATACATTATTAGAACTATAATAATTTTTTACTCATTGACTGGTAAAACCTAACTTAAAAATATTTTAATAATTTTATATTTTAATGCTGTTATTATATATGTTTATTAGTTTTTGTAATATAACAACAATTAAATATGGGATATATACATATAAAATACAATATCAAATGTACTAAGGTGTACCTGCATACTGTACATTAAGAACAGGATTTCCTAGTTAGATAGAAGTATAAGAAAAAAAGGACTTTGAAGGTAGTTAAATTGGAGCTTGAAAAAAATAGTATTAACTCTTTTAAATGTTAACATACACCTGTTCAACTTTAAGCATATTTAAATAAATTCCCTATTTATGTGTCCTCTTATGACATGTATATGAGCGACAGATTGAAGGTGAAAAGATTTTGGTATTTCCAATTTTTCTTTATTTCCTCTTATTATTAGATTTTTTTCGTATAAGTATTTGAGAGCGTGACAAAACCTCTGTCAAAAACAACAAACTATATTTGAGAGCTTTCCTGTGGCTTCACCAGCCTGTGGCTAAATCTGTGATCAGATAGTTTTAAAAAATACTGCCTGACAGTGTCAACACTCCGAATGTGGACAGAGTGAGTGGGTCTGTCCGTGTGTGAGAGGGTGTGTGTGGACTCAGATTAGTCACCATGGCAACGGCCAAAGTATCCCTGTTTGTAGACAGACAAATACTGCTACATGTGAAAATGATTGGCAGCTCCATTCCTTCACAGCTGACCCGCAGAAATTAGCAAGTAAGCATTATAATAGCCAGCCTCATTGACGGGGGTCTCCATACTTTTTAAAAGTCCTCTTGTAAGTGCTTCTCTGTGACATTTGCATAAGAAACATGGCATGCTTATGGGGGAGGGGGGGTGTTCAGGGTTGTTGTGGTTGGTGCTTTTATATCTTTAGCTTGACGGCTTTCTTTGTGATCAAGGGAGGAGGGGGAGGAGGGAGAGAAAGAGGGATGCCAGATGAGAATAACTTAATTTCCAAAGCTGTGGAGATGAGAGAAGAAAAGTTGAGGGTAAAAGTTCATAATACAGCCGCACTCCTGCAGCAGAGAAAAGAAGAAAAGTACAGAGGGATCTGTGTGTGTGTGTGTGTGTGCGTGCATGTGTGTGGCTCTGCATTCATATGGCAAAGACTTAGTGTGTGTTCATGTGCCAAATGGTCATAATTATCCACATCAAAACGGGGCACATATTTGGACTGTGCATTTATTTTTATTTTTATTTTTTAATAAACATAAAAGATGATCAGACAGGATGACATGTAATAAATAGTGGTAAAATGGAAATTAACAAAATGTTGAATCAAATCAAATATTTTCTTATTTTAATGGATTTTTGTCATCTGTTAACTACATGATGAAAACAAATGTGGTAATAAGAACTAAAATCGAATGTCAATGAAGTATAACATATTTCATTTATTAAAAATTAAAATTCTTTTGGATAAGTCTAATCCAGGTCAAAACATTTCTGATCACTTAAAATTATTAAAGCATTTTGTGGGTGTATTTGAAACCTGATTTAAGAAATAATAATAATCAATATGCGTTTAATAAAAAAAAAACATGTTTACCTCAATGCTTTTCGTATGTCCAGATACCGAGACATTTATTGATCAAACACTGTTTTAAATTGGTTAAATAAAGTCAGTATTTTATGATGAAGATAATACATGTGAGCCAAATTAAATAAGTAAATAATAAGTAAAAACAAGAGTTATCCTTAAACAGCTGTGTTTTTTACCAGCCTGTATTGATTGGACATCATTTTCAATTATTGTTGATCTAATCTAAAAGTCGTATAATTAACACTAGGTGGCACCAGTGTTCCACACTTAACTTGTTTGCCTCCACTAGCGTCTTCACAGTGGAGAAGTGGACTGATGAATTGCTGAGGTTTTGGCAGTACACAGCTAAGAAGAATCACGAAGTTACCTTACAAATATTTAAATTAATGTTGACAAGCCTTTTAGGATAATTCACCATCGTTTCCTGCCGTAGGAAACAAATTTACTTTGGCAGCAATGCATTAGAGAGAGAGAAAAAAATCAGACTAAATTGACTGGTGAAGAAGCTGAGGTCAAGGTACTGAAAGAAACACAAATGCTAAAAACAATCACAACTTATCAGTTGCTAATGTAAAAAAAAAACAGGTGTTGAGGGAGTGAAGTGTACAATTAACCAGTCAAGTTCCACTTTGGCTTGAGAAAAACATCTTTTATGTAATATTGCTCGTTTTCTTTTTCTTTCTTTTTTTTATTTCAGGCTGAGCATAGACAAGGTTTTTGCTCTTTAATTGAATTTTAAGGAAATGCAAACAATTAGAAGCCATTGCTGTTTCATTTGTTTATACCCAGTGCCATAGGGTGAGTTAAATTGTTTTTTTCTTTTTTCAAATTAATTTACTTTACTTCTATCTGAGTTTTTCTACAAAATACCGCTGTTTGATGTAGGTTTTAGGGCAATATTATATTTAAACTGTTTTAATCAAATCAATTAATTTTTTTATTCACCTGCAGAACTAAATGTAATAAAACCAGCATAGGCATTTTTCTTTGCATTATTTTCAAACATATTCATTGGTAAAAAAAAAACACACACACTTTGTCATGAATAAAAACCAGTAATATTAAACATGTTTTATTATTTAGAATTATATTAATATATTCAATAAGGAAATAATGAGCAGCCAGATTTTTATTTAATTACTGAGCAAAAAATAAAACTATTTAAATATTATTAGTCATCAATAATGTTTCAACTTTATAAAACAATTATTATTCATATTTTTCCACTGTTGCAGCCTTTAACATTAAAGTTACCTGTTTAAAAATTGACAAAATGAGTGTGTTAATTTGAAATATTTTCCATACCATCATTTTTTTCTCTTAAAGTGTTGAGCTCAATGCAGCAACTCTGTGTTTTCTTCAGTTCACTTTCTCTCAGAAAGTCAGAGTCAGAGCCGCCGCTTCATCTCCGTGTCTCTCTGTGAAGCTTTAAACTCTGGGATTCTGCTCCTTCTCCTTTCTACAGGCAAATGTTTGAAGATGAGAAGAAACTATTATGTTTTAGTTCTTTTTTACAATTTAAAACCGTGTTATCTTCTGCCTCTTACACACACACACACACACACACACACACACACAAACACACACAGACCTCCAGTGACTCTGGTCAGCATGTTGTCACCTGTATCCTATTAAAAGCATTTTCACCTCAGCAAACAATCACACACCGAAGTCTGTCTTTCTTTTCTTTCTTTGCACACACGTGCACATATGAACACCCCCACACACACAATGTGATCTCCTTCACTCTCCCACACTTGGTTATAACCACCACTCACACCTGCTGTATTAACCCCTTTTCCTGACCTCTGATTTGAAGCTGCCCTTCTCTCTTAGATTTTTTTACCCCTTCCATTGATGAGACCTTGAACCCAACAACAACACCTTTACAGACTGTTCTGCTTTTTTTTAATTTTTTTTTTTATTTGCTTTTACTCATCAACGATCAATGGTGTTCCGCTTGTGAGGTGCAGTGCAGCACAGACAAGACATCTGTGGGAGTGCAGTTCCCTCAGGGGGCTCAGGTCATAGGCCATCACAAGACTGCCTTTCTACCTACACCCATCACATTCTGATTGGTTAGCACAGTGACACTAAATTATCTCTTTATTCAAAAGGGGCGAAAAATAGTAGACTCACATAATTTGATAAAAAAGTTTTATTATTATCATTTTTTTAAACTTTATATCTGTGTGAACTTCCTTTAATATTTATGTTCTTCTTTTATGGAAAGACAAAAACTTTCAATAAAAAGTGAAGCCAATCTAAAGTGCCATATTTTAGAAATGCCATTTTGCCATTGAATAAAGAATATTACATAAAGGCATACTGTGAAATACTTTAAAATAAATGCTATGATTTTAAAAATAATTTGAAGTAAAGACATTGGGGGTAGGAGGGTTGGCTGACGGCACTTTTGAATGTTATAATTAAAAAGTAAATAAAAAAATTTAAGCATAGTTTCATACAGAAAACAACTTTATGGTTGAAAGATTAAATCAATACCTTAGTTTTATTAAAATAAATATGAAAAAAGGTTAACACTATACTATCTTCATAAAGGTTGTTTTTGAGGTCGGAGAGGAATAAAAATAATTCTCGTCCTTGGAGCTATGATGGTTCATACCATTTTGCATCTGTCGCAGATGCAGATAATTGAGAATAGTAAAAGCAGGAGGACACAAACTGTTGCTTCTTTATATGTGAATTTTGTTTTTTATTTGTCCACATATGCAGCCCTTCTCCTGTTTTCTATAGACTCCTGATCACGAGCCCTTTATTCCAGGAAACATGAATGTATCCCGTTTACTATGGTCATATTTGTTGAATTGACCAATTGGATGCATGTAAAGAATTTAATCTCTCGCTGTAATTGCTCACTCACACATAAAAACCCCTCTCCTGCTTTCCACACTGTGGCAGCCCTGCCCCGTGCCATTGTTGGCTGGGGAGTGGGTGCCCTTTCCCCATCATCTGGTTTTGACACCCGCTCTGCAGGATGTGGCAGCTCCCTTAGAAACCAGGCGAGTTCCAATCATCTACATGCCATAACCTTACGGCCGCCTTTGTCCACACCTCCGCCAAGATTCATTTGTGCCGCCCCAGCAGGTCTGACCGCCCAACAATTCCCGGGCAGAGCAGGAGGGAAATACATTTCACTGATTAAAGGTATCTGGTGACTGTTCTACATGCTGTCACTACACTCTTGTGTTCCGCCCCCCCTACCCTCAACTCTGGTCTCCCACTCTCCCATCCCCTGTATGTCATTGCCCACACTTTACCTGCTACTCTTTCTACTTAACCATCCATGCATGTCTTAATCTTACATTATGGATAGACGTCAGGGTCAAAACATCTCGAGGCAAAATGCTCTTAAAATACCTGCAATTGCCCTTGAAATTGTCATGACTCAAGGTTTTAATGCCCCTCTAAAATAGATGGTTAACTTTTGCAAAACCCGAGTGAAAAAAAAAAAGTCCAGCCAAACTCTCATTGCCTGCACAAAGGAGTGTTGGCTGTGTTATTTTAAAATTGTTTCCTATAAAGTGCCAGATGATCGACAGTTTAGGGATTACATTAAATAGGCAGTAAAAATGGGAGTCAATAAAAACCTGTAAACAGCCAGACGTCCAGTGAAAGATACACAGAAATTGCCAACCTTACAGTATGTAGTCAAACAAAAATTGGTGAAAATACTAAAAAGGCAAACTATTAAAACAAACAACAGAATTGCTAATTAATAAGAAGGCTAACTGACAGAGGTGAATTTATAAATTAAAAAATAAAAAATAACATAAAACAGTCAAAACATTTTCTTTTTTCAAAGCAGCATTAGCTAAAAAATACTTTTTTTTTAAAAGTGGACATTGCCATGGTCATGGTGCAAAGAAATAATAATAATAATAATAATAATAA
>NC_024328.1:17869666-17887166 GCF_000523025.1 Cynoglossus semilaevis
TATTATTATTATTATTATTATTATTATTTATAATAATAATAATAATAATAATAATAATACAGATTAGAAATATTACATATAGTATATATATATCTATATCTATCTATCTATGTATCTATCTATCTATCTATCTATCTATCTATATATATATATATATATTGTTTTTGTAGCGTACCCTGACATGATCTCCTTTAATTGAAAAAAATATTACCCCAACAGTAAAAACAAGACTAAATTGAACAAAGACAAATGGATACTGGCCTGGTGCCGGTGTAGACAGAGCATTGTTGATAGAGATGGTCTGGAGTGTAAGAGGGACGGGGGGCGGGGGGTTGACCACTAATGTTGGTCGAGCAGAGAGAACACGATGTGTATGTGTTATTATCAGCATGTGTCTCATCTCAGTGAATGTGTGGCCTGACCTTGGGCTTTTTGCAGTATCCTTCCGCTGCGGCATCCCAGCCAGCTGTAAAATAAAATGGACGGCGGCACGTATCATAGTAAATCAGAAATAGCCGGGCCACTGTGCACTGTATGTATTTAAGAGTCCCACACTGCAGTAAAGGGTGGTGGCGAGGTGGTGGTGACGTGGGGTGAGCAGCCCCGTGTCAGCTGGGATGGAACATCTTTTGACCTTCTTTTTCTCTGATCAAATGTCAGTTGACAAGTTACAAATTAAGTGCTCCTCTGCTTTCTTTTCCACCTTCTTACTTTGCTGGCATTTCTCCCTCCTGGTTTTTCAGGCTTTGTCTTCTCCTTGTTTTCCTTTGAGTCCACAGAATTTTTCTAGTCCTAAAATTTAATAAAAGCAAACTTTTGTAGCAATATTGTCTGACTGCTTGAGGTGTGTAAGTTGGCTGAGCATAAAATCTTAGCAATTAAAAAAAGACCTGCTAGGGGGCAGTAATGTGACTCTAAGAGTGGCAGTTGTAGAGACCAGTGTAGAATCGTGTGTGTGTGTGTGTGTGTGTGTGTGTGTGTATGCATGTTTAATATTATTTTAACATACTGTATATACTGTAAGTTGTAATGTTGTATTACTATAATGTGTACAACACCTTGACCTTATAATATAGTTTTGTTTTCTGTATTCCACCTTTAAAAGGACAGACATCACCAGATTATAACTACACCTCTAACACTGCTTTGTTTTCCAGCAGGGGACAACGTTACTTGTCATGAATGATATTGATATGCATAAACAATTGTGTTTGTAGTGCACTGTTAATTAGGAAAACATTCCATTCTTTGTTGATTTTGCTGGTGTTTGAGTTTGTAGCCTATTTCATGTGATTAGTTTGACTGAACAGTCCTGCCTATGCTGGCATAAAAAGACAAAAAACAGAGAAGTGGCCCATAACTTCAAATGACTCGATTGTTCTACTTTCTTTACCAAGTACTGCAGTATGTGGGTCACATGGGTGGGAAGGTGGAGTAGCAGGGGGCGGGGTGTGTGTGTGGGAATTGGCACATCTTTTTTTATTGAACATTTTGCCCAATTTCAATTCGCGAGTCACCTCCAAACCCTAATTAACAGGGAAAGCCATCAAATCAAACTTTACTAATCCCAATGGTGCTTTCGGCAGGAAACTGGCACGGGCCTTCCTGGTGCCACTCACTGCTATTACCTTTTTCTCCTCTGGTAACTCCCTCATCACTGTGCCAGTGCTTGTGTTGTGCTGGGAAGCGTAAAAAAAAGGGTCAGAGTTCAGCTGAAGAGACAAGTGCCTCTCGGAGACATCACACCCTCTGCTGGCTCGTCATCCATCTGTGTATTTGTCTTTGTGTGCAGCTAATTTACAGCGTATATGTCTGCTGAAGTACTTTTTTGTTCTCTTATGCAGTTCGTGTTTGTGGCTGTGCGCCGGAGCACGTTAGTATGCATGTACGCACGTCAGAGGCGACAGGCAAGCGTTAGGTGTCAGCCAGGGTGAGGGACTGTGGAATATGGAGAGCGGCGGAGTGGTGCTCTGGGTGACACCAGACCTGTAGACAAGGGTTAAGCAGGGAATAGGGAATAGTCCTGAGGTAATAGCATGGGGGCGGAGGGTTTATGAAGGGTGAACAAAGGTGATGCGGTGTTTCACAGACATGACATCCTGATATGCTTTGTTGGTTCATTTGATAGGAGCATGTGAGTGAGTGTGCCCTCGGGGGAAATTTAATAGCAGTCAACATCAACCCTTACACTCTGAAAGTAAAAAATAGGGTAAATATACAAGGCTGTGGGAGCAGAATAGTTCAACAATGTACTGATGTAACTCAGGATGTGTAAGCGGTGCTCTTAGCTGCTCATGGCTAGCCTTTATTTCTGTGATTATTCAGCCCTGTGTCTAAATGTGAAGGCTTGAGTGTACACAGTGAGGGCATTTGTCATTAAACAGGAGGACTCCAGGGTCTCCTCTCAGTGTCTCATCCCTTCTCCATTCTTCCATTAGATTCAAATCTGATATTTAGCCATGGGGCCACATTATTGCCTCTTTTCTCTAAGTCTAGACGGCAACCAAAGGCTGTCTGTTCCTCACGCTGCTGACCACAGAAGTGACTTGTTCCCATGTGCCATGCACAATTCGAAAGACCAGACAGGAAAATGACAGTCTTTGAACTTCACTGTCAGTGTCAGGGGCCCACTGGCATCTAGAAAAGGGTAGCATGCAAACACTTGACCTTCCATAATTATCTCCCATGCATAACCGCTTGCTAATTACAGGAGGAGCCAAAATGGGCTCCAAAACTAGTTCTCTAAAGGTCAGTGTCTGCTGGGTAACAGTTTCATAAGCTCCCAGGTCTGTTGGTCCTTTAGACTGTAACAGTGTCAGGATGTGTACTGTTATTAGTAGAGGCTTCGGAAAGAAATATGTAATGTAAAAAAAAAAAAAAAAAAGCACAGAAAAAGTGTTACTTAACCTATATTTATTTAATTATATGACCAATGCATTTAGTGTTTACCTAACCCAACCTAACGCAAGTTTAATATTGAAGCAATACAATGTAATCCAGAAAGTTGTTACAAAGGCAGATTTGTTACTGGTCTCATTCATTTTCATTTCATTTGAGGTTTTAAACATTTTTTGAATTACAGATGCTAATTATTATCGGTGTTAGTGTTAAACACTATCAGTAGATAAAAACAGTTCCAGACTTTGTACCTCTAAAAAGTAATACTGTTTTTATTTCGGCATTAAAAACAAAAATGTTATTGTTAAAAAAAATCTATGGTGAGAAAATATGTCATAATTTCATTGATACTGTTATAAAATGTTTTTTTCCCCCCCTGGCAGATTCTGACATTTACTGTATATATTTTAAGAACACCGCTAGCGTGTCTGACTGCAGAATGTTTTTAATTGTTTTGGTCCAGTACAAGGGAATCCAGCTGTGTTATTTTCCAACTTGATTTTTGGTTCATCTGATTATGATTGACAAAATAAATTCTTAAGTCTTAACCACTGGAAGATAATCTCTTTGTTATAATGTGCAGTTGTCTTCAGTCAGTCAGTTCTACATCTCTGCCAAGTGATGTTGTAGAGAAGAAGGTGTTAGCTTGTGAATGTGAGAGATGCCAATTAATAACCTTGGGGTTCATAACATCGTCATCACACACATGCACACACCTTAATCTCATTAGCCTCTGTCCCCTCTCTTTATCTTTGCTAACTTGTCTGCATAAGGATAATATATATGTTCTCTGTAGCGACAGTGTTATCAGACAGGGTCATCTCTCTTTCCTTTCTTCTAAAAGATGAGAAGGTGCATTATTTTCAAGCAGCCGTTTAAAGAAAGATGTGTTAAAGTGCGTTGATAAACAAAAAAACAAAAACAAAACAAACAAAAAAAAGGCTTCATATGATGCACATACGTTTTTTTCTCCTTGCTTGTGTGAAGAATAATTACCGGTGATTATCTTCCCTGCTCTTTGTTGTAGCTTATTAAAGCATTAATGTAAGCCACAGCTCAGCAAAAGGATCTGAATTTTCAAGGCTTCTGTACATATTTTGTCTCTCACCAAGTGTTTTCTGTCGCCTGGTTAGTGTCTACATGGAGCATCTTTGTTTATACATATTTAATTAGGAGATGGACACACCAGCAGTGACATTTATTACTGTTTAATTCTAACTTCCCATCTGATTCATCTTCAGGTTTGGTTTTCTCTCCTGCCTACTTTCTGATCTGAACACAGATTCCAGGCATCAGCGCATACTTGATTGTTGGTTAGCAAAATGTGCTGCCTTCAACCTTGCAGGGGTCTGTAACCTTTCAGTGTAGTACACGTGCAGGGTGTATGCAATCTCAGCTGATGTTTATTGGTGTATTTTCACCTCATGCATTCTCCACATCTTTTTTCTTTCTCCCCCTCCTCTTCTCTACTCCTTTTTAATAGCTCCTGGTATTGTCTTGGTCCTTGCTGACAACAAAGGGGATAAATGCAATGCCTACTGTAAGTCCCTGTGGCTAGGCCTTGGACATGACACGTGTCAGCCTATGATAAATTGGCTGTGTGTCTGTTCAATTTCAAATGCAAAGCTCTAGAGAGAGGGAGAGAGAGAGAGAGAGAGAGAGAGAGAGATACCGGCATAGTTCCGGCACGGGGGGAGAGGGAAGCTTTAGATGCTGGGTGTTTGTGTGTGGGGCACAGATAAGGCAGTGCGCAAGTTTGAAAGTGGGATGCCCACATCCCAAGGTTTAGGAGGTGAAATCTTGGCAGTAGGACAGGTGCTAGACAGTGGAGAAGGAGGTGAAAGTGTTGGTTTTTTTTTACAATGCTGATCTTGTTTTTTTTTTTTTGCTGATACATTCACAAGCAGTTCTGAAAAATTAATGTCACCAAATTCTGTAGTGATTATTCTTGTTACCGTCTCCTCTTGTCAGATGATTAGGCCCTGATGATAAATTTTGTTTGACACAAGGACTGGATAAGGATGAAAAAGAGGTATCAAAATATAAGTAAGAGAGGAGAAAGGAAAAAAAAAACACAAGTATGAAGTGCTTCCAGGAGATGCCTGGCTAATAATCTGCCTGTGCTAATCAGTACAGCTGGGCCGGCAGAGCTGGCGCTGTGACACAGCCACAGAGAGAGGATGTGAGCCAAATCCAGCTTGTATCTCCCAAACGGAGCTTCACAGGAGGGAGTGGTGGTAGGGTGGCGGTGGTGGCGGGGAGTGGAGGCTCTGAGTGTAGAGAGTGAGTGAGAGAAACAGAGAGAGTAGAAAGTGGCCCCCATTCTTTGGGATGCCTGCCTGCCTGATGCCTTAACGGGGAAAAAAATCAGGATAGGATGGCACATTGTGTTAACAATTGGCCTGCGAGGTGACAAAGCTGATATTATGGTAATGTCAATCTAATCAGAAAAAGAGAGATATCGGCTGGAAACCCTTGGCTGTAGCTGAGGAGTTGCCTCATGAATACCTCAGGGTCTCCCCAATGTTGTCCCTTTTTCCTCTGCCTCCACCCATTCATCCAACCCTCCTCCCCCTTCCTGTCCTCTCTCACTTCAAATGCAATACTTGTAAAATATGGCACTTTTTTCCCATTGCAGCAGTGGATCTTGAATGGTGTGATGCGTTGCAAAAAAGTGTCACTTTTTTTATTATTAGCGCAATGAGTTGATTTCCCCCGTTTTTTTTTAAGTTGTTGTTGACTAACTCTTGAAACAACTCATCTTAGGCCTCTTTTTAAAAAAAAAAATATTTTTCCTTTCTCTCCTAAACATTTCTCTGCTGCTCCAGCAATATTGATGCTAAAGAATATGTAGCACGAGAACCCCCCTCCGCTCAGGGCCCGCGTCTGCTGGTACATGTTGTTGTGACCTTTAAATGCCAATCGCAGGTGTGTTAAGGCAGCTCACTGCTAATGCACAAATTTGATAAGAAGTTTATCTACCCAGATTCCAGGAGGCGACTGAAAAGAGATGCCACTGGGTTTAACTGAATTCTCAGCCAAATTATCCCTGCAGTCAAAAAAGAGAGAAAAAAAATCAAAAAAAAATCTTTATATTACTAATGCCAACCAGGCCCCTCAAAGAAATGCAGAAAGAAGGGAAAAAGATGAGAGGAGAAAAGAGAGAAATGTCCAAGATGTGCAGGATTCTGACTCTGCTGAGCAAGAACCCTTTTTTTTTTTCTTTTTTCTTGTGATCTATCCACGGCTGAACTCTCTGACACCTCATCTGCCGTGCTGACGAGACATTGCCGTGCCTTAATTGAAGTGGGTTTGTCTCGTCCCTGCTCTCCCATGATCCTCTTCTCTATGGGTCAGTGAGAGGTGGGGGGAAGCCCCTTGAGTACGCGGCATTGGTGGGATTGCTATTTGCCTCCTACCGCCCCACGGAGAGGATGTTAGATTGAAGTTATTTTATGCTTGGCTTACCTCTCTCTTCCACTCTTCTGCATCATATCTTCTGCTCTCCACTTTCTTCTGTCTTCTTTTTTCGTCTGTTTTTGCCCTACTGCTCCCCTGGTCCAGCCATTTTTAAAACCTTTCATGCAGCAAGAAGTAAGGAAGGCATCCATAACAGTGTGAAACTACTGTGATTTTTCTTATCGTCTTTAGGGTGGTCTGCAGGTGAATAGGTATGCTTAACAATTTTTGTTAAGAATGGTATCATTAGTTTAAGTCCGTGCATCAGGTTTGGTGTTTGCACTGATAGTGATGTAAGTGCAGGAGAACCTTTTTTTTCTTCTATTTTTTATCATTTTTTTCACACAGAATCTTATCAAAAAACATTGAACTGCTTCAGCTGCTGATTAAAGTGCTTAAATAAAAATAACCATTTCATCAGCTAAGCAACAAAACTAAATGTGATAACAAGAAATTCAGATCATAAAGTAATTAATAGTTACATGTAAGCAGAAATACAGCATTTTTTTAAAAAATCAAATGAAATACGGCACACAATTGTCTGCTACCATGGAACACATGTTTCTCAGACCTGACCTTCACAAGAAGATTATTACGAAACAGTAAAAACTAAGCTTTAAATCAATATTAAATTGGTGACAGGATGTGTATTTATAAAGGACAGAAAAATGAAAGTAAGATAAAAGATAAAAAAAGACAAAAACACACATTGGACAAAAAACTACCTCTCACGGCCAGTTCCATTTGTCTCAGCAAAGAGTTGGGGAGAAACATTAAAATAGTTATAGGTAGGTGATTTAAATGAAACATATATTTGACCTGAATATAGGATATGAGCAAGAACGTCCTACCAAGCACAGGCCTTTGTTAAGGTCATGCCACCTGTATTGAAATGGGGGAAGTACTGCAGGATCAAATTAACCAGTCCTGCAAGTTACAGTATGTCCATATCCAGAGTATACAGAATATGACATGTATACTCCTAAACTCCTCAGAGTTGTTACACCCTGGAAACCCGGGGGATATGACGGTTGCCAATTCCACCTGCTGTGACCCACCAAAAAACTCTCCCCTAGGACCAATTTTGGGGGTTGACTAGTAAAAACCAGCAAATTATTTTTGTCTTATAAATAGATGACAGTTACAATATTCAAACAAAGTTTTAGTTACTGTTTAACTTACAAGAAACTTTTATTAGTTTCAGCAGTTTCACTTGTGGCGGTGTGTGTGTGTGGATGTGTGACTTACGCAGCTGTATAAATCTGTGTGTGGCATCCTGTGTGACTGGATGGTGCTTAATGTCGTTGTGTGTTTTCGCTCAGGAGTCAGGCCTGTTTGTAGCTCTAAGTGTTGAGCGCATTAAGGGGGATGAGGGTAATGATGTGCGAGGCAGTTGTGTTTTGTGCCAGGGCGACCCTGCGGCTCACACCCCATTCCCAGCCCAATGTGTTTCTGATTCTCTCCATCCCTCATCAGCAGTCGGCGTCTTCTGACAGCAACCACATACGTATGAGTTTGTACGTACGGAGTTTAGCCCACAACCATGTGCACGTCCACACACACGCAAACTGGAAAAAAAATACCCTGTTTATATACCTGCGTTGAAGCATATGCAGTGAACGTCGGTGGTGAGCACATACACTTAAAGCCACATCAAGATATGCGCACACACACACTTTTGATTTCTTTTGGAATGATGACTATCCAGATATCTTTACTTCTCCCCTCTCATGCAACATAAAGCAGCACTCAACCCCAATTCGAGGGGTGAAATGGTAAGGTCATTGCATAAGCAGCCGTCAACCACGTTTCACTAGTTGAAGATGCAAACTCATGGACGTGTTCCCGAAAAAAACTGTCAGAAACATGCGTCTGCATATTGAGTTCTCTGTTGTCATTTTGATTAGAAAGATGTTTGATATTCCCAGTGTTTCCCCCACCTACCGCTGCACAGGGTCTGACTGGGACACAAAGGCAAATATACGACAAAACCCTCTTCGGCACTGCTTACCCTTACGGGTTCAGTGAAGTAATTGGCCTAGGGTGAACGTACATGCTCAACACTCGCAGTAATGTATTTGAGAAGATATTGAAAAAGCTGATGAGGGAGACACGGGATGTGTTGTAGAATAGAAAAGTTAATAATGGTGGAGATTTTGACGAATGGACCTCTAAATGTATACTGATAACGGTCTAAATTGCATTCTTTTGCCCACAGTTTTTCTGTGGTTTTAATTTATACCTTTCCTCATTGACTATGCAAGGTGCCTCTGCCATGAAAGGGAAGGATTCACTTTTGTGTGGAGGATAATGCATGCAGAAGAGGGATAGTTTTGCTTTGTGTGTGTGTGTGTGTGTTTGTGTGTATATTTATATTTAAATGTCGACGGAGTTTAGACGACAGTGTGAAACCTCACATAACTGTCATCACGCAGGGACGCAGCGAAAAGTGTCTAAAAGAGTCATGGACTCGACACTGGCACAATGTGCTTTTGAGTACATACATTGTTTTATTGCTACATATATCACCCCCACACTGAGACATCTGAAAAGAGAGCATGATCTATACCAAAACATTAATCATCATTCATTGTATGTTAATAAATTCAGAATTTCTCCATTTACCATGCGGACGTCCACGCGTGCTGGAAATGCAACCTTTCCCGAGCTCATAAATCACACACACTGAGGCATCTGACAAAGTACCCAAACACAGGCTGAGGCGCTGCAATCCCCAGGGCACAAACACACGCCATCTAATGTGGTGGATACAGAACGGGGATCGGAGCTTCGTGACGCCACTCGCTGATGCTCTGCTGCCAACCCTTTACCAATGAGCAGTGCTCGCTGCAGCCTGGGAGAATTACAGGCAAAATCAGAGGGGATTGTGGGATGCCAATGGCCTCCTCTGCTCAGAAAAAGCACCTTGCCTGTCTTGTTCTCTCTTCCTAGTGGCCTCCTTTTCTCTGACTGCTTTTTGAGGTTAAGGCCACCTGCAAACAACAATATTTATCCCCAGGGGCCTAGTTTGTACAGCACTGGTGGGACTTTTTCATCTTTGTTACATAGTAACAGAAAAAAATATCAAACTGCCTATTTTGTTACTCTAATGGCCATATGTTTATTTAATAATATTAATAAAAAGCTCAGTGTAGGTAGTTTGGCTAATTTCTCATTAAATATACTTTATACTCCCCATTAATTCTTGAGTTCTGCTGTCTTGGATTTAGCAGCAGCTAGTGATGATGTTTTGTGTTGTTGCTGGATATCACCTCACTAATCCTGGTGTGAAAACAAGGTGATAATAAAACATCAATGTTTCTCTTAAGTCTACTCATTTTGAACTAATAAAAATACTGTGAGTTCACTTTAATCCTACACAGTGCACCTTTAACATTGACCATATCTGTATTGAACAAATCCACACCATCTGGTCGCGGAACATTCTTGTTGTGCAGCCTAGAGATTGGGGAATTAAAAGATAATTTAGAAAACAGATGTTCATGGTTATTACAGGTTTGTTACAGAGCTGAGCACTGTGCCTGAGTGGGAACAAACCTGAGCCAATGGGTCAGGAAACCAACCTTACTAATGACCATTTTCAGAAAATCACTTGAATGTACTTACATCTTGAATGTATTTCTCTAATCACTGATAATTGTCAGATAACTCTGACAATATCATATTTACAGTCATAGACACCACAGTAAAGGGGAAGCCCATACTAGCTGACCCAGACTCTGCACAGGTGGAAGACGAGTGTCAAGAAACATACACTTCCTTTTCTTTATTTGACACATCATATTACTAGGACATATACCTGTAAATCTGTTTAGTTCTAAGAAAAAAATGCTTCTAAGGTTTATTGTGCCAGATGCACTAAGTTAATCACTACAGTAAAATGTTGTACTCTATCTTCAGTGTTTCACCTACTAATAATGTTTTTAGGGGCTACGTGCTTCTCTTCTGGCATGTTAACATTTATGTGGACATTTAGTGGAGCTTTAGTTGAGGTCATCTGACCAAAGAAAGTCCTTGTCATATTCAGCTGTTCTCTACTTGGCCTGGATATTCTTCGGTTTAGTTTTGAAGTGTCTCCTCCTCAACAGAGGTGTAGAGGTTTTTTCTTTTTCTTTTAATTTTCCTAGTGCCTCACCTCAACAGCTGAGCTATTGTCCTTCTTTTTGAAGTGTTTTGAAAATGTTCTACTTTTCTTCAGTTTCCTATTCAAACCTAGATCTTTTCACCAAAGTAAAACACAATAAACCTAACCTGAGCTTAGGAAGTACCTGCAAGTATTTCAGACGTACATTCTTGAGATTAAAATTAAAAGAAATGTTTTGCCAACATAACACATCTCTTATTATTTTATTGCTACTCATAACTTCCTCATAATTTCCTTCTACCACTTGTACTCAATGTTTTTTTAAGTTTACATTTGACATATTGCGATATGCGAAACACTCAAAACAAAACCAGGACTGTTGCACACGTCCACCGCATTTGTGTGTGTGTAGGTGTGTGTATGTATAAAGCAGCACCTCTAGATGTTTACAATCTGCAGAAAATCAGCGTAGGTGTCATCAGGACTGTGTTAGCGCATATTGTGTGTGGTCGTGCCTATTGGACAGGCTTGACCAGTGATACATAGAGGACGACCGTGAAATATGCATATATTGCAAGGATTTCACTTCACTTGCCCATGTGAAAGCCTAATTATTATCATATGGATTAGGGCAGTGTTTATAAAATCCTCGGCAACCACCGGGAGAATTAACTACTGGTGTTATTTTTATCATTTATCTATAAACAGTATTTAAAATAAGTGTTTGTGGATAAATAGCCTGGAAGATTTGTTGCAGAAAATGAACAGAATAAATAAAAGTATTTGGTATGGTTGTGCTTGTGTTCAACATTCTTAACTACAATAAATGCACAGGGTAATCTGCAGGTTTTAAGAAGGAGAACCAGAGTTTACTGACGCAGGAAAAAAAAAAAAGTCTGAGCTGAAGCTGAAACAGACAGATTTGTCGTCCAATAACTACCTCAATAATAGTTGCTATTTAGGTGTGAGGCAGTTGTGAATATTTTTAGCCTCCGTGCACATAATCTCCATTGTTTTCACCATGCACTTTCTTTAGGCATCAGATTAAAAGATTAAAAGCCAGACAGAAACAGTAGCACAGCGAGAACCGTGACAGTCAAAAAAAAGGTCTGCGTCGTCTGTACAGTACGCTTGTATGCAGCATAAAAAAGACCCTCTGTAGAGTGATTAGGGAGATAATGTCATCATATGTTAATGACCAGAGTGTTTGCACTGTGCAAAAAAAAAAAAGTGCACCACTGATATGCAAAGTACTTAACGCTGAGAGTGCAGACTTTTCTTTGCTTATATGGAAATGCAGGGGAAAATAGAGCTGCTAGTCTGTGCAGTGTTAGAACAGACAGCATTATTTATCCACTTTTTCTGTAATTTTCCTCCCTTTTACCTCCCTTTGGGTCCCTGGATCTTTCCCCATTTCTCCTCTGTTGCCCGGGCCTATCCCAGGCTCCCCGGAGACCAAAGGACGAGTGGTTATTTCTGACTCTGGAAGATGGTCGTGACTAATTGATTCGACATCTGATGGAACGTGTGTAACGTCTTCTTTTTCCCACTGCTCCAGCTTCGCCACTTGCTCAGATGAGCGGAGTCCATTAATGTATTGTGCATATATTTATGTACTCTGTGGTTGTGTTTGACATGAGAAATGTGTTTATGCCAGCACTGTCTGTGTTCCTTTTTAAACCCCACGTAGAGTTGTCCCCGGTAAATCTAAATTATTACTGGACTGTTTGATGTTTTCCTTGGAGAGAGGAAAACTCCGTACACCCAGTGCAGTCCCATTGCTCTCATAACAATGAATTATATGGCTAACACTCAAAACACTGCCACTTATTGGATCTGTTGGATTACTTTGTGTTGTTTTTTAAACATGTTTTTTTTTTTAATGTTTCACCACATAAACACAATTGCTCCCCGAGGTGTTTTACAGTAGTAATACATCCTAATTCACCATTATTGAAGTTTTTCTTCCTCCGTTTCTGCTGTGCTCACTGCCTCCTCTTCTCTAGGTCCTTTGTCTTTGCCTCTGTGGTGTGGTTTTGTTTTGGGTAGAGTCCAGAGACCTAATGAGGCGATTCTGATGGGCCAAGTCCCATAGGTCATGAATCTGCAGCAGGCTGCTGTTGATGCCCACTCCAAAGTGCCTAATTGATCTAATCATTTACTCGTCGTTCAAAGCCATCAGTCTCTGGTGGTCACACATGGGATGATCAGTGACAGAGTTGCCTCAGGCACTTCTCATGGGTTTATCAACAAATATATGTTACAACAACAGTTCCTAGAAAAGTTGGAGCCTGTTAATACTAATAATAATAATAATAATTAAGGACAAGATCGTCAGTGTATCCAACTTAATGCTATTTTATGTACTACTTGAGATATGGATAACTGCCACATAGCCCATAGAAAGTCAGGACAAAGGCAAATGGTTCCCAAATTGGGGTTGGGACCCCGCATGACCCAATAAAAGATTAAAACTGAAACTTTGGAAAAAAGAGAGAACGAAAATGGGACCTAATTCTATTTTCTTTCTTCATTAAGAATAGCTTTTATGTTTTGAATTTAGCAAAGTTTTGAAGCAATAGGTGTCAATGTGTCAACATGGTGGAGCCTAACAATCCTAACTAGACTCAGAATACTCCAGATACCTTTTTGGAACCACCGCATTAAGAACTGTAAAAGAAAATGTCACTATGTCATGACCAAACTTCATATTTTAATGGTAGCAGCATTTTATTTTAAACAACATCATTCCTAGAAAAAAAAAAGTATTGGTGCACCAAGCTGGAAGGTTGTTTGTATATGTGAGGATTTTCCTCATTTGTATTGACTGCTGTTTGTCTCTTAACTTAACTTAACTTAAACCACTGGATTGTGTCCCTGCTCCCCTCTCTCCTCCAAAGTTTCTGTTTATGAGATTAAGTCTTTTATATGGTCTCCTTGATACTTGGACTATAAAATTCTCATTTAAGCTCACATGGAGTGGATAATATTTTGCATGTAATTTTAATGAAGAGTGTAAGGGTGCATTTCAAAGAAGTCCCCTTCATTTACATCTTTAAAGGTCTGCAAAGAGAGGCTCTGTGGAACTTTCCTTTATGAGAAAGACACATACAGTATATCGTCTGGATGTGGAGAAGGCCACTGGGGAATGATCAAGTGTGCATCCCATCGACCCGCATCCTCTTCCCCATTACCCTGACATTTCATCCCTACATTTAATTCCAGGCCTTTCTAAAGAGCAGGTAATAGTGCAGAGGGGTACAGGGACCCAGAATTAAGCAGTTTTACACCGAAGGGTAATTTGGTGTGATAAATGTGCCGTCGCTGGTAACTAATAATACATATTTTAAGCAGCAGCGGCGCGGCTCTGTGGCCCAGTAAAGGTAGCATCATTATTAATGTGGGAGTCGCTGCGTGTTTTAGTCAGGGTTACGGCACCAAGGTCAGAGCTACGTTTCACTGAATTAAAAGCCATTTTGAGCTATGGCACTCCTAATCAACTTGGACCTAAAGGTGCATAGCTCAGTTATAATGAGGCACCACTGAATTTAAATAAACAGCAAGATCCAGTGATTTATAAAGGCAATGTGCTATCCTTATAGCTCGTTAGCCATGACGGATACTCTTTATTCTCTGGGCCTCTTTACCCACAGGACCCTGAGCTTTTAACCAAGTAATGTCTGCCTCCATTGTCAGTGGATACGCATTCGGAGCAGGACACTTATCCCCTTCATTATGAAAAGTGGAGACACAATACAAGAGTAATGGTAATGTATGCCATCCAAATAGGTGATTTTTCTCCTCCCCTCCCATCACTTTTTTCCCCTCCCATGTAAAAACTACCCGGGAGTTTTAGGCCTATGAATTCATCATCATATTTTCACAAAGGGTTTTTCATACATCCTAAAAGGCAGCATAATCCTTGATAGTGGAAATGTTTTGCATTTAAAGGGGTGCTTTTGGTTTGGGAATTGATGTGATGTTTGGAAGGGAGTTGAGGGGAGTACGAGGGGTTCGACTTTAGATGGGGAAAAGGAAATAAGTTCTGGTTCTTAGTTTGTTAAGTGTGTTCAGATATATATATATATATATATATATATATATATACAGACTGTGAAAAATAGACTGTGGCTTATTTGAACTACTTTGAAACTTCTTCAGTCAGCGTGCCACCATTACCCTGTTGATTAGGAACCCTGCAGAATAGAGTTGGAGAACTCACCCTCCACAGTTCAAGAACTAATTTCATAAACACTTCCATGTCTGTTAGCCAGGCTAACTTTTTCACTGTTTTTATTTTTTTGAGCTGCTTTGATTTTTAGATGTTGCTTCTGAGGTTTCTTTTTTTTTTAATATAATAGCCCTTGAGGAGGCTAGCCACTATTTTAGCTGAGGGCAGATGGGGCAGTGAGGCATGCACTATGCACTTGTAGCTGTTGCCCCCCTGCTGCTCCTTTTGGGGCATGCCAGGGCATTAACCACTTCATCAGGCCCTTTGGGCCCGCCCCTCTTTTTTTTTTTTTTTTTACCATTGAAGAACATTGTGAGCAAAGCCAGGGCTCCCTACAGCTTCTTCAGGTTTTTAGAACTCAGTTGAATTTTTCTGGACTTTATCTATTTTTCTTTTATGTCTTTACATTTTCTTCAGGTCAAGCAGCTCATTGCACTCATGTTTTCCAACCACATTGCATGGTATTGCATATATAATTCTGCTTTCAATTCAGGAATAAGATATTTCCCTAAATTCAAATTTACAGAGCAGAGAACCGAGCAAGTCAAGTGTTCCTGAACTACCTTAAGCTGGAAGTGACCAGAAGTGACTGAGTATAGTAATATGGTCTACATGTGATAATAAAATCACATATGAGCTCTGACATTTCAGAACAGTAAGTGTCAAATTGGCTTGAGGAACTATTTTAATGAATTCTACCTATTTTTTTGCTCCTCATTAGAATTTTATGTCCAAGTGAAAAGCAACCACACCAGCACTGATTTCAGTAAACATAATCCGGACTTTAACACTAAAGTCATGTGTCCTTGCAACAACTCGAATTAAGTGAATCAGACGATTTACTTAAACTTTAGATTCTTAAGCTGCCTTTGCGTTGTCTGGTTATGAGAAACCTGCTGTTCAAAAATTAGTTATTTTTATGACTAATGTTGGGCAATGAAGGGAAAGATGTGTCCAACTGGAAGACTCTTTAACAATTTTCAAAGAAAACCTCAAGCAGTCAAAAAAAAATCCAGTAGGCCAATTTGACAGTTATTTACCTGTCTCAGGGAGGCAACAGCCTTAGGATTTGTGCCGTTTCATTTGTAAAATACCAAATATTATAGTGTAAAACTTCTCTTGTCATGCTGGAATGGTCGAGAATGTCTTACATTTCTTGATCTCTATGAATTTATTTGGAAAAATAGTCACATTTTACAAGATGAAATCAACTACCGAGTGTAGACTGACATCAAAATATACTTAATTTTCTAAACAACTCCTTCCTCAATTCCCTCCCGAAAATACACTTGTTTATATATATATCCTAAGTAAAGGTAGTTCACACCCATATCTCTCCTACCTTCAGAGACTCTGTGGGCCTCTCACTGTGCTCTGCATTTCAGAGTAATTTTCGCTCCTGACACTACAGCTGTGCCTACCTGCCAATTTCTGTCTAGGTTCCTGAATGGGTGATTTGTAAAGCCGTGTTCTCCTCAGCACTCTGAAGATTTACTCAGGAGCAGGTCTGCCAGGTGTTGGAGCTGTCATTTCACTTTGTGTTCGCAAACTTGCCAACGGGAAAGTAATAGCCATACCAGACCAACTATTGCTTTTAGAGTTATGTTGCAGAGAACGTTGTTGCTGCCATTGATATGTAAATAAAAAAGTGGCCTGCATTACTCATCTCTCTTCCAGTCCAATCACCGCTCAAGGCAGCAGAACATTTAAGTCTTATTCATTCTTAAACACGTGTTGGAATGATCAATACCTGGCTCAAGGGCATGTTGACACAGCACGAAGGAGCCAGTTTGCAACCTGCAGACCTTCTGATTAGGGCTTTCCTTACCACCACACTTATGCATTTGTAACATTTTCTAAGTCCCAATCTTCAAGTTCAGCACTAAAACAATAGACTTCTTAGTTCTGAATTATTTTAGACTCCAGATGCACTTAAATAAAAATATTTGAGTTTATTTTGATAGCTGTTAGTTGTTGTTATAATAATTTTAGCCCAAAGGGCTGAACATGATTTTAGAGCTAAAACAGTTGGATTATTAATGACTGAATTTGATAAATATTTGTAGTAAATAATATCTTACAGATGGATTAGAGTAGGTTTTCAAGAAAATGAAAATGAGTGATTTTAGCTCCTTTGGTACAAATAAGTAGTCTTTGCTTTTCTTCTGTGACAAAAAAGAAACCAGAGAGAGAGCATAATATTTCTGTATGAAGACTTATCTGGCTTGTCAAATTTAACATTTGGTGTGCTGCAAAAAATAAGCTTAACTTAAAACTTAAGCTTAATTTTAAATCAGTAACAAAAGAAAATTGTAAATTTGTTTATAACACTGTTGTTTAGTGATGCATTTTCTGTATTAAGAAGTGAAAAAACTATCTAAAACTATCCACCTTTCCCCCATACAAACTGTCAAACTACTCAAAGTCAAACTGTTATATTTAAGTTTCTATTAGTGAAGTTCTTTGTTGTGTTGCTGAAGTTTGAATATATGACAGGATGACAGTTCTTCTGTTTGATCCTTCTTCCTTTATTATGACCAAAAGAGAGACACAATTAAATGATAGCACAGCACAAAAGGTAATTAGAGTTTTATTTTTAAATCAATATATTGATTAAATTTATGTTGCCAATTGTTTTCTAATAAAAACACAGGCATGTATTTTTAAAACACTGTGTGACTTAAGTCTTCATGTGGCACCATGGAGCCAAAATCTAAACATACAGCATACTGTTTTTAATATCAGCATGCTGTGGCCTTACAGTGTTTCAGCTGCAAATCTTGCAGCGTTTTCCTTTCTTCCTCTCA
>NC_024328.1:17888539-17893905 GCF_000523025.1 Cynoglossus semilaevis
GGGGCTAGAAACATCTGCCACTCTGAGCATAACAGAGGACTGAGAGATACAAGGTGAGGGGGCCATTACAGTGACATGATGCATCTGGATACTCACATCACTGACCATAACACACAAGCTTTATGGGTAATATTTGCAGGAATTTTTCACACTTTAAAGGTGTGTAGTTTTGCCAGCTTTCTGTGGAAGACAGGTTTGAATTAACTGATCTCAGGTTAAGTGAGCTAATTCAACATTATTGATTTATTTTAAATAAATGCTTCTCATTTGTCCCATAGGGACAAATAAACTTAGCTGTGGAAACATAAAGCTACCAGGTAATCATGTTAGATATGAAGCTCTGGTCTAATATGGTCTTCGGTATTGATGGCCGTTAATTTTCTTACGTCACACGACCAACAAAGCAAATGTCTTAAATATTATTATTTCTGAAAATAACTTTTGTTATTAAAGTAAAGTCACTTTTTGAAAATGATTCCACATACTTTAAATTAATATTCTTGTTTACTGTACCTTTAACAGCTATTCTCACAGTTTTTAAAAACTGATGGGCAGTTTTGTAACTTATGAATAATCTCAACTGTTGTATGGAATGTGGAAAAGTAAAAAAAAAAGGAAAGAAAAAAAGACACATTGTTTTCATCCTTTGACCCAAACCTGCAGTGAAGGCAGGTATGGTTTTCATAATTCTGCTCAAGTGTAGCTCCAGTCCTACAGCCTGTTTTTGTTTTAGTTATATACACTCTCCACACACTGCTATTTATCATACACCCACACAACAATCCTCAAGAGTTAAGGGGCAGAAGAAAACAAAATACAAAAAAACAAAGTACGAAAACAAATTCTAAAAGAAGAAAAATAAAACTCTGGAATCCTGGCAGTGTGAAATCCCATTGTATTTTCTTTTTGTAATCTTTATTTAATTATTCCAGTGAGGGGGTAATTGTTTTTAGAGTAAACTTAACAAACCTGGACTCCTGCTGTTCTCTAATTTTTTATAGATGACAGATACACAACTGAAGAGTCACTTTGACTGACAGATGACTTTTAATTTCAGATCTTCATCATGTGCTACTGTGTTTGAAGACTTCTTCAGCCACAGTTGTCTAATTTCCTAAGAACTAGTTTTGGATTTTTTTTTTTTTTTTTGTCTTTCTTAATCTAATAGTGACTAGGACGACAAACCACACACCAATAAATTGAACTGAGTAGGAGTACTACTTAAATGATTATGCCAAAAAAACACACCAAACTTTAAAAGACATTTTCTGGTTTCAAGTGTTTGCAACAAAAGATTATTCCACTGTTTATGTAGCAGAAAAAAAATCTAAAACCTTAAACAGATTTGGCTGTTTATTGACTAAACCATTGAAGCTACTTGCTGACTCCACAGTTGATTTAGTTTTTTTTTTTAGGATTAAGTGTGAAAAACATGTTTACTGGCAATGCCTAATAATGACCCGTCTCTCAAGTTTTATATGATGACTCTAACCTTGCTCACTTCAGTGAAGCTGGTACCAAAATAACAAACAGTATTCTGTGCTTAGGTAATGAGCTTGAACATTTTCTTATCAGAAAAACAGACAGACACTATTTGTTAACCATTCATAACTTGTTTGTTTTTTACTTCACAAAAATACTGCAAAACATGTAGTAGACGTTCTGAGTTGACACAGTCTTCTTTACCTACGGCATGTGAAACTCTACAGTCTCCTCTGTTGACAAACCAAGTTTTAATTGTCTGCTGTACCTCAGATGTGTTTCCAGCAGAAAACAAAACACTACGTTGTAAGATACAGTCCGTGGCTGCAGTTTGTCTCTGTCCATGATGGACTGATGCACTGTTGCCTCTGGACCTAAAGGCTATGCATATTCAGCAGCAGTCTTTGCCCCTTATCTCTGCACAGGACTTAATACCATTCTTAACTAAGAGTGCAACATTTTGAGAATTTTTTTAATTAATTTATGAATTTTAATCAGAGTGTATAAATTGTAGTCCACCTAAAAACAGGATATGCAACTGTTAGATATTTGCAGATTAAAGTGAGTAACCAACTGTCTTGAGTGAAGTGTGAAATGCATATAAATGTCCCGTCAGATGAGTTTTTACTATAACGAAGTTTACAAAGATTGCAGTCTTGTGAAAATCTATTATGAATACAATTTGTGTTTTTCCGTTCACACTTTTTATTTTGCTACAACACTGTCAAACAACCCTACAGTTAAAATGCCAAGGGTCACAAGTCAAACATATGCAGCATGGTTTACAATTTATTACACCACATTTGCCTCATAATTTTTCTCTTTTGACAAGGCTTAGGTAAATCATACGACATACTTTATAATGTATGAGAACTGTGCTGGCTTGATGAGTAAAGTCTGTTGCTATTGGCTCTTACCCCTGTGGTGTTTTAGATCCCATAAGACCAATAAGACTCGTCTTGTGTTCCAACATGACTGGATTCACTGCAGGAACAGGTAGAGGTCCACGTATTTATAGCAACCATATGCAAATGGATCAGTGCCACGTCGGATTGTTAGTGCAGCGAGGTGACAGTTAAATATACGTACAATAGGGGAAGAAATGTATGGGCTTCCTTCCCCTCTTTTGAGACAAGTCTAATCAGTTATGAGAGCTTCCCATCCTCATTTCATTTGAATATATTGAGCTCGGACTTGGGTTTAGGAAGTCTCTCTCTCCTCCCTTGTATGTTACCCCTTCCCACTGAAGGCTCATTATTTTACAGCAGGGTGTGTGAGAGGTGGACCCAGTCTCTGAACTCTCTGTCGAGGCCATATTAATCAAACTTCGCAGAGTGGGGAAGGTTTCCACCCACTGTCACGATGACACTGGCTCTACACTGAGGGACAAAAGAGAAAACACCTGAGCTGGTGCTGTAAAACATCCATGACGTTTGAACTTTACAGCATAATTATTCTTGCACAATAACACTTTTTTTTAGTTCTTAGTTAAGTTGTTAATTTTCTGTCACAAAGCCATCATAATCTTATATCATGTCTAAACTGCAGTAATCTATGTTGTAATCAACTTTAGCTCTATCTTGTACTGTGTCAGAATGTGTTTTTTTTATTTCCACTTTTATATTATGTCATAAACATATAATACATATTATCTATATTATTAAACTATATTAAAAACTGTCTGTTTTTATAATATTTTTCTTTTGTGTTTTACTTCACAGAGGAACACAAAATATTTGTGTGGGGGAATGGCACCAGTGGACAGTAAGTAAATAAGTAACACATTCAATCAAAGTTTAAAAATGAATATGTTAAGGATTAGAAAACATATCTTATCAACAGAGCTGGGACCTAAAACAATTAATTTCAATTAATTATCATGTGTAAAAGAAAACAAAATAAGTTACATCATAACATATATAACATTCAAATACACAAATATAAAGATTTATTTTATACTATGTACTATTGATTTTAGGACTCTTGACCTTTTTTATTTTTTACTCAAAACAAAGTCCAGTGCTTAAAAAGGGAGCAGACAGAAGTGATTTTTTTCAAAATAAACTCCGATGTAAGCCAAAGTAAATAATAAAAACACATGTGTATATATATATACATTTAATTTTTTTTCTGTGGTGAATTACCAAACAATCCGTTGCCCGTTACTGGTCTCTGGTCCAGTGGTTGGGGATCCCTGTCTAATTTATGTGATGCTTTATTAACAGGTTCTTGAGCCACTCACATTAACTGATGATTTTCCTGACTTAACGTCACAGCTTAGTTATGTCAATTTAAATTTTTTTGGCTAGTATTTAAACTGCAATTGTTCAGCCTATCTCTTCCTGCTGATCACACTGCTGGTAATTTGCCTTGTACTAAAAAAAATCACCGCACCTTACAGAATCAAGCAGATTGTTGCCTTTATGCTATTTGCTGCAGTGAAAGGAAGCGTTGGTTGCCTGGAGGCACAGCGATTAACTGGTACAAAATAATCTGTGATAGAAGATATTCTGGGGAAGCTAATGGAATTTAATAGGTGAGCATTCACACAATGTCAAGGTTGGATGAGGCCATGGTATTTTGGGACTGGGACAGAACAAAGAGAGGTGTTTTATTTACTGAATGAACAAATGTGGAATTCAATCTGACAAAACAGTTGTGGACAATGGCAGAGCTCAGCAGAGCAGACACACTTTTTTTCAGTTTGTGTTGCACAAGTCTTCAGATAACAAACTTGTATTGATAATCACTTGTCCATAAATATCTGCAGTTGTTGATTCTGCAATAATAATCTTCACTTTTAGTTTTAAACTCTGTAAAACAAAATTTTCCTCCACGAGGAAGACTGACGGACAAAGTAACAAACAGCCAATGTTGTTTCTGCTTCTCGAGGAGTTTACTTGTTCAAACTTCTTCAGCCAGGAGCCAGTCTGGCTCTAATGACATCTTAAAGCCTGGGGGCTACGGTGATTCAGGGGGCCTCAGGTTCTCGCACAGAAACAGAGCAGACCTTGGAGGGGTGCAAAAAAGAAACAAAGGCATCATTTCTCACACTCACGCAGTCTCCCATTGTCCCCTCTTCTTCCCTCGCTCTCCATTCCTGTCTTTCCTTCTCTCTCCTCTCATGATGCTTTGACCCCTCTAAGCAGGTTGCAGCTCTAGTGGGGGAGCTTATAGTTGGAGGAGCCTATAGTTGGAGTTCCACAACACCCACTTTCAGAGCAAAGGGCGAGCTCTGTTACACAACTGGCACTCTGATATCTGCAAACTCCACAGCTCTCCTGTGTCTCTCACTGGAGGCGAGAGAGGAGGAGAGTAGAAGGGAGATGTGTAAATTTAAACTGGCAAACTTTCTGATGGAAATACCAGTGACCCCAGAGTGGTCTTGTCTTGAGTTGAAGCATTGTTGTAATCAATACTGGCTCCTGTGGGGATGGCGGGAGAGGACCTTTCGTTCCCTGTTTGTGGAAATAATGGAGAAGACTGTTTGTTATTTTTCCCAGACATGCGGCAAACTAGCAGATATGGCCAGGGCATTGCAGGTTATGACGCTGGCCCAGGGAAACAAATACAAAGAGGAGCATTTTATCAAGAAGCAAACAGTGGAGCCATGTTTGAAGCTGCTGGGAGCTCACAGGTCACAGGGTGCCGGGGCTGCGTTTGACCAGCTCATCTTGAAACAGGGTCTTGAATGTTCTTTGTTCACCCACACTAGGGACAGAGAGACAGAAACACAACTCACAGCTTTGTAGGATTGTGTAAAGTCATTTGTTCAACTCCAAGTTGAGTTAAGGTTGAGTTATTATTTTTTTCCCCTGAAACAAGTGCTGACCTCACCGAAATGTGCCTCTTAGATATGTTGTACGTGTGACTGTGTGTAGGGA
>NC_024328.1:17893959-17911982 GCF_000523025.1 Cynoglossus semilaevis
AGCAGAAAAAATGAGTAATTCATGTAAAAAAAAAAACTTACTGAAAGTGTGTTCTTATTTATGGAATTAAAAAGTTTTTTAATTGTGACTAATGTTTTTGCTTAGTGTGCATTACCTCAATACTGTGTTACATTTATGATTTAAGATATTCTGCCAATGACGGAGAAAATTATTAAAAAATACAATTCAAATTATTTACTTTTAGGCTTGGAAATGGAAAGAGAGAAGTAAAAGATCATGCACTCAATGTGAAGTTGCCACAGGATCTGAATGTGACGGGAAGTAAGACAGATATGGATGTAGACAGAATAATTGGCGTGGCCTGTGAAAGCAAACACTCCTTCATATGGACTCAGAACAGACGGGCCTACGGTTTTGGGAACAACTTCTACGTCCAGCTTGGTTATGACTTCCAGAAGGCTGACTTTAAAGAGCATCAGATACAACTTTACAATGTCTTTACATTGATAAGTAAATCAAACATATGTACCAGATATATGCTAAGTATGTAATGTGTACTCCTGCCACCCAGAAAAACTATAATAACTGAATGAAAACATTTTCACATCATTTCATTAAAACAGTGGTTTCACTGTATTGATGAAGAGCAGAATAATCGAACAGAGATACGTTTTATTGCTATATTTAGGGTATTTTTTAAGTGTGACTGTTTAAGGTAATGAAAAATACTGTAGTCAGGTCTAATTATACTTTTAAAATGTATACTAGCTCTCAGTTACAATATGGCTCCAGAAAGATCAGAGGAGAGATTCAACTCCCATCTCATCTGATACATTCTTTGCCAAGAAAGGTATTCTTATAGTCATTTTGACAGATTATTCTGGTGTCTTTGGAAAATTTTAGTGTCAGTTGTTCTTTGGGCAAATAAATAAAGTATACATGAATAGAGGAATGTCATATTTACTCATGCTGAGTCTTGCAAGTGATACGTTCAAGTTGCATTGGTCTTGCAATAACATTTTGAGCATTCTAAAACCAAATCATTGTGTTATTTGTTAAACTTTCTGCTGATTGTTTTTATTTACCTCAAACACAGCACCACACCAGTGCGGTATGCGCTTTCACAGATTTCATTGGTCTATTGGGTAAAATCTGTTTAGCATGATAACCTTCTATTTTTATGAGCACATTTAATGAGAATAATCTAAAAATGACATCATTGATTCAGGGCCTGTGTGTAAATTTTATCTTTCTGTCTCCTGTCTTTTCTATACAAGTATCAGGGCATTTTATCCAGACAAACCCAAAGGTAAGTGCTGGTGAATTGAGATTGCTCCTTATGTAAAGTGTTCCTCTTGCATTGTAGCTTATTTTTTGCCTACTCATAGGATTTGATTGAGTCCCTCTGTCCCTCTTTTACCCAGTGAAGCCCATCACACCCTCTTCCTTCTCATGCAAAATAAGCCCATTTACTGCAGTGTGACAGTGTCTGGGTGAATGATTGCCACTCAGCACTTGATATATGGATATGTGCCTGTATGCACATGTATAGTGGATATATTACATCTCCGACAGATTTCCCCAGTCTTTTTCACTTACATTAGTGCATTGTTGTACATTACATCTTTCATTTTCTTACTCCACATTGTATAATGAATGGATTTAAACAGACACAGAATATTTCAGTGTACTTCCTCTCTCTTTAGCCCTGAATATAGTTATCTTCTCCCATTAGTTATTTCTGTGCTGAAGTCAGTATAGAGAAGCTAAACACTTAGATAAAGAAAAAAAAGCATGTTAACAAAGTCTGGATGGAAGAAAGAAAGACAGCAGATTTATTAGGTTCATTTCTGTTTTTTTACTAGCTCATAGAAAATGTTTGTTTAATTACCAAAATACCGTTTCAGTGTTATGTTATCAGTTCTTCCACTGGCCTTTTTCCAGTATTTGCATAATACATTTATAGATAGAAATCCCTGAAGGGAGACCTGGAGTTCATGAGAGACTGTTCTCATGCGAAGTGGGAAGGGGTTGGCAGAAGATAGCTGGCCACCTGGCAGCAACCTGGAGGCCCAGGGGCCAAAGCCCTTACCTGTTTCCTCCGATAAAGGCCATCAGTGTCTGCATGACTGCACCTAGCCTTCATCTTTTACTTCAGAAGCAACTGATACTGAAGCACAGCAGCAGCATCGGCAGAAAATAGGACCTGTTGGTATGTGTGTCTCAGACAACCTTTTCATTTTTTAGCCAGGTGGAGGCCCAAACCTTGACCTCCAACCACCCACCTACAACTTCTTTTATCTCAACTGCCTCCTCACATGTGTATGTGTTTCTTTTTTTTCGTTGGGTCCAGACAAGCTGCGCCACCTTTAGTCATCCCGCAGACTGTGTACTATGATACTGGCTTTTGTTATAAAGAATCTGCTGGTTGGAGCTGCCATCTTTACCCTTGAGGCTTCGTTTCTCCTTACCCATCTGAAATTGAGTGGTAGCAGACAGCTGAGATGTGAGAAACACTATATTCTCTTCTTTACTGGCCCTTTACTGGAAAAGTGTTGGGAATTCGTTGCACACCTGCAAGCCCTTTGTTCAGGCCCACCAAGGCATTTCACCTGGAACAGACAAGGTCAGACAGGCCACCTATTTAATGGTTTGATTGACATTATTTTAATGTCGCTCCATGGGGTCCTGTGTCTGGATGGATATGAAAGTTAATCTTCTTCTTTTGGCCTTCATTTCTCTTTGGTCTGTCTCTCTCCCCTTCACGAGGACAATGACATTGCCATTTTTCTCAGTGCTTTTGATGGATGTGTTTATCAGACAGTGTCTCTCCAGTTCTTCGTGTGCTGCCCCGCACAGATGTTGTCACCAGTGTTTGTTTTTCAACAAGAATTAAAACCATACAAACACTGTAGCTGACTCTCAAATTAGGTTAAAGCCTCCTGGCCGAAGATGCACCCCCTGTTGTCTACTTTACTTTGCTAGCAGCTAAAAAGTGACTTTGGAAGCATGAAAACAAACTTAGTTCTGAAGTATGACACGTGTGCAGTTTGAGCTTGGCATGGCATCTGTGTTCAGCCTGGCTGAGCACAACTTGTTTGAATGTCATATTTATCCCCGTGTTTTGTCAGAAAATTAACTTCCTGCGAGTTTGCAGCAGAGCGGAGCATATGGCCGTGGCTCTCTGGAGATCACAGCCTAGCGGAGCAGGAGCTCGCCATTGCTGCTGCCCTGCTCTGGCGGCAGATGCTCCAGGCTTCTTCGCGATTAAGTGGAGATCATCACTGTTTTCTTTGAGCACCGCTGTGCCTTGTACTCTGAAGTGTTTCGTTAATCACTGACTGCCTTCCTGCTCTTTCTACATGAGCTGCTATGAGACTGGATATCCTCCTTTCTCCACTCTGCTTCCCCAACCAGCAAAGATCCACTCTACTGAATTTTAGCAGTCAACCATTTTGCTGGAAAGCAGAAGTTCATTTTAACCCTGCTCGCTACTCTACATTTAGAAACATAAATTAATCTTCCATGGGCAATAACAGGCATATGCTGGTGTAGTTACTTGAAGCTACACTGCCCTTTGGTTGAAAAAAAATGTTGGTTAAGTGCTGTTAACCACAATACAATTGTTTTTACGTTGTGGCATTGGCTGATGACTCTGCTCTGCACATAGACAGAGTAGAGTAATATCTTTGTAGCTAGATATTACTTTCCCAGTAAAATGTATATCATGAGGTGTGACTATTTTTGTCTTGACAGATTTACAAAATAGGAAAGAAAAATACTTTTTCTGCAACTTTACTAACTTACTAACTTTACTAACTCTGTTTAAGGCACATCTTACAGGGGGCGCTAACACTTTGTAATAGCAATTTATGAATGGAGCAAGATGCCATTTCTGACCCTCTTTTGCTGTTCACTCTTATGGTAAACCATGTTTGGCCTGGAAAATGTTGTAAATGCTTCTTTCTGTGTCGACCGACTATTTTCTTTAGTCTTTCTATTCGAGTTTTTCCCCAGTTGTCTATGGATGCTGCCACGTTTTTCAGTCCAGGCCTCTGAGGGCAGCAGAGGCTGTTCAGCACTGTTCATAGTCTTTTTATAGGGTTGACTCAGTTCCCGTTGTTCAAATTATACAGTTGTCAAACATAAATCAATTTCTTTGTGTGTGTGTATGAAGCTAAATAATGAGCAAATTCAATCTGAGAGCAGGTATAATTTAAGCTGTTTCTCCACATACAGCACAGTAGAGGTGTAGACCTGCACAAGCAAACATCTATTGGTTTTGTTAAATGCTGACACGCTTTAACCCTGATTGATCTTCATCTCCGACACAAATAATAATGTGATTAGAGGATTTTTCCTTTGCTTCTCTCTTTACAGAATTTGAAAATAACATTAGGATTCTTCTTTTATGCTAATCGCCTTGGTTGGAAGTGTACCCCTGTGCACCAATAGGCCTCAGTAATACCTCCTTTCTGCTATAAAAAAAAAAAGAAAAATCAAAATAACCTATTTGCAGTACACCCACTCACACATTGCTTAGCCCTGTAACACTGTTATTCTGCATCCGTCAAAGCCTGGCTTGCTTGTCCCAGTACAGCGATCATTTCCCCACAATAGCAGGATGGCATTACTGTTGCTGTTGAAAGCATTTGCATAGCAAAGCAATAATATGCACCTTTTCAGGGAAAAAGACAGAACTGATTCTGTTCATCGCAGGTTGGATTTCCTGGATAAAGCAGTGCGAAATGATTTCCCTTAGTGTATTTTACACCACAACACAAACACATTTTCCTCATCCATATCATTAGCATGTTAAAGCCCCATTCCCAGAAAAAAAAGTTACAGTATTTTATTATATTGTCATATGTCTGTATGAATTCATGAAAAAATAATCTAGTGGGAATTCACCCTTTTTGCGCTTATATTGTCTGACAAGCTTCATTTGCCTTAATATTTATCCATCCATCCATTTTCATCTGCTTATCTGTTACCGGGTCACTGGGGCAGCAGTCTTTATGACTGCCACCCAAATCACATTGCACCGTACCAACCCCCATTTGGCAGGTGGTGAGTCCACTGGAAGGTACCAACTGCCCTAACCGGGATTCGATCTTGCCCAGGAGGTGAACCCTGGGGTTCCACACTAATGACAGAGACATTGACTCTGGGCCAAAGCACCACACCTTAATATTTATGAAAATACATTACAGGCATACATTATGGAAATACAGAGTTTGTCATATGTGTCATTAATCCATTGAATACATTTACAATATATGTATGATGTGTGTGTGTTATATGTATGTATGTTCTCCTTTAGCGTTGCTAAATTGTCTTATTAAGGTCCGTGTTTAACAAGTTCCTACACAGTTGATGATGATGACTGTTTCCATACAACTTTTAAAACAATTAATTTCTGTACTTACATTTACATTTTAACATCTTGTGATTTATTTTCTGATGACTTCGAAAGCAACCAATTCTTGGATGTTTTAGGATGATGTTTTTGTTTTTTGTTCTTCTCCTAATTGGAATAGAATGAGATCACTGTGTGTTTGTAATGTCTGGACTGGAATATTGTTGTTTAAGAAAATAAACCCTTGATTGTGTGATCTCTGCTGAGGAACCTAAATGTATTCATCACTGTACAAATTGCTGTTGTGCATTTGGCAAAATACAGCTAATTTTTAAATGAGGAAATTCCTTGTCAGGAGCAGCCAAGGGAGAAGGTGTCAGTTTGATACCACAAGTACACTAACGGCTATGCAGGAGCATAAGCGTTTGCTGCGCTTCGGTGACGGTGTGCATGATTTTAACACTGACCACCAGTGATTCCAGCCCCGTAATCCTCGTCTGAAATGCCTCCTGAGATGCAAACGCACAGACGGCTCCACCCCCACGTTTCAACTGGACTGAAACCAAGAGACAGTAAAGTCACTCTTGAGTTTATACAGCACTTACAGCCTAGTGTAACACTGCAGGTAAGAGTTATACACTGCGGACAAGTGTGTGTGTAAGTTGAGGCCTAAACTTGTGTACTAAACTCCCCTTGGACATCTTAAAGGACACTTGTTCTTCACTCAGACCCTGTGTTGCACTAAAAAGGGAGAGGAAACAGATGGAGTTAGCCCAAGTTGTGTAGAAAATGACTGACTTGCACCTCTGGAGATCTGTGTCTGAACTGAGACAACGCCTCTCTGAAGCCCTTACCCTTCTCGTTGACTTGTCTAGAATGATTGTGTTAAAACTGTTCAATATGATAACTGAACCCTGGAAACGACCACGGCTATCTTCTAGGTGGCTTGATTCTCAATTTTGTAACAGCAGAAACTATGAAAAGTTTTATTTTAGTACATGAATTATTCTAGTGACAGAAAAGAGAGAGAATATGTTGCTTGTGACCTTGTGTTTAAATCACAAGCCCCAGAGTTTTCTAATATGCCCCTGGTGTACGTAATGCTAAAAGCACTTTTATGGCACATCAATAATTCTGTACGTTTCCTCCCGGAGAAGTAATTCTGGTAATAGGATTTTGTCAATGTGATTTGAATAATGATCTCAAAACATCCCATTTTAGGCTACTTAACTAAATAGAATATTACTGATTGCAACACTTATTCATGGTTGGGTTTTGGGTAACCTTTTCTGTTTCTTGCCAACAGCCAATTTCTTCTCAATTAAAGCATGGTATTAGCACTCCATGGGGTATAAACAAAAAATAACCATACACAGCTGAATATCATGGCTTGATTATGAACTTAGGAGTGGATGTGCAGATGGATCCAGCCTCTGTACACCTATTAGAGTGCTAGTTGTTTTTGTTTTTCTGCATGTGCATGTGTGTCATTGGGAGAGAAAATTGCTGCCTACATACGTGTGTGTGTGTGTGTGGGGGGTGTTCTTTTAAATCGCTTTGGCTGCACGACAAGCTGCAAGTAATAAGCTTTATCCTGTTAAAACCTCTGGAATGGGAGGGCACAACAAACAGAGAAAAGTCACAGGTAGAGCAGGATGAAAAAGTATATCATTACATTCAGCAGCAGTCAGTGCTGATGCCAGTTGGCCAAAGTTAGTAGGAAGCTGTCCTAGTAAATGGCAGCAGCTGCTCGCAGTTCGAGAGAGCATGTCCCAGTCAGAGGAGAAAAGCGATGGCATCTACATTAATACTACCTTAATGGCCCATCTGGTGCTCCGTAGGGTCCCTGGCTGCGCTGCCGACTCATAGGCGTTTGACAGGCAGTCTCCAGTGCACCAGACTCGCATGGCATGCCAAATGGCGGGGAGACACCTCTGTGGCGCACAGATCTGTCAAACTCTGTCTGACGCTGTAGTCACACAGGCAAGTGAAGTTAAGGCAAGTTTTCACACGTGGTTGGTTCTTGACATGGAGTTGAAGGAAGGAGGAGGAAAGAGAGGAGAAGGGGCCAGCAAGAGAATGACTGGCTCATCTATCTGTCTCCACTGCACCCTCCCAAAATGGGAACAGAAACATACACACACTCTCTCACACACACACAGTAACTAGACTAGATGCTAAATTGCCGTGACAAGATTAAACCTCAATGAGAAATCCAGGTTAGGATTAGCCAGTAGTGCCTTCACGCTGCAGTGATGGCATATAGAGATAACAAATATTATTTTCACTGCGTGTCAGAGCCTTTCTCCCTCTGTAAACAAATACTGGAACACATTGTTTCACTGGTTGAAATGGTGGAAGGTCTTATCAAAACACCACAGGGGTTTCTGGCAGTAATTGGCATAATTTGTTGATGGCGTAGACTACAGTCCATGATGGGACTCAGTGATGCACTTCATTTAAACTAACTGATTATAATTTTATGTCTCTAGATACTGTTCCAACAGCACTTAAATGCATCATGATACGCCGTAGTTGTGTTTGTTTAAATATTTTTAAGGGCATATTACCTAAAGCTGGTTTGATGATTGATAACTAATTTTTGTCAGTCATGGAATCCTGAAGTGTTGTGACCACTATTATTCAAAGGTTTCTTTTATATTTATTTGTGCTGTATTTAGCAGCTAGAGTTAAAATTCTTGTTGTTACTAACGGGTAAAAGGGTATCATTGACCAAGATCACTGTTATCCATCTCACCCAGTTTGAATTATTACAGCATTATTGTGCTTTACTATGCACTTTATGATAACGAATTCTGGAATTTGAAGCCCAGTCTTTAAGTTGCTAGAATACGTCTTTACAGTATGTCTGTATTCCAAGTCTTTTTAAAACCTGTAAAGACAGACAACTGTGAAGTGTGTCCGCAGCCTTGGACAGTAGAACTGCTGTCCAGTAGATTTTAATCTTTGTGTGCCTCCTGTCCTATTTGGCCATAAGTTCACTGGTGGGTTCCAAGATCCTTCTAACTTGTCTCTGTAGTATATGACAGTAATATATGTAGTATTTTAAATGTTGGGCATTTTGAAGGTCTTAGAAGTTCCACTGTCGTTGTTATCACCCTACTTTATGCTAATCCTATCTCCCAAAGAAAGACAATTTATTTTACTCAAGTAACAGTTCAGGAGCTCAAATCTCTAGAGCTCGGCCTCTCAATCAGGTCTTGCTGAATTGCACTGTAGAGGTTCAGTTTTTATTCCTCGCAGCACCCACTGTCACTGATCACAGTCCCAGAAGAACAGATCTGACACTGCTGCTGAGAAATTGTTTTTTTTTCTTCCCTGAGTAAACACCGCACAAAAATGCAGAGTACTTTATATTGTGCAGAAGAGTACTTTAAAACATTTGCTAGCCTTCGCTCTCCCATACTTTTCTTAAGGACATTTTGAGAGATAGCAGCATTTCAAAAAAGGTTCTTTAGAAAATGCATTTCAAATCCAGTAGGTAGCCCCAGAGGACACCTCAGGGATAAACCTAGGAAATAAAGGAAGACAGAGAGGAGGGAAAAAAGTGAAATTGGAAAGAAGACACAGCCGTGACTAAAACATAAAAAAATATATAGAGAAAAAAATGTCTCCTCTTAACCTGTCGACGTTGGTGTGGAGAAATTGCTTCGGTCCATATCAGTTTTCAATTTCTGAACATTCTGCTGTGTTTATAATGAAAAGACAGGACCCACATATGTTTCTTATCCTGGCAGTCTTACATACACTTAGAGCTGTGCAGGTGTTTTGTAAATGACTAAAGACACATTCAGAAAGGTTTTTACTTTAGTCTTGTTCCTTCTCTGATGTCGCTCCCTCTAAAGTAAATCAGTGCATGGATGGATTTCTCTGATTTAAAGAACAAAAAAGATTAACCAACAACAAAACAAACAAAAAAAAAAAAAAAAAAGAAAGAAAAAAGAAAATCAGTGAAAGAAGTTCAGCTGGACACATCAGCCAGGGCTCTGAAGCAAGAAGATGAACAGAGATGAGAAGAAAGGTGGTAAAAAAGAAAGGTATGAGCACAAAAAAAAGAAAAAAAAAAAGACTTAATCTTAAACTCAAAACCCAGATATTTTACAGACACATAGACACATACATTATAAAGTTAATGTTTAAATAGGCAAATCATAAATATTCAAGACATTTTTTCACTTTTACAGCTACATTTTCTTTCTTTGGTTAATACTACATCCTTACTTGAACAACTATTTAAGGTTTTTACTCTTCTGCTTTAATGCACTTAATTACATATTTGTCTACATTTAGTGTGTTACAATCTTAAAAGGCTAAATCTTATTCCCGATATTTTTAATGAAACATATGTTTTAAAAATGTACCGGAAATAGAAATATATATTATATATATATATATAGCAATATTCCCTTGTGTTAACTCCATCTCTGCTGTCTGCTGTGAAACCACTAGAGGGAGCTTATATGATGCTGTGAAATGTGCTTCACAGTACAGTCTTTTTCATAAAGATGCCCTTTTATTCTCCCCAATTCAAATTTTTCTCACTGTGTCCTTTAAACGATCAGGTGTCCTGGAGCATCGTGATCTTGACGATCCTGAGGTCAAAACCTCTGACGAGACCATGACACAAACTTGTATCAGAAGTGTGTTATTCTTCAAAGGAGTTCAATAATCTCTGTTTGGTGTGTTTGTGTGTGACCATATATCACTTGTAAAGTCGGATTCTGCATGAATGTGTGGAGGTGATAATTCTACAGTTGCTCAGGAGCTTCAGCCCCGAGTTGTTTTTTCAATTTGATACCAGAGGACGTGCCTAGGCCTGCTTTCAATCTGTTTCCCCAAATGTAATGAGTGTGGGCAAACGTCTGGACATCCCAATTTGATCAAAAAACCAAACCGGGAGGAAATCTGCAAATGATTTATCACATCCTGTGGAGATTCATGAGTTATCACAAGTCAAAACAATGCTGAGCTGAAAATTAAGTGTCATCTTTCCTCACCATTATTTTTCCCTCATATAGATGGAAAGTATCAGCCTGAGAGAGAAACTCTATACGGCAAAATAAATAAAAGTTAAGCGGCTCTAATTTATTGCAAATTCCTTATTTTTTTTACATTGTTTTTTGATGCAAAATTTATTAAAAAACAAGAATTTTTAAAATTATTTAAAGAATATGTTTATGTATTTTCATTTAAGCATTTTTTTATAAACTAATATTTTGATTCATGGAAACTCTTTAGATGCCCTTCATGTTTTTTGCACAATTGCTTTGTTTTCAGCTAGTGTCCCTTTCAATTATTCAATAAAATAACTTGCAGCAAGTCAACCACCGTTTTTCTGCTATAACTTTAAAGATTTGACTTTTTTCATGTTAGATAAACAAGCTCAGGAGGATGTGAGTTGCCTTTTACTCTGTTCCTCCTCTTACCTCCTGCTCTTCTCTTGGCTTTTTTCCTGTGACGGGGGCTGCCGATGATACAGATCCACTCTGACATTTCACATTGTGTTCCCTAATTGCAGCAGCTGATAGTGGAATAGCTCCATTTTTTTTTCTTTTTGTCCCCCTTTTATGTAGCATTGCACGTTGTACAGCCTGCACTAACAGCATTGTTGTACATGATGTCAGGAGGAGCACTGATGTGTTTGTCCCTGTTGTGCAACACCTGTCATTTTGCTTTACGGAAAATCTGTTTTTTCAGCTCGTAGTACGAATCCCAATCCTTATATCAATCCTGCAGTCTGTGTTTGTAGGACAGATTGGTGTCAACTATTTCTTCTTTTGCTCTTCTCTCGTGTCCTTTAACGTCTTACAAAGCCTTGGAGTTCGGTGAGCCAGTACGTACCTGTGTGACAGATGCAGCTCTAATTATACAGTTGTTTTAAGACTGTCATGTTGCAGGGATAAGGGAGGCAGCCATTTGGGAAAGTGAGGAAAGAGGAGGATGTAGAGTAGGAGAAAGGAAGGGGAGGAGGAGCGGTGGGTGTGTGTGTGTAAGCGTGTGTGTGTGTAAGAGGAACGATTTGATGGACGGACATTGTAACACCAGCATCTGGTGATAGCTACAGCTGCTGTATCGTTTTCCCACCGCCAGCTTGCCAGCTAAATAAATATTGCCACGATCTGTCTTGTACGAGCAAGTGTAAATTACTTTAACACATCAATAACTAGTTTACAATGATGTTTTTCCTGCCATTTCAGAACATATATTGATTTCACATTGCTGTTAAATGGCACCGACATTGTTTCCCTGCTCTCTGCACTTTGCTTTTCTAGCAGACTCCCGACCAACTTGACACAAACAGTAGGAAGAAAACAGATTTAAACTGTATTGATCAAACAGTTATTCCAATTCTTCCTGTTCTTAAACTAAATAACAGAATAAATTAGGTTTTTATTTGACCTTTTGCGCTGAGCAGTTTATTTTAACAATAACAGATTCAATATCATAGTGTGTTAAAGCATGTAGCCTCACTGTATCTGTTATTCTTTTAAATTATTTTCTGAGAGAATGCATATATTAAGCTTTGTTTATTTCTCCCTTTTATTCACAGTAACACTGGTTATAATTAGAAAAGTAAACGTGCCTGTAGTGTCAATGTCACCCACACAATTTTCATTATGTTCTATTTCAATATCCTCCTCAGATGCAGAGTAGAGTAATTAGTTAAGAAAAGTACATCAGTATAAATAACAATGCCACCAGTATTTATTTATATGTGTGTGTAATACATTTAAACTTTCTCACCAGTTTCCGTGTGGCCATGTATACACAACAATATAAACTGTATGCACATACGTATGTGTGTGGGCGTCATCCGCCACGTATCTGCGTCCGCCACACCAAAGATCGTTGCAGGCATGCTCACACTTCTATAGTGTGTCTATTTTCTTTCATAGAGGTTGCTTCTCCAGAGGACAGATGTTTGGGCTGGGGGGACCCCGTAAAAAAAAAATCAGGACTCAAGCCGTGCTGTAATCACTGCCATTTTAATCAAGGTCTCACTCCGTGACCCACTTATTTTTTCACCGTGCTGATTGCTGTCTGTAGCGCAGTGACTGTCTGCCTTACGAAACTGCAGCCGGTGATTAGCCTTCACATCACATACATGTCCCTTAGCCAGTCTGCAGCCGATCCCTAATCCCAAAATTACACCCACTTGGACTAGAGGGAGAAAAAAATTCATTCCCTTTGTCAAAGTTGAACATTTTTCCTTCTTTCTTCTGCTCATCTTGATATCATCCGATGATGATGAAGTCTGCTTCCTGCTCATGACTAAATTAAGGCATGCCTCAAAGTCTAATACACTGACATATTTCTGTCAGACAGAATAATATTTATAGACAAGCCTGTGTGCTGACATTTTGACCCCAACTTTTCTTCTCTCTAAAAGTTATTAATATTCATATAATATGACAAAGAATAAAATAAGCAACGTCCTTATACGGTTTTATGCAAACATAAGGAAATCGAACCGTCTCATTATTTTTTCCCACTTGTGTTATAATTTTTACATTGATGATAATAAAGCAGATTGATTATTTCTTCTCAGTCTCCAACACCGTTTAATTGTTCAGCTAGAACTCTCCAGCTCAGGGTCAGCAGGTCTTTCTCTCTCATTTACACACACACTTTCAGAAATCTCCTTTTATTCTCTCCCTCCCAGATGCTCCCTCTATGTCTTCTCAACGGGCCCCCCAAAAACATGCCCAGACTGGAATTTGCCAAAATATCCTTTCTCCTTTTAAGCACATACTGTGCCTCATCTCGGTCCCTTCCCACTTACTCCTTCAACATCTTAATTAATACCCCTTAGGAGGCAAAATGCCCCGCAGAGCCATGGTGATTCGCAGTGGTGGTGAATATTCCCTATAAACCTTCGCCACAGATGCTGCAGTGCTTTAATTTTAAACCGCATCACTACAATCTCATTTAGCTTTGTCGTAGTTCTAATCAAGGCTAACTAAAAAGACTGCACAGGTTAATAAGCACTAGTCGGCTAATTTATTCTTTGCATTTCAAAGTTTTGCCCGTTTCTCTTCTTTTTCATTATACAAATACTTTGAAGTACTAGGCAGCTATCCTTGGTTCTTTAAAAACAAACTTTCCAGCTCCTGTAGGTGGTGCTATAATTTCCCTAAGCTAGATTGGTAACCACCCTGTGAGTGATCCTCCTTTGAGTTTAAATGGGAGCTTTGTTATTTTTAAGTATAACATTTTAAGTTACTTTTTTAAAAAGCAGCTTCTAATGTTAGTACTTTGTAATTTTTTTTTTGGTCTTTTTGAAAAATAATATTTACTCGGTTGCTTGGTATACATTTTTTGTAATACTACTCCAAGCTTTCCTGCCTACTGTCTGTCATACCTGTGGAGCTGCAGTACTGTCCGGTGCTCTGTCTTCTCCCCTCTCCCAGCCCTCCTGTTTGAAAAGCTAATGGACCGGTGTGGTTTCTAGGGCCTACTCCAGAAATGTTCTCCTGTGGAGATCTTCTAAGAAGTGCCCTCAGCTGGTCTCTCTGTCTGCCATTAGGCCTCTCCACACTTTTTATCCCTAGACCTCCAAGACCTCAAACTGCCAAATGAGTTGAATTATGGCCAGTTATGTGGAGTGGACCTGTCGTCACGGGGGAAAGGCCGAGTCAGAGGAACTAACCACACTCCTGACCATTAAAAGGTAGCCTGACACTGCCTCTTCATCTTCACCCTGCTCTCACTGCAAACCCTTGTCTCCCAGAGGAGGGTGGCAACACAACAACCAACCATTGAGACAGACAAGCAGGCGACGATACATCCAGTGCATCTCTCTGTAGTTCTGCCCACATTTTTTTACATTAAGCTGTCTCGTTGTGTGGATATTTATTTATTTTTGTGACAAGTTTTGACTTCATAAATCCATCTGGTTTGCACATTTATATTCATTCTTTTTCATTTTCTCCCCCAAGTTTTACTTTTCCTCTCCCCATCTGTCCTACAGCTAGCTGGGTGGAGTTTCAGGGTTATCACTCAACAAGTTTAATTGCTGCAGCTAAAACAAGAACATGGACCAGGGCCTCAGCTACTGTATTAAAGAGGTCACTGGAGTTGGGCAGTGTGGACGGTCAACATGTATGCTGACCACGGCAGCACCCGCACCACAGTTTACTCACCTCGCTTGTGCACACACAGGCACACACACTGAATTTGATCTGTCACAATAACAGGAGCATCATGCCATGATGGATACGGCCCTTTTTTTCTCCCCTTCTGCTTCTCTCTGGTAATCTCAATGCAGTGTGTAATGTTTGCCGTAGCCAGCGGCTGAAATTGAATGAGTGATACAACCAGAGGTGCCGGGGATTACTGTGGGCAGAATTGATGCTATCTGTCCAATGATGTGTTATTTTGTGGAAGTGAGGCAACAAGCCGGAGAGAAAGAAAGAGAGAGAGAGAGAGAGAGAGAGAGAGAGAGAGAGAGAGAGAACGTGAAAGAGAGAAATGGCCGCAGCACTCTCAATGATTTTACAGTTTATGTGGTGAAAGACAAATAGAATAAAAGTGATATGCTGGGAGGAGGGTTCTAAATGGTTGAATAATATGCCTCGATTTGTAGTTTCAGTTATCTGTTTTGTTTTTTTTTCTTGAATGCTGTTTATCCCTCTCTTCTACTCACAATTGCAGCATCTGCTAACTCAGAGGTAGGACGGGTGCATCCTGTCTCTACACCTCTAACAAGGTCAGCTCAGGAGAGGGTCAAAGGTAAACTAATGACATCTCCGATAGAGGCTTCTTTCTGAAAACTAAAGCTGGCGCTGAACACGCACCTGGGCTAGGGGGAATAGAAGTGGGCTGCTCTGGGACTCTGTGGTCTGCACCTGGGTCACACTAACTATTGATGGGAGTAAAATCAGCTCTTTCTGCCAGTTTAGGGCACAAGCCGAGGGTCCCGAGCTATTGTTCAGGGGTCAGGTTAAAGCCATCCAGATTGCCATAGCAGCTGACAACCATTCATCACAAACGCAGCCACAGATAAGTACTGTAAAGCTGTGAAGTTCTCTTCTGGTGCTGTAGGTTAAGGTCTTTGTCCACACTTTTGTCTGTTCACTGCTGTACACTGTGCATTAGTATTTTTCATTACGACCATTGATGTGATAAAATTTTTAGATTTATCAATGTAAAAATTTCTTGCAGCATCTGTGGGATCTCTGTCTGTGAGCATCAATCACAGCTGTTTCTTCAGAAGTTCTGCTCTGCATTTGTCTTTACAACCTGTAAAATCAATTCCCCCTGGTTTGTCCGACAAATGAAGTTGATTGAATTTTAAAAACACACAGTCTAGCGACTACACAGCTGCTTCATTACCTTTTGGGGGATCATTTTACCTACTTGTTTTCTCTCATGGAAGGGCGAGCAGCTCAAAATTTGAAACAGTCATTTACAATATGTGCGTATTAGGAATAAAACACAGTGGCACTGCAAGACAGTGCTGTTGGCTTTGAGGGAAAAATTAAATAAGGGCTATTTTTCTCCCCTATGTAAACAGCTGGCAGCATCCCGTGCTTGCACAATTAATGGGCATCTAATTGGCAATAATCATTTTTAAGCAAATTTAGAGTAGGCAGTTGCCCCTAGAACAAACAGCTGTTGGTGGAACCTTCTGGCAACAAAACGTGGGTGTTTTAGGATGGCAATGATCAATGCTTGCGAGAGGGTGGTCCATGCGCAAGCTTGTAAATTCAAAGGATTGTTAAAAAAATATCTTTTATGTCCAATTGTATCTACATAATGTTAGATTTAAATCACACAGCCTGCAGAAACTAACAAAGTTAATTCCAAACTTGTGCAGCCCATGTGAAATAAAACATACTTTGTAGTCTGATTTGATAAACGTCAGCTGTTCATTCCTTCATTTTAATATTTAATATGTAGATCTTATAAAAGCTTACTATAAGATATTCTGGCTAAGGTAAGGTGAATTATGAATGTTAAGTATCAGATCTATGATCAGCTCCTTGTTTGTGGAATCGGAATGTTTTTCAGGCAAACCAAGGACTGCTGTGACACTATTATTTAATAATTGACATTATTTAATGTTTTGTGATTTCTGACATTTAACACATTCACTCATCTGATATATGTCCTGTGTTCATTCACATCCAAGTATTATCTTATTACTATATTACTATAGCAGCTTTCATATACAATATTTGAGTGAAAAGTTATACCTATATAATAGAATAAAATATAGTGTATGTACAATGAAATTATAAATATTGCTCATATTGAAATTAAATATTGTAAATACTACACAATATTTTTTTTTAATAAAATATAATAAAATAAAATATTGAACATTTGCACATAAATATGTCCAATTAATCACTGGACATATTAAATGCAAGTATTAAAGAGGACGATTGTTTAATGTTCTAATGGCCTGGTCGAAAAAAACTGCTCTATAAAGAGGATGGAATAACAAAAATATGATTGAATTGTACAGCATTAGCAGAAATAGAGGACATGGTGGGTAGCAAAGACAGGGGAGCATTGACTTTAACTAACCAGATGAAGAAAAGAAGAAGGAGAAAAAAAAACAATGGTGGCCCTCCAGTTCATTTTATAACAGTACAGTGAAAGACGTGTGGCTCTGGGGCCTCTGGTAGGACGTGCAGATTAGTTTTCATGATGAAGTCCCTTCAGCGCTAAGCCTTGCTCTTGATGAAAGGTGGAACGAGAGAGGGGGAGAATAAGTGTGTGGGATGTTGAAAAGTCATGTCAAACAACCTGATTGTGAGAATGGGGAATGGATTAAAGTGCATTGTTTGAGCTGGAAGAGGTGTCTACCATAGTATGGGCTGCCATCTTATCTCACCCTCCCCAACTGTGGTTTAATCTGTTGGTGTAGCATGCCTGCAAATAATTTCTATCTGTCAGACAGACAATGGAGCTGCCACCTTGTTGTGCATCATGGATTAGTGTACCGTGCATCCTGTCCCGCCCTACGCAGAACCTCTGACAAAAGACTTATTTGAATATCCGTCCATGCCTAATTGTGTACGTTGTATGTAGTAAAACATACACAAAGTGCACGCTTATCTACCAAAATACATACAAATGAGGCCTGTGTTGCAGAAACATGCATGCTCTCACATAGGCATTCACTCTTTGCACCATTATGGGATTTATTTTGAGGACACTTTTAATTAGTTGATGGTGAAAGTCAGGAATTATGAGCAAAATGTAAACAACGTGAATGGACCACATTCAATTAACTCCGTCCAACCTTATATATAATTACATGAAAGCACAGAGTGAGTAGTGGGGGGGGTAATGGAGTTTTTTATACCCTTGAACTCTAACCCTGCCTTTTCCCATTTGTTTATCGAATTAATTTGAGCCAGCAGATTTGTTATGTCTGGTCTTAAACACATATAATCACCCATTTTAGCTACATATTACACTTGTGCTTAAGCTAATTAATACTGGGTGTTTATCATGCATAAACAGTGATGGCTTTACACATTAACTAAGAACTGAGGGTGTTTTTAAACAAAAAGAAAAAGTGAATTATTTAGTGTCACTGGATTTCTCTTGATGCACATTTGCCCTTGTTTTCTACAAACATTAGTTGGTGACACAGAATGTGTCACAGTTGACTGTGATTGGACTTGAATTTAATAGGAATTTAGTTGGTCTTAAAAATAACTCC
>NC_024328.1:17912029-17925197 GCF_000523025.1 Cynoglossus semilaevis
TCCCAAAAAAGAAAAAAAAAATGGAGTTAATCCAGATAGTTTGTACTCTAGAGGAGTTCATGAGCTGGTGACAGCTGCGTTTCATCTCATATGATGAGGTGTTAAACAAAACACTGGCCACATGTTTGCCCTAAACTAAGTAGCCCTTAACTGCTTGGACAGACAGCAGGCTGTTGCACTTTATGTATTTGTTTATTTTGAAGATAAGGGGCCTATTTTATGGATAAGCAGCTGACGCTCCCACTCTGTCAAGCTGGGACAGGCTGAGGGAAGATAAAATAGAGTCTGTTAATCTGGTGCTGGTGAACAGGGAGAGCGATGTTATTGACCTACGCTGGCAGCAATGTGTTTCAATTATACACTGCCGTCCATTTGTCAGACACACAGAGCGATAGGAGGGAGGGGGACACGGAGTTCAGGCCTGGGTTACAGTCATTCTCCATCACTTATGATGTGTCTTTGGAAAGCACTTTAATTGAATTACCCAATTTATTCTTCAAGCAACAATGCCCTGGCCCAGACCCATGACGTGAGACAATTAGATACAAGTTTAAAATCAGGCAGTTTGCATACTTCATCTTTCCACGGTATACACTGGGATGGAGACAGATAACGTATGGTGTCTCCCCCCCTCCCCTCTTCTTCATGAATGAATTTTATTACCCTAGCCTTTATATTGTTTTAGCTTCTCTAAGAGTCTACAATATGGAAAGTCTTACTTTCCCGTGTCTCTACTCACACATGTGCATGATGTACGCGTCTTTTCAGCCAAAGGTTCGAGGACTTTTTTTTTAAAAGAAACCAAGATATTGTACATATAGACCTCCTTTTCAAAAAATTACATTTTTTTTTGGTAATTTGGAACATGATCTGAAAATGAAATCAAATCTGAAGATAAATTATGGGCAAATAGATTCTGCTTTTAATAATTTAATCCATTTTTCTTATCATGAACTATTTTTTAAAATAGAAGCCTGTAATATCCCCATTCCTAAAATAATTAGTTGATATGACATTGAACATCTACATAAATGTCAAGGTAATATTGATATAATGGTCATTCAAAACTTTAGATAAATGAAAAAACAAGCAGTATTTACTTTTATTTTTTTAAAAATGTCTGATGCATAAAGAGTCAGAATCAGATAAAAGCATCAAGACTGAGGCAGTCTTTGGTTTTTATGTAACAAAATGGAAAAAATAAAATAAATACAATATAATTAATTTTTTAAACAGTTGAGAAATGTAATTAATAGTACATGTGACCCAGAGAAAGACTGATGTTTTTCATTGATGAAGGTTCAAGTCCTTTAACAAGTTAAAGATTTATGTTCCCTGACCTTAAATGATCCTATGAACGATTTTGCTAGTCTATATATATATATATATATATATATATATATATATATATGTCTATATTTTTACATGTAACATGACTTTTCCTTTGGCTACATTATCTTAATGTTTCTCCTCAGTTTGATTTGCCAATTCAAATCTAGGTTTCACTTTGTCTTTACACAGATTTTCTTGAATATTTTCTGTAATATTTGCAAATTGCACACGGTCGAGTGTGATTAATTCTAATCAAGTTCAATTTATTCTGCTGGAGCAGCTGGAGGAGGCCTGAGTGTTGCCGGTGCTGTGACTGTGTGCTGTCTGACAAGACGGCTGCATTGTCGATCACCTCGGCCTCAGTTCCAGGTGTGTGGAAGGTGCTTGTGTCAGATACACACTAGCCTTCCTGCTCTCTAGCCTTAACACCTGGCTCTTCACAAAACTGATTGTCAGTTCATTCGTTTTCACCGAGACAATAAGTCTGGTCGTCTCCTGCTGGTATCTGTGTCTAATCAGCAGTGTTGCTCTCCCAGTTTATCTGCTCTGCTCATCTTGTTAAGGACGAAGAATAGTGGATAAAAATGTACTCTCTATAAGCATGTAATGTACACCAATTATGGTAATTTGCAGTGTTGCAGATGGTCCGGTGTTGATTGCAGCTTTAGGATCAGAAGAGGCCGTCTCATATTTCAACATGAGAGTCACGTGGCGCTCATTACGGCACAACCTCAACCAAATATCCCTTTGTCACTCATCATCCATCTGTGCTCACTATCTTTGACAGATAAAATTCTGTAGAACTCCAGGCAGATGAAGACAGAAAGTAACAAAGAAAATCTTTAGTTTAATTGGCAGTGCGCAAGCTGGATCTCAGTCTGTTCTTAAGGCAAACTCATGATGGATGTGCAGGTGATTCCAAAAGAGTAACAAAAGGACATATGATGACGTAAGGTGGCCTGATAATGACAAATATTTTCCAAGCACACAATGTGTTTATTTATTTATTTATTTTTTGATCTACCCATGACAATCAGTTTCTCAGGGACCCTGTAAGCTGTCTGCCCCAGGGGCGGTAGAATCCACTCCAAATGCCAGTCCTCTGCGGAAACTATGACATTCCAAATGTGCCAAGGTGTGTCGTGTGTGAGGAAGGGAAGTGCACTCAGCTGTAAATTCATTAGCATCACTGTTATCAGCCCTGATGCTCTTTGATTCCAGTTTTTGTCGAAAGTTTAGCCTCCAATCTTCTTAAAGACCCTGGTGGAGTGAACTCATGCTGATGTACTAATGAATGGCTTCCTTTCACAAAGACACGTCCATTGAAGTTTGGAGAAAGAATATAGCCCTAAGTCTTGCGACCTTTGTGGCACGGGGCTTCCTCCTAGGCACGATTCCTGTTTAGTGAATAAGTAGGGTAATTACGGTGTGGTTGGGGCTGTGCAGAAAATGTCAGCAGCAGATAAACAGTAGGAACAACCCTTCCGTAAAGACCTGATTTATCCAGCTCAGACCCCCTGTAGCCTGTAGATGAATTAGGAGCACTTGGGTGTACAAAACAAACTAGCGTCTCCTGATTTCACTGGAGCTCAAGGATGCATATAATCGCAGGACCAGTTGTTAGCAGATAAGGCTCCAGGTTAAATCTTACTCTGACGCACACCATGTTTTTTTTATACTGGGTTAATAGTTGTTAATTTGTTCGCTTGATTTTATGGTGGGAATTGTCCAAAAACCTTCATACAGTGACTTCCCATCCACTACCTGTTTAGAGTAAATTAAGTAACGATTATTTTTTAGTGTGTTTGCTATTATGTTCAAATTCTTTCATTCTAATTCCCTTTTTTCTGCGTGTCTCTGATTGGTGAAGGTAACCACATCCACTGAAGTCCATTAAGGAGTGCCCACTCACGCGTGACTGTAGGGCAGCCTTTATAACATCACAAGCCTGGGGAAATGGGAGAGCTAGCGAGCGACGTTCCATTACCTGCTGAAATGGAAGCCCCAGTATCTCTTCCTTGATTAGCTTTGTCTCGAATAACAATGATAGTCTTAAGTGGGTCTAATTGAGGCATGCCGCCCTCCCCTCTCTGTGTGAAAGTGCTTACTCATTTTGTCTGTCCTTTTAATAATTACATTATCATTTTACACCCCTGCCGGTTCCTTGGGAAGAGGGCTGGTGCTTGTGTTGAAGTAAAAGCTCATTATTGGAGCTGAATTATGTGCAGTTTATTGATCCCCATGGTGGATTATGGCGCTCTAAGTTAGTCTAGACAGAATAGTTAGCCAGATGACAGATAGGAAACATAGAGGCCTCTCGGGAAAGATCCCTGGGCTTGGTTAGCAATTAATGCCTGCCAGGTAATGGAATTTAAGTTTACACTAAATCCACCAATGCCTTGACATTTGAAGTGCCTTATAAAAAAACATTAGCCTAATGAGACGGTCGAGAGCAGCAGGGGATTATTTTACATACTCTTTCACACTCCTTCTTTTTCACACACTTTTTCCTCTTTCCTATCACATGCCTAACAACAGAATAGACTAATGGACACATTCTCTTTTCTTTTCTGACTGATTAATAAGCCCAGCTGATTGACTTTTGTTAAGTCTATTTCCAGACAGGCTTTACTAATCTCCATCCGAAGTTGGATAAGGGTGTTTGTGTGATGAAGCACACAATGAGTAGGGGGGAGAGGCCAAAGTGCTGAGTAAGAAGCAAAGCAGGGCATTCATCTCTATAAAGCCAAGGGTCCCATTGAAAGCTATCCATCATGATCAGGATGAACACAACACATTACCGGCAGCGTGGCCTCCCTGCCATCTACAGCCAGCTGCACTTTGTCCTTCAGCAGACATGAGGAAGTCTGTGCAGTCACAAGAAAATTGCATTGTTGAAGCTTTTATTTAAATGTGTTGGGAGCCACACATCTTATTTCAAGAAAATGTAATCTTCTTAAAAAATGGCAGGAGGACAAAAAACATTTTCTTTTTGTTTTCACTGACTTGTTCACTCGTTTACATTAGGAAATTGATTCCTTCTTATTTAGATTTACCCATCCCGAAGATGTGTGATAGCTATTTGGATTGACATAATATACATATAGTTCCATATGATTAAAGTATAATAAGTTATAAAGAAGTATAAGAAACCCTTATTATGTAACAGGCAGTTTCGTCTTGTTATCAACATGTATCTGAGTATATTTAAAATAGACAATAAGATTTTTGTTGTGACCATTTCACATGTTGTTTTTATGGCCTAAGATTAAAAACATAATCTGGGCAAAATTAGATAAATTATCTGGAATGAGTGATTTGCATGTATTTGAGGATGTCACTGATGTAGAGGATATATAATATTATTTTTGTTGGTCTATCCTTGACTTGTCTTTTTGCTGTCCAAATTGTCTCTTATTAAAATGTAATGTAAATGAAAATCACACAACAAGATCAATGAACTGAAATCACATTCAGTAAAAGAAGACAAACCAGGCCATATCTCCGTCAACTATTAAAACCTTTTTTTGATAGTGACACCACTAAAGCACTATGTAAGAGCATGTTTTGGTGAGTGTATAAATAATATTCTTAATAATAATAATATACACTCTGCATCACCTCCCTCATAGCATTCTGTGTCAAAAATTAGTGTTCCCATTGACCTTAAATGCATCCCTATTGTAAAAGCAAAACATGTAAAATGGCTGGAGGGAGTGAAACGTGGTGGTCAGAGATGGAGGTCAATGTGACCTAAGAAAATATGTGCTTTACCTGCATCCCAAGCCTCACAACCCCTAGTTAAAATGAAATACACTTGACACCTTTAACTTAATTGCCTTAAACTCTGTGCTACATATATTATATGAGTCTGGACAAACATGTAAACTGCAGCTTGACTGCTTGGCAGAGGCAAGGCCAAAGGGGCAGTAATTCAAGTTTATTATTGACGTGTAGTTGTATAGGGACAAGTATACGGCAGTGCCACATACTGCAGCATTATAGCCTCAGCTAATTGCCAATGCCTATTGGATTTATCTCTCAATAAAGTCTGTGCCTATCTACAAAGATGATAAAAAATGTGTCCACTCGTGTTGGTGGTTAGAACACACACACAGATACAAACACATAGTGTATAAATGGGACAGACTGCCAGTTGCTTAATACACATAAAAAGATGGCTTTAATGAAAAATGCTAAACTGTCCGGCACTGAGCTCCACCTGTTGAAACGGACTTGAAGATGTGGGGAAACAGACAGGAAGTCGATGGCACTGCCTCATAATGAGGCCAACTTCACCTCAAATCCCTTTTGTGTTGTTTATGAGAAGTTCACCATGTCCTTGGCTCATAAGCTTTGATAAAGTTAGTATATACATACAGGGAACACTGACTCACAGACTGTAATCCACACTACCCAGAGATGGAAGAGTGAGGGAGACTGGGGAGAGAGAGGAGGCTGATTAGACTGGTTTTACTCCTCATCTGCCGACCTAGAAAAACACATCAGCCCTGACCTTGCATAGAAGAGCCCTTATGTATCTAATGATCTCTGAGCACCCTAATGATACAATGTGTTCTCTCTCCCACTCTCTCCTTCCATTTTGCCTATCTTACTTTCTCACCGTCCTCTCCCTGCTTTCTGTCTTTTCACACAAGCTTGTGCACACACACTGCAGTACATACACACACGGATGCGTGCACACACACACACAATACATTTCCTTAAAAAACGTAGTCAGCAGTTTGGCCTCGGAGTCTAGCAAATGAGCTGTCCTATTGAAATAGAAAGGTACAGTGCTCTGTGCTGCAGAAAATGCTGCTATAGCAAGCCTCACAGAAGAGGGACGCAGGGAAAATTACTTGTTCGGACAAAAAAACATGAGAATGTCCTTTCACTACAATTGTACCAATTTACATTTAGACGGTGCAGATTACATCCATTTCCACGTTTATTTATTTCCTTTAAGTCTTCTTCCCCACCCTATCCATTATCCTTTTTCATTATCATCCACAAAGTACCGCTAAGTGCTATAGGAAAGAGGGAAAAAGTTTGGAGTTAAAAAAAAAAAAATTTCTGATTGATTCAGCATTTTCCTCTGCTTTCTTCATTGGTCTAAACACTTCCTGTGATACTGGACACCTGCAGTTTGATGGTGAGGGCGCTGTTACACAGCTCAGCTCCAGAACATCAAAAATAACTAACCAACCATAGTGTTCTCTTAAAGAGAACATCTTAAAGAGCACATCTGAATACTGTGTAATCGTCCTAAAGCTGACTAAGAGATGTATATTTTAACCTAATTCATTAAACTTGGTGATCGCATGGTTGCGTGGACAAGAAAAAAACCCAAACATATTTTACTTTTAATCTTTTTTTTTTATCAGTTATCAGGTCTAAGATTGTTATCCATTTTGTCATTGTGTCCAAAACACCTTCCACTGAATCTAGTTATTCATCCTAGCATCTTAATTCTCCTCCCTTTGTCCACTTGAATCCTAAACCCCCATTTAGTCCAGGTATTCCCCCTCTGGCAGAGTAATTAAGATTCCATTCTGCTCTGAATGGGAACGTGAAGATGGAGGGTTATCACTGGGCTTCTGTGGGCTCACCCAATGAAACACCTATGGTGACCTCTCTGATTTACCCAAAAGCGGTAACTCCCACTCTAGTGTCCTGTACGCCTCCTCACGGTCATCTTGTTGTGTGGTCTCCTCTCTTTACTTCTCTCATTACTCTGTGTGTGTGAAGGCGTGGGAGGTGGGTGGCACTGAATGAGTGGGGTGGCTGCAGAAGGAGGGTTTGTGTCCCTGGATGAGTGAGTGTGGATAAGAAGTTGTTTGAATTCATAATTGCACTCTCGTAAAGGAGGGAGAGAGATTTGTAAAGCAAGGCTGGGTTCATTGTGTAGTAGTGCGAGTCCAGTGGAGGGCGGGAGATGCTTAAAGCTAATGTAATCTACGCTATTAGAGGGGGTTAATTAGCTGCTGAACTGTAGCCTGAAGAACAGCTGGGGAGGTACTGAGGCTATGACATAGGAAAAATTAGGAGAGAGGGAGGTTTGGGGGGCAGCAGGGATAGAGAGGTCTTCAGAGAGTCATTAGAGACTCCTTGTTGTAATACAGCCATGCAGTGAGTAAGGCTACTCTGAGGAGTAGAATTAAGATGTGGAGGAGTGAGTTCACACCAAAAAACAATGTCTTGACATCAGCAGCTCTGCCCCTGTTTGTACGTCGTTAGCCAGATATTTGTTACAAAATATTGTCTCAGGGCTCGTTTAATTGCAAAACATTCTGTGAATCTATCAATTTTAGAAACCCTCTTTGATCAAGAGAACATTTTTGCCGTTATTGCTTTAATTGCTAATGCTAGAATTTTCTACTACTTTCAAACTAGCGGGAGGTGCTAAAAACATTGTTTGCTGTAGTTTACATGGAAGTGTTTATTACAACTACAGGACCCACCAAACTGTTATATTCGATATATATATATATATATATAATTGTATATATATAACTGTTTTATTTTATTTTTTTTAGCATACAACAATAATCCCTTCTTGTCAATAATAATAAAAAAAAAAGTGAACTCGTTGTCATTGTGACATTGTGACAGCGCTCGGGCAGCAGTGAGTGGGGACGGTGCCATGCTCAGAGCACCTCAGTGGTACTACCACTGTCCTGTTGGATGATTCTGTTTGTCTCTTCACTCTTTTGTTGCAAAGAGAAAATAAAATAAAGAAATACAGACAAAAGACAGCCTTCATGGACAAATACACTGTCTCACATCTTTTTTGAATATTAAATCATTGGCATTTTTGTATAAATATGAGGTATTTTTTCTGAGAACTTTAAGCATATGTTCTTGATAAAACCTTGCACAATTTAAAGATGAGCGTCAATGCCTTCATATTACGGTAATAATGATATTGACAGTGATGATTCTCATGGTTGTACTTCATTTTTGTCTCAGTTTCAATCAAAATAAATAAAATGTAGTGTTTTGTTGTTAAGTGACAACCCAGGCTTATCAAGTGTGTCTCAACAATTAAGTCAAACATTGTAAAACATTGAAGTGTCATCATTAATCTATTGTTTGACCTGAGTATGTTTCTCATTATACTTGCTCATTACAGCATGATTTTTGTCCACTATATCATTGTTTTGTTTTTTTTTTTTGGTTTTTGTTTTGGTTTCCTTGTCTGCTTTTTCCAGTTCTTCATGCTGCTGTAAATCCTGGGATTAAAGTCGCTCAGGTGAAGTTCTGCTACGAGTCTATTTGTTTTCATCACCGTGTGCTCCACTGGCCCATCCTGTGCTGCCAGGGGTCTCTTGTCGCTCTGAGCAAAACTTTACTTTAAGATGTGTAGTTAGTGCCTTTTCATTTGCCATTTTAATGCAGATTAATTACCCTCCCTGGCCAGAGCGATCTATTTTGGTTTCTTCATGGATGTTTTTAGGTCTTTCTTGACCTTGGGGTGAAGAAGGCGCAAGAAAGAGAGAGAGAAAGGGGAAAGAAAAACCCTCACCACTAGACTTATACCCTCAATTTAATAGCCGAGTGAGGTGTTTCTCCAGCATCATCAGATCAATGGAGAGTAAATAGCCCACACTTCTGGTTTCACAGTGCAGTATTGATCTTTTCCTCAGCCTCAGCTTCCCTTTCCTCGGCATCTCTTGTCTTTCAACCCCAGGGACTGTGCTGATTGCTATAGATTGGACAAGCTAACAAGTGCATGATGAGGAACTAAGCTTTCTTTTCTTCTCATAGGCTGTTTCATTTTTTTTTTCTTCTCAGTGGCATTGGCATGAACACTCAGAGAAAGTCAGACATACACACAGGGACTAAAAAACATCAGTTCTACACAGCTCAGTGCCAGAAAGGATTGTGCTTTTTTTCTTGTTCCTTCTGTTATTCACCTTGTTCTCTGTCTTCTGCTACACTGAAGGGATCTACTGTTGCTGTGCCTGTGTTTGGGATGTTTGCCAGACTGATGGAGTACTGCAACCTAACTACAGAACACTTCAGAGACACTGTGTGTTTTTCTACCTAACAGGAAACCTAACATTTATATATTTTATATTTTCTAAACAGCTGGAACCATGTTTGTTCCAAAGTCTCCCATCGTCTCTGAGTATATCACGAGTGGCCTGCGGAGAGCGGCATACCCTGTTCGTGCTGGAACATGGCCGTGTGGCAGCATGTGGGTAAGTCACAAAAGCCTAAACTGAAGTGGGGAGGAGGAGAGAATGAAGAGGTTAACCCCTCCCCAGAAATTCCAGCCCTCCTCTGGTGTTACTGCATACGCAAATTAGGGTCAGGGGAAAGGATCGAAGGGTTGTGTGCATGTGTATGCATTGATGAGAAATCATTGGATATTTAAACCTGGATACTTGTGTGTGTTTGTGTGTGTGAGCAATGGTGTGTGTGTGTGTGAGTGAGTGAGTTTGTGTCTATGAGTTCCTGCTTGGCATGCAAAGTTGTAATAAATCTTATTGAGTGCTGGGTGGCTGCGTGCGCTGCTGGGTGGTTCACAATCAATATGAAGTGTGTTCATTGAATGCAATAGTCGTGTTTGTAGCAAAGGGGAATAAACCAGGAATAACTGATCAGAATTGCTGTTAAGGCTCATTACCAGGCATTTTGGCGTATGGATCTGCTTTTAATTCACACTGCGAGTTTCTGCCTGGACACAGTGAACATAATGTCATTCCAGCAAACATTTATACTATACTATGTACTTTTGATGGACGTTAGATCATTTCTCAGCAGTCCTTTTTCAGTTTCTCAGCAAAGTTCTTTACTTTGTGTTATTATTCTGGCTGTGATCTAAATTAGCCTGAGTGTGTTCTTTAGTGGTTAGTTGTTGTCTGAAAACATATTGTTGGTTTGTTCATTACTATACATTGACACAGTAGTAACAAACTTGTTGTGCTTTAGTTTAGGTTATCATTTAAACTCTGATCCCAGCTCTGAAGACTGATGATTAGAAGTTGCAGTGTGCCTCAAAGTGTGGGTTGTGGACCACTTGTGGGAGAGAAATAAAGTTTGTTTACTTCTTTTATACCAAATCTGCAATTGTAGTATTGTAGTTTCCTGGGTTTTGTTTAGTTTTTATTATTGTTTGACTGAAAGTAGTTTACACACTTTACAGCAGTCTACTTGCTGACCTCTCTAAATTTTTATTTTAAGTTCATTGCAGTAATGCCACAGGTCAGGAGCCCATTAGCCTAGCACTTTGATAACTGGGTGTGTGATTGAAAGATTGCCAGTTCCAATCCTATCACCAACAGAACTGTGGTGGGTTAACTATCTCCAGAACACCCCATGCTCCTAGGATGCAGTAAAAAGCTAAATGAAAGTCAGCTGTATCCAAACCTTTCCAAACCCGATATAAAAAATCTATAAAACACTGACATTTCTCACTTCGTCATTTTACCTACTTATTAGTTTTAAATTGTGTTTTTTTTTGGTATCCTCTTTAAAATATAAAATAATAAAATTAAGAAATAAATAAAAATAATAAAAATGCATATAGCATTACCACTATGATGACAAATATACACCAGTGTCATTTATATTCTCTGCATTTTACACTCAGAGCTGGGACACCCATGACACCCACAAACACAATGGTGTGTACACATGCACAGGACAGACACATATTTCTTCCTGAAACCTCCTTCTCTTCTTCTCAGCTTCTTGTGTTTGCATGTGATATTTTAGGCGGCTCTGGGAGGTATGACAGTTCTAACTAGGCCTATTAGGTAACCCTCAGGGTGCCCTCAACACTGATTTGAGCACCATTAATTTTCTATTATGGAGTGCTAAAGATGTGCCCCTGCACAGTCATTCACCTGGCTTATTGAGTCTCACAAGCAGCAATTGTGGACTTTTTCCAGGCTAGTGTTGCTGAAGGTTTAGTGCGACCCTCTGGGGAGCTAATTTATTATTTGCAGATATTGATCTGGCAGGGCAGGACAGCCAAGGCGAGGCCGATGTTGACTCTGCTCTGGCCTGTGGCGACTTTAACCCTTTCTGGCCTAGAGCAGACACACAATAGATGGATGGTCCACGTGTGTGTGAGAGCTCTGCTGTAAGTCCTTTACTTGTTCAGGTCTTTTTTTATGTAAATAGGAACCTGATGGTTGTCATTGACAGCATGTGAAGGGTAGATTTTATCAGTTTGGAAGAGGACCTTTTTTTTTTATAACAGAAGACAGAAATAACCACTTAGATTCAGCACACATTCACACATACACACTGTGTCTGGACTGTCCAAGGGAAATAAAATCACAGTTAAGAAGAAGGAAAACAAATTTAAAAGGTCATACAAAACATTTATCAAACTGTGTGTGTCTGGTGGGTAAATAACAGAGGGACAGGAAAGGGCATGACTCTAAAACCACCAGATAACCACAGCAGATCATCACACACATTCTCCAGACAGACTGCGGAGCACAGATATTTCTCAGAGGATTGCCTTCAGAACATTTGCTAATATTCTGTCCCCTGTATTGCTGTTTTATTTTGAACATAAAACTGAGTTATTACAGCACCACACATGTGACTGAATTGGAAGTTATCATGGGGAAAGAGGGAAAACAAAGGAACATATTTTATGAAATGGCATCTCTGATAAAGTAAAAAGCAATGCATCTGTCCAATATTAAAGAGAAACACTTGATATTAAAGAGGGAGTGGAAAGCATTTCCACAGGTTTGCCCATAGTACTTATAAAGATAGAGTACTGGGAATTTGTTTTAACATTGATAAGTTTATAAAATAAATTATAATTTCTTTGAGCCACTGAAAGTGTTTGCTGTATGTTTATATATAATTATATATATATTATATAATAGTTTCCATTAAAAAATAGATAAATCTAGTAGCATTCTCTTTAAATCTCTTTAAAAGTTTATGGGCAAACTCCCTAGTGAAATTAGGAATGGGAGCAGGGTACGGATCAGATCACAGGAAAAGGTTATAAATCTGTGAATAAAAACAATTTTCTGGCTGCCAATATTAATTTGTAAACTGGGATATTTAATTTGTAAAATTAATCAGATAAAACATTTTAATGCATTTTGCATGGGCAAAATGATCCACTGTCCACTGTGTATCAGATAATCCCACTGTGTATCCACTAATCGTGTGTACACACTGCGGAAAAAAGTTTGTTTCATTAAAGCATTTCAAGGCTAAAAACAAATCTCAGCACCCAGCGTGTGATACCTAAAGCTTAAAACCCCAAGTGGCTAGTCACACTGGCTGCAGGACTGTAAGTAAGTCAATCGCTGACAAACTGACTGACATGATTACCGAATAGATTGAGTGCTACAAAAGCTTTACTGTGTGGCAGGCACTGCAAGGGATGCCTCTCACCCTACAGGACTGTGGGCTGGGGGTGTGGTTTACGGTGCCAATGTTTTGGCGCGCTGAGTTGTTGAAGTTCAGTTGTTCTGCGCTTTTGGAATAAAGAGTAAACTCACTCCCGTCTCCTGCGCTTTCTTCGTTCTGCTACATTGGTGACCCCGAATTGAACATGTTCGAAGCTGCAGAGGATCGTGTCTCCTCTTCAGGCATGTCAGCGGAACATTCACAGCCGGTCGCTTTTGCTGCGGCCGTAAAGCTTCCTGAATTTTGGCAGAACGACCCGGCTTCGTGGTTCCAACACGTAGAAGCACTGTTTCACCTGCGTGGAATTGCCGTGGACGAACCGAGGTACTACATGGTTGTCGCAACCCTCGACCAACAGTCTACACGCCGGGTCATGCAGTTGTTGCGGTCCCCACCACTACATGGGAAATAAACTTATCTTTATAATATATAATAA
>NC_024328.1:17925628-17926232 GCF_000523025.1 Cynoglossus semilaevis
CCCCCGCCATGCTGATTCGAAGCGGGGGGAAACGCCAGGGCTGGCACTCAGTAGCGGCCGTGGGTGCCGGCAATCGTGGTGAGCTGCTTTTTATTAAGGATCTGGACGACGTTTCTTGGTGGACTCAGGTTCACAAAAAAGCCTCCGGAAAAAAAGTCCCCCGGACGACATAGACTTGTCAAACCGATGCAGCGGCCCACAGCTAAGTGATGCTAATGGGTCCTCCATCGTGACTTTTGGTGCAAGGTCGGTGTCTGTGTGTTTTCACGGTCGCAGCTTTAAGTGGGATTTTGTTATCGCCTCTATCACAGTCCCCATTATTGGTGCTGATTTTCTGTGCGCTAATGGGTTACTGATCGATGTTGCTAATGTGGTGTGTCTGATGGACCAATAGGATTGTGTTGTGAAGTCATGTGACACGGGGTGAGGGTTCAGCGCAAGTAGTTCAATAAAGTGCCGTTCATGTCAAGACACAGTGGTTACACGCTCTTCATTATCTTCTAAAGAATAGAAGACACGACATGGTGTCAGAAGTGCTGTGTTTCTGACAGAGGAAGGGAAGGCACAGAAAAAGACGGTCCACAGCGACAGAGACGGAGGAAGA
>NC_024328.1:17930722-17933320 GCF_000523025.1 Cynoglossus semilaevis
AGATGTGTTTAACCTTGTTTTCATTTTACAGGTTTGGATAGACTTGCAGAAAATGTTACACATGTTCTTGAAAAAAAAAAGGAGATGTGGTGTATCTGATGGACCAATAGGAGTGTGTTGTGAAGTCATGTGACACAGGGTGAGGGTTCAGCGCGAGTAGTTCAATTACATCCCCACGGTGGGACCACCCGTTTTCCTGTACCTATACCGTTTTTCACCTGCAGTGTGCCCTAAAACTGTGCTAGATAACTGGTTTCTGTCTTGGGAGTCCCTTCTGGGTGTTTGGGGGGGAGGGGCTGTGTGGCAGGCACTGCAAGGGATGCCTCTCACCCTACAGGACTGTGGGCTGGGGGCGTGGTTTACGGTGCCTATGTTTTGGCGCGCTGAGTTGTTGAAGTTCAGTTGTTCTGCGCTTTTGGATTAAAGAGTAAACTCACTTCTGTCTCCTGCGCTTTCTTCGCCCTGCTACAACTGAAGTTTTTAAAACTGCCCTCAAGATGCCTCCTTCAAGATGACAGTTACCCATCATTTTTTTCTTGCAATATGTTTTGTTAAATTTAGGCCTGTTATTTAATCATGGTTGTTTGTAAATAACCCCCAACTTCCCTGTGATTAATCAGCAAATAGTGGCCTCCTTTGTTATTTTTGTTTTTAAAAAGTGAATATGGCCATATACTGTATATGATTTTAGTATTAGGGGAAAACAAAGTTGAATTACAGCTTTTTTCTGACATGTTGCCCATTAAAACACAAACTGCTCACTTCTCTATCATCTCCACAGTAGTTGCCATTTGCTTTTTTTGTATTTTTTTTAACTACTGCCAGACATTTTATTGGATGTATTGGATGTTATGTAATTGGGGGAGGGGAGGTGAAAAGTTACGTGACTGTTATTAAGGAGGGAAAAGCTCCCCTGGGAATTTCACCCAGGGGATTGCTCAAACACAAGGCACAAAGGTTTGTGGTTACTGGAGGGCAAGAGACACGGTTCAAAGTTTGGAAATACAAATTTTATTCAACATTTGTTTTTAAAAAGTATACTCCGTAAAAAACATATTCACACAAATAAAAGAGAAACCTAATCAGGGCTGAGGCCAAAGTGGATGGACAAGAGCTAGTGCAGGGACAGGATCCACCAAAATAAGGCAAAAATAACTTAAATCACCAGGCACACGTGGCAAACACACCCTCAGTGAAGAAATCCAGACCCAGGGACATAGCAAGATACGATGGGAGGACACCACCACCAAGTCACCAGCACCGCCACCACTGGCCTACAGCAACTGAAGAGGAAAAAGAATACCACATTAGTGGGGTTGCACACACAAAAAAAGAAAGAACCCAAAACTTTAAAAAACTATAAGTAAATGAGCAAATTACAGGCTTAAACAAAATGATAACTGCCCAAAACAAACAACAACAACAAAAAAAAAAACAAACTAAAGAAACAATTTACTAAACAACTCTGAATTAACAAAACAGAATTACATGAACAAAATCCAGGGTCAACCAAGACACACTATCACAATCACACGTTCACACACTCATTCACTCAGCATAAGGGGGATCAGTCACCAATAAAAAATAAATAAATAAATAAAAAAAAATTGCTTATGCCCGGACCACGGTGTACAGCCGAACAATCGTCCTGCACAACGTGTATCTTGGAAGCCGTGAAGCCACCGACGGTCGCAGAAGAATGCCGTAGGCAGCAACAGATAAACGGCAATACAGTGAAAGCAGCACAAAATAACACCAAGCAAAGCAGCAGCGGTCCAATGAGGTGGTTACAACAGCTAGTCAAAAGGAAAACACTATTAGCATGTGCTAGATGCACTAAGATTGATGCAGTGGCAAGTAACAATGTGCATACCTTCTCAGAACACACACACTCACGAGGAGGAAGGATTGGACTCCAGGCAGCTGCCAACATTCACCCGTGACCAGACCAGCATTAGCCACCTAGCAGCACCAAGCACAACGCTGAAAGAAACAACACTTACCACCGGCCAACGACCACAGCAGCACACAGGGAGCACGCAGCAGCACACAAACAGTCATCCTACAATAACAGTTACAAATACCTTAAGTATAATAACAAACAAAACGACTAGCAAGGTGAAACAGCGGGCGGCCATACCTGTCGGGCACACGACCTCTAACCCGGAAGTAACACGGGTGATGATGGGAGCGCAGAGGAAGACCCGGTGGGTGGACTACCGTTTTTATACGAGCTCACCTCAACGACTGGCGGAAGTGAGGAAGGGAAGCCATAGCAACAGTCAAAACCCCTCGTACTGCTACAATCTACCCCCCCTTTTTGTGTCGTTGTCCCGACGATGAACCATAAACACGATTAGCTCCCGGGCCTAAAAAGTGCAGTGACAGCATGTGATACAGACCCCTGAGAGTTTGTAGCCCCCAATGCCAAGTCTCCCACCGGCCTTGGGATACGATGGGTTTTTAGACGAGCTCACCTCAACGACGGGCGGAAGTGAGGAAGGGAAGCCATAGCAACAGTCAAAACCCCTCGTACTGCTACAATCTACCCCCCCTTTTTGTGTCGTTGTCCCGACGGAGAACCATCAACACGATTCG
>NC_024328.1:17933408-17936488 GCF_000523025.1 Cynoglossus semilaevis
ATGAAGGGGAGCTGCCAGCTTTGCAAAGCCCTCCACAAAGCGACGGTAATGCAAATGCAAAGCCCAGGAAGGACCGGAGCTCAGAGACTGTCTTGGGAGGCTGCCATTTTGCCACGGCCTCTATCTTGGATGGATATGTGGAGACACCATTAGCAGAGATTACATGGCCCAGATAACGCACCTCTGGCCGGAAGAAGGCACATTTGGAGAGCTTTGCCTTTAGTCCCTCCTGCTAAAGCCGAGCCAGTACCGCATCATCCGCTCAAGATGCTGCTGTACAGTGGAAGAGAACACAACAATGTCATCAAGGTAAAGAAGTAATGACTGGCCCTGTTGATCACCAAAGATTCTCTGCATTAATCTTGGAAAGGTACTGGGGGCGTTACAAAGTCCAAATGACTTTCGATTCCATTCGATCAAGCCAAATGGAGTGCAGAATGCAGTCTTGGGTCGATCCTTCTCAGTGACAGGGACCTGGTTGTACCCACTGGCAGGTCCATGGTGGAGAACCAGTGGGCACCTGTCAAAGCATCCAATGACTCCTTTGGCCAGGTCCATGGTGGAGAACCAGCTGCCACCTGTCAAAGCATCCAATGATTCCTCGATGCGTGGCAACAGAAACGCATCTTTCCTGGTCTTTCCATTTAGCTGCCGGTAATCAACACACAGACGCAGACTCCCATCCTTCTTCTTAACTAGCACAATGGGAGAGGCGTAGGGGCTGCTACTCTCTCTGATCACCTGTGCAGCAAGAAGCTGATTAATGTGCTCTTTGACAGCTTCATAATCAAATGGAGGGACAAGCCTGTAACGCTGGTGGACAGGGGTCTCATCTACAAGAGGAATGTCATGAAATATTAGATTGGTGCAACCTAAATCACCATCATGAGAGGAGAAAACAGACGTATACTTCCTAAAGAGAGACCTCACCTGACCCTGCTCTTCTGAGGACAACAAAGACAGAACTAAACCCTTCATCTGATCCTGCACTATAGGTAGGGCTGTCTGGGATGCTACAGTGGCTACCCTGGATGGTACCTCTGTAACTCCTGCAGGTAAGCTCACAACATCCACCTGATCCAGAGTGCCGGTGCGTGGGTATAACAATACCTCGATGTAACCAACGTTAATGATGGGTATGTATGCTGTACCCCTAACCACTCTAACCAGATGGAGAAGCCAGCAGACCAGCAGGTAATCCAGATTCCAGGGGCTCAAACAGCACTGAAACATCAGAACTCCGCTCTGAGCATGTGACCACTACAATTTTTATCACGCCATCTGGAATGCGGTATGCATACTTACCTCTGACCTTTCCCTTTCCTGTCAGCTCTGGAGGGGTCTGTGTGGTCGCTTGATGACACTTCTGAAAAGGCTATGTGATGGGTTGTGGGGCCTGAGCAACAAATGGCAGTTCAAACAATGCTAGCTCATGCTGCACAAAGAGCTCTTGGTAGCATTTTCAGATCACATTCATCCCCATCACACCAGAGATATGAAGGGAAGCATCACCAGGAGGATCCCTCACTACCAAAATGCCGCAGTGGGAGATCACCTTGCCACACAACTCAACATTTAGCTCCAGATAACCAAGGAAAGGAATATCCAACCTATTAGCTGCCCTGAGTTGCAACCAGTTACATGATTTAAGGCGCTCGTGACCCCATGGTTCAAAATGCTCACAGAAAAGCTCTCTGTAACAGTGGAAACCATCAAACCAGTATCAACCAAACATGGCACCTGAACACCTGGCACCTGAACACCTGAAAGCAATGTAGCTGTGGGCTGTCTACGCACAAACTGTTTAAGCTCTCGCTGTAAGGTGCTATCTATGACCTGTTCAACAAACTGATCCCACAACATAACCTCAGAATTGAGCATTCCGGTCGGTGCATGCTGCTTTACCCTTTCCATAAGAATCAAGGCAAGGGAGAATTCCAGTAGTGTTTTTCCTTCATGTTGCTTCCGTGAGAAGAAAGCCTCCTGTAAGGCTACATAAGACTCAGAGCAGCTATAGAGTTCCTGAAGTATAGCAATTATTTTAGCTGGATCCCTACGCTCTACACTAGAGCGGTATTTGAGCTCTTCACGTGCTTCCCCCTCTACATGATCGAAGAGGAAGAAAGACTGATCAGCTAGGGATATGTGACGAGCCCTCATACATACCTGCACTTCCTCAACCCAGCGCTATCCCTGATCTTCCCCTGAACTTGGGGCACTTCCTGTCACGAAGAACAAACACTAACCTTTCTGCTGCAGGGGCGCTGGCTGTAGGCACTGCTGATAAGGTTGAAGGTATGGCACTAGGGGCAAATCCAACAGAGGCCTGCTCTTGATGTAGCCTCTCATTGTCAGCTTTCAACTGTGCAACCAGATCTCGCAACTCTTGCAATTCCTCCTCCATGAGTGCAGATTTTAATAAAGAACTGCTGCTGCTTTGTATTAATGCAAGATACGACGGGAGGACATCACCACCAGGTCACCAGCACCGCCACCACCGGCCTACAGCAACTGAAGAGGAAAAAGAATACCACATTAGTGGGGTTGCACACACATAAAAAAAAGAAAGTACCCAAAACCTAACAAAACTAGTAAATGAGCAAATTACAGGCTTAAACAAAATGATAACTGCCCAAAACAAAAATAAAGAAAACAAAACTCAAACAATTCACAAAACAACTCTGAATTAACAAAATAGAATTACATAAACAAAATCGAGGGTCAACCAAGACACACTATCACAATCACACGTTCACACACTCATTCATTCAGCATAAGGGGGATCAGTCACCAATGGAAAAAAAAAGTGCTTATGCCTGCACCGCCCCTCTTTGAACCGCAACCTTAACGTGGTGGAGGGGTTTGAGTATCCGAATGAACCTAGGAGCTATGTTGTCGGGGGCTTAATGCCCCTGGTAGGGTCTCCCAAGGCAAACAGGTCCTAGGCGACGGAGCAGACAAATAGCGGTTTAAACCCCCCCTCTTGTTGAAGAAAATAATTAAATCAAAGAGGTTTACATCGAGCCAGGCTCCAGTTGGGACTTGCAGGCGAGCGCCTGGTGGCCGGGTCCTTGCTCACG
>NC_024328.1:17936502-17945634 GCF_000523025.1 Cynoglossus semilaevis
CTTTCCAGTGGGCCCCCCACCCGCAGGTGCCTTGTGATTTGGGTGGCAGTTGTGGGCGGAGACCCTGACAGCCCAATCCCTGGACAACCACTCTGGCTATGGGGACATGGAATGTCACCTCGCTGGGGGGAAAAGAGCCTGAGCTCGTGCAGGAGGTTGAGAGATACCGACTAGATATAGTCGGGCTCACCTCCACGCACAGTCTGGGCTCTGGGACCCAACTCCTTGAGAGAGGCTGGACTCTCTTCTACTCTGGAGTTGCTCACGGTGAGAGACGGCGTGCTGCCGTAAGCTTACTTACACTTGGCACCAGGACACCCTAGGCCGGAGGTCAATGATCGACTTTGTAGCTGTGTCATCTGACATCCAGCCGTATGTATTGGATACTAGGGTGAAGAGAGGGGCTGAGCTGTCAACTGATCACCACCTGGTGGTGAGTTGGCTCCGCTTACGGGGGGCCAGCTGGATAGACCTGGCAGACCCAAACGTATCGTGAGGGTCTGTTGGGAACATCTGGCAGAATCCCCGGTGAGGGGGGCCTTCAACTCCCACCTCTGGGAGAGCTTTGAACAGGCCATTATCTTTATGGACAGAATTTCTAGGCGCAGCCAGGTGTCGGGTGGGGTCCCATTTGGGAACCACCGGATTTCATCTCTGCTTTTTGGAGATGATGTTGTCTTGTTGGCCTCTTCGAGCCAGGACCTGCAGCATGCACTGGGGCGGTTTGCAGTATAAAGACGCTGGTATGAGAATTAGAACCTCTAAGTCCGAGGCCATGGTTCTCAACCGGAAAAAGATGGTTTGCACCCTCCGGGTTGGAGAGGAAGTCCTACCTCAGGTGGAGGAGTTTAAGTATCTTGGGGTCTTGTTCACGAGTGAGGGTAGGATGGAGCATGAGATAGACAGGCGGATCGGTGCAGCGGCCGCAGTAATGCGGTCGCTGGTCCATGTTGATGATGGATGGATGGATACATGCCCGGACCGCGGTGTACGGCCGAACAATCGTCCTGCACAGTGTGTATCTTGGAAGCTGTGAAGCCGCCGACGGCCGCAGAAGAACGCCGTAGGCAGCAACAGATAAACGGCAATACAGTGAAAGCAGCACAAAATAACACCAAACAAAGCAGCAGCGGTCCAATGAGGTGGTTACAACAGCTAGTCAAAAGGAAAACACTATTAGCATGTGCTAGATGCACTAAGATTTATGCAGTGGCACACAGGGAGCATGGAGCAGCACACGAACAGTCGTCCTACAATAACAGTTTCAAATACCTTAAGTTTAAGAACAAAAAAACGACTAGCGAGGTGAAGCAACGGGCGGCCATACCTGTCGGGCACACGACCTCTGACCCGGAAGTAACATGGGTGACGATGGGAGCACAGAGGAAGACTACCGTTTTTATACCGGCTCACCTCAACGACTGGTGGAAGTGAGGAAGGGAAACCATAGCAACAGTCAACAGAAAGAGCGAGGGAAAAACAAGACAAAAATGCTCGTACTGCTACATAATGGAATCTCATTCTGGACAAAGATAAATACACTCTTTACACATTTTTTCACAGACTCCATTACAGAGCTTTGGGTAAATTAAGTCTTCATATTTTCATCTATCTATCTATCTATCTATCTATCTATCTATCTATCTATCTATCTATCTATCTATATATATATTGACTGTATATATATATATATATATATATGTACAGTACATATGTTTTGAAACTTTTGGCTTTAAATATCCATGATTTACTCCACTCCGGTTCTGTTAAGCACAGAGATCTGACATAAACATATTCTTATATTAATCTATTAATCTTATAATGCCACAAGACCGTGAGCACAAGCACTGATTGCACGTAACACACACACACATACACACACACATGTTCACCAGACACAGGTTTTTGCCTGGGGACCAATACAATTTTTCCCACAGGCCTCCTCCCAAGGCTGTTCTCCAGCCTCAGACTCAGCTTGGCCTATCTCAACTCTAATTAGTCTTTAAAGCTCCTACTGAGCTGACTGAGGTCAAACACAATTGAGTGTTTGTCTTACAAATGTCTTCATGGTAATGTTTGTATAAGACTGCGGAGCCAAGTATGTCACATGGGGTACGACTAAGCAAGGACCAAAAAAAAGAAGAAAAAATGACACAGAATGCACATGAACGGTATGGAGGTGACCTGTGATGTCTACAGGGTGACCCGAGGAACTGAGGGACAATTATGATAGATGTCCAGACAGGAATTGTGAAGCATAATGGACCACCACGTTCCTTTTTTATTGGTTGTTATGATAGCATTTTACCTCATCTTTATGGCCCAGAACATAAAATAAAGGTCAAGAAATTTCCCAAGGATGAAAGTACCTCCAACTCATCCAAATTTGTCCATGCACTGCCTCTGTAAAGGCGATTTCATGGTTGACAAATCAGTCTCTTGTTGGATTTGGCGTAACCTCAGATGTTGGCCCATATTCATATTCCATATTCATGCGAGTTGCTGAAACTTAGGTGGAGGTCAGAGAGAAGACATTGCTGATGAGGAAACACGGTGTAGTGGATTTTCCACTGTTTTGCTGCATGGTCTCTGCTAATGCTGTTATGAAAGAGCGAGCAGTCTGCCCATGCAGCCCTGATGGGGAGGAAGACGAAAGGGGAGGAAGCCACCCCACACTCCCTTTGTCTCGTTCCATGCCACTTCCAAAACTCAATTGTCTGCCTTCTGCCAGAGACCACAGTCTGTGGAGACGCTCAGTGCAGCTGTCTACACTTAGAGAAAAAAGAAAGAGAAGAAGATGACAAATAAAGGAGGTGGGTTGAAATACACAATGGGGGAACAAATGAGATATTACCCATCATTCCTGGTATTTTAGTCAGTGTTTCATCTTTTAGAAGAGGCATCTATAAATATAAAATATGTTCAGATTTAGTGCTTTATTATTCTACATCTTTAAATATGTAAATACCAAACTTAATTTGAAAACACATCCCTTGACTAGACATGATGCATGTTTTTTTAAGAGAAATTGTATGTGTGCCACGTTTATTATAACTTTTGAATTTTATTGGATTTTCCAAATTATTTGGCATTACAAATTGCCGTATATGTAAAAAGCAGCGGTACGTTATTCTACGGCAACACAGTTGTCAATGAGCATCAAGGAGCTCTTTGCTGATGGGCTGACTGTCTTGTAAGTAATCACGCCAATCTGCTTTAGCAGAAAATGGCCATACAAGCTGTTTCAAACATGGATGGAAATGTCTAATTTCAACTTCATGGTGCCTTGAGAAGACAAAGCAAATCAGAAAATGCTTATGAATTTGACAGGGGGAAGCGTGTAAATTCAATGACAACTACTTAGATTTGCTGAGGCGAGTGCCAACACTTTGCATTAAGTTGCACCAAACACTAATTGGATGCTACCTGGCTCGACATCACTAGCGTTACTGAACAGGATGCAGATCCGGCTCTGACAAACAGCAGGCTCTCTGGTGTTGCTGGCTGATTGCATTTAGGAAAGGGAAACTGAAGCAATGACGGGAAAAAAAATCTGCTCTCTTCTCTTCTCTTGCACAAGCCCTCGGCCTTGTTGGCACAGAGCTGGCTTTTTGATTTTTCCTAATGTCCCTGAAATTGATTTTCAGCCATGATTGCATTGCCTCTTTGAGTATAATCAAAGATTTTGTGTAATTGCTGCAGTATGACTGCTCAACTATAATAACAAGAATAGTGGCTACTTCCTCTTTCTGTCATCTGTAGAATAATTTTAGCATAGCACTACAGAATGACTTAACAGCATACCTCTCAAATGGTTCCCAGTTGTAAAGATGACAACATTTATAGTGTTGGATGAAAACAGCCTTTTCCAGGTTTGATCATGACAAAAATCCCATGGAATCAAAGCTTTGAAAATAGCCCAATGTTGTCACAGAGAGAGTATTATTTTGGTAGTTGATATTAAATTACTCTTTGGTTTGGTTTAAAGGTAAAAAGCCAAAAACTAAGTAATAAGTAACTTCTAACACGATCAGTTTCATACAGAGTTTAAATGGGAATTATGATGTTTTCTGAAACCTGCTGAGCTGTAAAAGTCAACCTGACCTGAGGTAGATATGTCAGGATCTCTGTTTCAGTTTATGTTTGCAGGGTGAAGGTTTGAAAGAAAAACAACCATGTTATTCTTTTTGTAGTGGTCACATAATTGTTACCAAGTCAGTTATTTCTCCTTTCTTCTTTTGGTTTATAATATCTGTAATCATTTTTCACGGTCCAGTGGTTTAAATCATTGGTTCCAGGTCTTTCTTAAAAGAGTATGAGGATAAATTTACTAAATAATGATTACAGTATAATATAAAGGTAATGTGAGAGGCTGAATATTTATGATCACTATCTATTTATGCTTTAATTATCCAATAGAATCATGGTTAGGTTGTACTCTCGTCACATTCGTCAGCACATCAGAAAATATCACTCATTTGAATGCTAACCCATGATTGAGCTCCTATTGGACAATCCAGCCGTCAATCCCAAGTTATGACTAATCATGTTCAACCTCCCACTCCAGTTAACTAGGTCTCTCTGTCCACATCTGATTAAAACATACCAGATGCATATAGTCTTCAAATGAAGAAGACCAAAAAATTGCTGATTGATATTTGTGATTGGACTGAGGAAACCCTGATACATTACCTCACATTACCGCTCTGTAACATTTTTCCTGGCACAATCTTGGTGTCATTGATTCAACAACATCTGAGGGAAGCTGGGTGGTGCTGTGTCTTCCGACTGCCTTGTGTTAAAGAAAACAAAAAGACAGCAGCGTACCGACACCACCCTTTTCTGCCACATTGAACAATGGTCTCTTGTTTAAACGTGGCGGTGTAACCAATGTTACAGCGGAGAAGCAGATTGATTAGAGGCTGTCAGAAGATTAATAAGCCACGCAGGGCAGTTATGACATACATTGTTTCACACATGCCCTGTAGAGGTGTGCCTCCCAAAATGCATCATTGTGTAAAATATTGACCTAAAGCATATCATCACTCTTTTTGCCCCTGTGCCTGCTTTACTCTCAGGAGGAGTCTCCTAAACAGTAATAACCTGCCCTCCTTCACCTTATTTGATTTTTTTTTTTTTTTGTAAAAGCACATTTAAATAGAATGTATTTTCAATGCCTCATGGTTTTAGAAAGTGGACCTGAATTTCTGTCATGTGCACACAGAATCAGCAGTACTAAAAGCAGGTGGTCGCATTGTCTGGTGCCAACACTTAATAAAAGTGTCTGTCTCTCTTCTAGCCATGAGAAATCTGTCCCTGACAACAGAGCCAGACAAATGAGAGACCTCTGGCAGCATCGTGAAAGGCTGGAGGTTGGAGAAGGAAGCAACCTTGAGGAATAAACTGCCTTGACCTCGATTACTCTTTTGCTTTTTTTCAATAGAGCTTAATTGTTGTTATTATTATTTTTTCTTTAGTTATGTGCTGGAAGTTATATCTGAAATAAAACTTCTAGTTACTTCATGTTGTCATTGGCAATTGATTTGCCAATTGTTTAGTTCCAGTGTCTCCATCAATGTAGCCTTTTTACATTTAAACATTTGATGCAAACACTCTGGGTAAGCAGGCAGCTGACGGTGTACTTCAAGCTATAGTCTTCTCAGCAGAACAATGTCAGCTCTTCTGCATACCTTACAGAAGGGTGTGTGTGTTTAACTGTCCTGCTTGCAGTTTACACATGCCAGCATTTGACAATGGTGAAAATTAAATTAAACAGTTCAAGACTTTTATATTGCAAGTATGGAGAGTATAATAGATAGGACATAGGATGTGACAATGTGTAATTACCAGTTCACAGGTTATTACACCTTGTGTGTGTAGATTGCAAGTGTGTACTTGTGCATTTAACCCACGTCACCATTGGCTTTATTTCACAGTTAATGTATTGACCATCTATTGTCTGCAGTTGTTAGTATAAAATGTCATCTCTAACTAAAGAATAAAGTGTTTTCCAATTAATCAAATAGTAATTGCTTGATCTGCAGCTAGCTTTCATAAGAGATTTTCTACCCTGCTACCGTGCTTTGTTCCCCTTTCTATTTAATTTGCTGCCAACCTGTTTTATTTATTTATTTATTTCTGTGGTTGCACAAAGTGCCTTTTGACCTTGATGATTACAAAAAATAAGTGAATTGAAAAGGCCCTGATACCCAGAATTCAGTGGAACGGAACTGCGAGGTTATTTATCTTCCTACCTTGGTTACGGTTTCAGTTTTGCAGTGGTCAGATTTTAGTTCCCGCTTTGCTGTTTTCATTATCTTAGGAGGGCAGAGGAGAACCTTTTAGTTGGTGACCTTACAAACTTCCATTTCCACTATCAACAACCTACACAGACACAATTTTTACCTTAAGTTTCTTGACTACAACTTTTTAAGATGTTTGTTAATATTGTATTTGAATTAAAGTAAATCAGAGATTGACATTTAGCAGGCAGAGTTTAATGTAACACTTAGCACGTAGCACATGCCAGTATTAATTGGAAAATTATTGTTGTTAAACTAGAGTGACTTAAATTAGTTGATAAAAATCAAATATTTTTGGTAAGAAACAATATATAAAACAATAAAACTATGCCTTTAAATGACACAAAAAAATGTTAAGAAATATTTATAACTGGTTTATATTTTTCGACACACTTACACACTATATAGTCATTTCATTTAAACTATGGAGCTAATGATGTTCTCAGCGGATGAATGGCTGAGTGATCCTGTCACTGAGCTGTATGACGGTGTTCACCACAGGGTCACTCATTTATGCAGAGTCTGCTATACCACATCAGTTTGGACCATCATTTTTTATTTAGTCTACCAGTGCATTAATAATCAACAAGGTTGTGTCCTGAAAAAAGAGGTTTGTTCTTAATTTCCTCTTGTTTTAACACATTTTGCACAAATAAAAAAGGCTGCTAGATGATAAGTGGGTGTTCTGGACCAGCCTGCCTGCAGTCCAGTTTTGTTTCTTTTTAACTGCAAGCACAGATTTTTAGGCATTCCAAATTTCTTTCACAATAAAAGGAAAAAAAAACAACCTTATCAAATATGTCATGTTAAAATTTAATTATAAATGAGGTGTAAGGTGTACTATGTGTACTCACACCAAAAAATAGTTGGGCCGTATCGACCAAGCTCTTCTCAGCATCTGCCACCTCAGACCCTCAGTTCGTTTTTCTTTCTGCAACCCATTCTTTTATAGTTATCTTCTGCAGTCAGGTCACAAACCCACATGTTGAGGAACAAGTTTGCAAAAGCCACACACACACACACAAGGCCACAAAGATTTATCAACATGCACAAAATCACACGTCTCACATACACACACACCAAGTTGTAGTGAGACTCACACATGGCTCTTGCATTTTGCAGGCAGCGGTGCAGGGTATAATTCTGGCTTTCACACTGACACTTAGCAGAGTTTAGCAAACTTCAGCGGTTCCTGTCGTGACCAGCACTTTCCTCTTTCCACACTTAGTTCCTCAAAGTCCCTGTGACAAAGAACTTGCTGATACTCTACCGTGTCAGAATCATCTGTTGCTCAGTGTATTTGAACAACTTTTGACCGATGAAAGTGCAACAGCTGATTTAAGGATTTCTCTTTCTGTATTTTTCTATCTCATCACTTTTTAAAATGTAATTACCATATCTATGTATACGTATTTTCAGATATTTGTGTTTTTGTAGAATTTTCTGCTACAAATTTGGACAGAAACATGGAAAACAATACCCTACTTTTGAGTTCAAAGAAATTTTAACCACATTATTCTCTTGCCATGATTTCTTACAAGGATTCTTGGATCTTCCATTTTGCTGTTTTATCTAGTCTGATGCCAGCAGAACAGGGGCAAGGGATGACAACGGAGCAGTGTACTGTGCAAGACTGAAAGCTGTACAAGCAGGATAAAGGAGTGAAAAACAGGGGTGGGTGGGGGTTTTATTAGCATAATAGCAGGATGCCCAGAACCTTTCTGGAGTGGCATGTTTACGGCATCATGCTTGGCAAGAGCACACTCATTTTATGGGGTTTATTAAGGAGACAAGGGGAGGCACAAGCTGGATTTTGGGTTATTGTCGATGTATGTGTGTCTACGTGTGTTCTCGCATTTGCTTTTATGTGTTTTCGGCTGTTTTGTTTGCCTGTGTGCGGTCTGAGAAGGGGTGGGGCGTACTCGGTTTCAGTGGTTGTGTTGGCGGCATCTAGCCCTAACTACTTTTACATGTTTGTATTTTGGCTTAAGTGCCCTTTAAAAGCAATGAAATAGAAAGTGCATTCATAAGCCAATCCTCCAGAATAATCCCATTTCAGGAGTGCAGAGAATGGAGCTCTTTGTTGTGCTCTGGCTCCTTTCATCTCTCTGAGGTCATTTTCACAGAGCAAACAGGGAGACTCATTATCAACCTGCACCTGAGAGGTCAGAACCTGAACCCACACCTCCCACCCACCAGCCCCCACAGCCTTGCCTCTGCTCGCTACTACCCCTGGTCCGCAGTCGAGTTTATTAGCGCAGAACATCTTTTCCAGTGACTGAGCTTGCCCTTATTGTCTACAGCGGTCAGGGTCAAGTCAAGGGCGCTCAGCCAAGATTGGAATCATTTGTCACATGGTCTCGGACTAGAGCTGATTTCAGCAGAGGCCCGGTGAGAAACTCAGCGGTTCCAGCAGCACCTCTGACACGGGGAGGTAGTGGCAAACGGCTACTGGACTACGCAGATGGCCTCTACATATTACACTGCACCTGCTTGCCAACAAAAGAGCCCCTCCTTTTATCCTTTTTTCCCACTTTTAAATTAAGGCCAATGACAGGGAAAACTGGCTTCAGAACCTGCTCTGTAGGTTGTCAGGACATGTACTTCCCTAGCGTTGTGCCATTTCTGGGACCTTTGTCTCCGGTTGACAGTCCAGAATTGTCTGGTGTGTGACTGTGATAATGACTCCTCACTTTATGTCCACAAGTAAGAAAAACATTTCCTGCAAAGGACTTGTATTCTGTAAATGGTCTAAGCCATGCTAAGTGCTGCAGTTTGGTCTGGAAGCACAGGGATTTTTTTTAACCCCTTCCACCTTCATGGTCAGCAG
>NC_024328.1:17945660-17951166 GCF_000523025.1 Cynoglossus semilaevis
GAACAATGGGGCATGCTGAGGTAGCATGGAAAATGTATTAAATGACTTTAATACACTATATAGAATGGCTTATTGCTTTGGTCAATGGGACTGCAGTGAAGGTGGCGTACCCTGCCACGTGGGAAGGTTAGACCTGTCCAATGGCCACAGTGACTGATACACAGACTCTGCTTATGAGATCAGTAATGTGTGTGCATGAGTGTTTGTTTGTGTGTGTGCTATGGGGACAGACTGACTGGCAGGCAGAGTTATACAGGTTACGTATGTCACACATTTTGCCATTAAGCCTTAGATTAGTCCATATCTTTTATTAGTTTTACATCTAATGTTATTCCACACCTGGCACAAATGCATGTCAAGGTGAGACTAAAACTGCTACACCATGAAAAACTGTGAAATAACAAATATTAATAGAGCCCTGAATCAAATATACAATGTGCTTTTTTAGCAAACTGTGGGAGAACCAGTGGAAATGGTGGAAAAAACCAAGGGGAAATGAAAGATTGAGCTTCGGACCATTTTAACTTGTTTTCCCTCAGCTAGGGCAAGTGTGGAGGTGAAGGTCACAGAGAGAGTAAGCACACAGCTCATAAACAGCACAGCTGGAGGAATCATTGAAATATAGCCCTTTGTTTTCCTGGGGCTGTAATTGGCCCTAGAGCCTTCCTCCCCTTCCCGCGCTCTCTCCTTCCCTGCACGTGTTTTGCACCAGCATGATGCAGTTTAGAGACATGAGATTGTAAAGGCTAATGACTTTGGGGTGAAAGGGCGCACCTGCGGTCACAGAAACAATACACAATACAATAAATACTGAAAAACATAAACAAACATATGGGGAAATAACCGTATTAGCCGTACAATTCCTCTGCCCCCATGCAGGTTTATTGGTGAGCGGAACAGTGATTAATACGGTAATAATATTGTTATATTTGCTCGGTCTTTCTATAGCAAAATAATATTTGTTTTTTTTGTTTCAAAATTGAGATTGATTGAAGGTCAGCTGCAGGTTGAGTCTAAAACACCATGAGAGATGCAAAGAACACACACTAATTTTAGATTTGCCAAAGGTCAGACTTTTTTTAAAATTTGAAATTCTCTTTATCCACCAAACAATAGGATATTTTTGCACAATTCCCATGTTATATGAAGCAGGTTAAAGTTATTTGTTTCTTAATTAGTTTTGTAGTTGCTTAAAGCTGTGTTTATACTAGTGAGAAATCAGTTGATCATTTTTCATTCTTAATCATAAACAAATCAGAAGACTACAAACTGTTAAAACTACTTGGCCTAAATCCAGAAACGAGTTTTTGAGACTGTTTTGAATACAAAATGAAATGCACTTGTTGCAAGTTTATTTTCTTTAAATTGACTGTGGTGGTACAACCTCTTGAGGAATTAGCTCTGGAAGGCAACTGTCGCTCCTTTTTCGACGGGGGGCCTGAGATCTTGGAGCTAAGAGTAGGAAAAACAGTATCAGATCCAGCGTGAGGTAGCAGGGCTTTGGCGTATAATTACCGTGTTAACCCAGATGATTCTCTCTGATCTCTGCAAACATCAGGGCACAGGCCCCGCCAGACTGGCTTCGGCACAGATCTGTCACACTGCACTGTGGGACACTGGATGCATGTTAGAAAGCTATCTGTAAGACTTTTGGTGTGATCTGCATATGCTTTATTTCAAAACCCCCTTGTGCTTTTTTATGCTCACAGTTTGTGCAAGCGCCTATGTTTTCAAATCCCAGAAATGCAAATGATGAAAAAAAGAAAAAAGATTAAAACACATTTTTCAAAATGTTGTTCTTGTTTTAAATGTATGCAATGCATACATTTAATGATAAGATACTGTATATCTCCAATATACATGATGAATACATTTGTATGTAGTTATTCCTGAAAACCAAATCTGGTTTTGTCCCAATTCCTCAGATTTTTCATATTCTGGTATTTAACACCTAAACCTCTTTTAATCTAGGCCACACCAAATAGGGATATATGAGATCTGAGACCTTTCATTGAATGTTATCCCCCTGAATGTGAGTAGTGGTTCTGTCTTTGGTAGCTGGCTTCTTAAGCCTTATTGATCTGTGGGCGTTTTTCTTTCCTTCCCCATTCTCCAAAGTCACTAAGCTTGCATCAATTTATCTTAATCTGTTTGCTCCTTAAACCCGGAACAAGGCATGTCTTGTTCCTGGTTGTAGGAGTCCCTCGGCTGGTTTCCCTCCCATCCTTCTCCGATGGGCTTCTCCTGGGTGGCAACAAGAGGCTTTTCATATCGAATCAAGTGTTATTGAGTTTCCCCACACACCTCTTAGATTCCCCCTCTTCTGCCTTCTCTCCATCTCCTTTCCCCCCTCTCTTCCATCCACTTTTAACAAAGCATTCCTTTAATGACTGAAGGATTACGGGCCAACCTTTTGCAGCCAGTCTGTGGACTAGCCTGTAATCTGACCTCATTACATCCCCTGCGACAAGCTCCCAGGTCAGCACTGAGTGACTACACCTTATCCTCCTGTGAAGCCAAGCTGCACACAAGCCCCTGACACTCACTCAGCCCAGCCAGGCGTTCATGGCACCATTTCCTCACTGCCATACCTGTCCAACAAAGCATAGGAGACCTTGATCTGATACCTTTACCTCAGGTTGTCCTCATTTACACTGCAGCCAAGATAAATGGTCATTTGTTGAGATGGATGAAAACACAGTTGTGTGTGTCTAGGCATGACAGTGTTATTGATAAATGTGAAGAACCATCTTCTCCACTGCCTCCTTAATTTCTCACATTGTATTAGTGTACCAATTTTGTACTGTCTGTCGAGCCTCTTGTAGTGTGATAAACATAAGTCAAATTAATGTATTTGTTTTAGGAATTATTACCTTAGTAGGCCTCTTTTTCACCTTGTTTTAGGGTGTAGATACTTTTTGTGCACGTTTTGCACAAAATGTGTGCATTCAGAAAAAGTTGTCACTGTTTTAAGCCTGATTTTCTAAATAACAAATAACAATGTACACACATTACATTGCATAGCGGGTTTGTTTATTTTTCCAAATAATAAAATAAAAATAAACAATAAATCCAGTAAAAGTGCATGTATATAAAACAAAACTCTGAAAAACTAGAAACATGATTTAAACCAAAAAAAGTTTCACAAGTTTGGCAGTTCAGGGATGCCAAACTGATGACATGTAGGCTGTTGCACAGAGTACGACGTCGTAGAGTTACATTTTTTGGAATTATAAAATTGCCTTTGTATGTAAATCCAACTGTGAACATTCAACCCTAACCTTAACCCTAACATACTAGAAAACAACAAAAACAAAACAACAAACTAAGACAACCTAGAGAAGAAAGCTGCCTTCCTAACAACTTAAATATTTGCTAATATATTTGGCAGATAGATAGATAGATAGATAGATAGATAGATAGATAGATAGATCGATCGATCGATCGATCGATCGATCGATAGATAGATAGACAGACAGACAGACAGACAGACAGACAGACAGACAGACAGACAGACAGACAGACAGACAGACAGACAGACAGACAGACAGACAGACAGACAGACAGACAGACAGACAGACAGACAGACAGACAGACAGACAGACAGACAGACAGACAGACAGACAGACAGACAGATAGATAGATAGATAGATAGATAGATAAATAGATAGATAGATAGATAGATAGATAGATAGATAGATAGATAGATAGATAGAAAGAAAGAAAGAAACAAAGATAACTTTTCCCCTTTACCTTTAAGGAAAATGCAAATACCCAAATGCATATTTAAGGGTCAAATGGTCAATAAGAGAGGTGGTCGAGAGTTATCCGACAGCATTGATTCTTTAGCATCGTCTAATATTCATGATTTTCACCTCGGTTTTCATCCTCTTTGAATGTTCCTGCAGGCCACCCTCTCACACTGCTGTTTCTTCTTCTCAGTCTAACTCCATCCTGTCTTTTCCCCCTGCATGTGTCCCTTCATCCCACCAGCATTTGAAGGACAGGTGTTGACAGGGAGCTGGCATGTTATCAGGCCTACTATGCAGGGTTGTGGGGCTGCACTGTGCTGAGGAGTATGAGGGAGGCCAAGGCAGGTCCATTACATCACCCCCTTCAAGACTGATTGGGCTCAGGACGGGGATTCGTGCCTGCTCATGAGCTGTTGGCCCGGCCCGGCCCATATGCCTTTAATACAGGAACAGATGTGTAGCACAGACTCCGAGCTCCCACTCCCCCCTTATTCCCTCTCTCTGCCCTCCACACTGACTGGAGACAGCCCTGTTGTCCTGGGCCATGCTTAGCTGGCTGCTAGGATAGGATTAATGGGAAGTAACTGGCACAGTAAGATAAGATCGGACGGAAATTATTTTTATTTCAGATGGCCTCCCTCCAGAGTTTTCTTTGTTTTGATCTGCTCGGAGAATACAGGGAGCAGAGTGAAAATGAAAGAGGTGATGACAGAAAAATGTTTGGCAGATGATACCAAAATGATTCATCATCGAGGCTTTTGGGACACGATTTATTTTACAAACAGACCAAAGAGACGCTAACAGGTGTAGAGAAATGTGTCAGTCAGTATCTCATCACTCATTAACAGATCTCCATTTATTTTTATAGACAGCCATTGAGAACTATGTTGTATTGGCCTGAACAATAGTGCCCTTTTACTTACAGTTTCACTTGAACATTACTGATGGAACACCCCTTCCAGCATAATTATTAATGACTCACAGCTACTCTGTCACATCCATACAGCAGTCTGGAGTGGGGAGCAGGTGGAAGACATTCTTTCTTGTCTGTGTCCTAATGTGTTGGACCTGAACCATGGCCTTCTCAGGATGAAGATGGCGCCGTATGGATGGAGGACTTTACACAAGGGCAAAAGAAATTGAGAAAGGGTAATCCGTTCCACAAAGGTGACATAGGTGGATGTGTAACCGAATAGGAAGGGAATAGGATTGTCAAGAAGTCTGAAAAAGCAGAGTAGTATTATGGCAAAGGAGTGGAAACGAAGCAGCGGGAATAGACTCATATCTCCTCAATAGCATCCATGTCCTGTCTGTGCCAGAGCAGCACAGATACAGCCAATCAGGTCCTAAGGTCTCTGGCAGCTACTTCTTAGAGAGGTATTACCGATCCCTCCTATTGGGCGGGACAAGGCCTCCTGGTCTGAATTCATCAGCGACATGGTCTACGAGATGTAGGAAGCAGGTTAATAGACACTCATCAGACATCTGCCGCTGGGTTGGCGTCCAATAATCTTCTCCATGGATGTGCTGCCAACAATTGGTGACCACATTTTTCCCCTAAACCTTTCAATTGCCCTCACTAACACACTCCCTCCCTCCCTTCCTTCTTCACTCTTCTCTTCCTCTCTCAGCCTCTCTGCCGATTATAGTGTTCAACACAGACAGACAGGTGTGAGATTGGGTAAACACAAATGTATAAGCACACATTTTCAACCTTTACTCTCACTCATACTTCACCACCTTTCATGCTCTTC
>NC_024328.1:17951207-17957953 GCF_000523025.1 Cynoglossus semilaevis
TTTTAATTTAAGAGGTTAATTCCTGATGAAGTCCTGTGACAGATTTGTGGACTGTATGAAGAAATGACCACTGTCATGTCAGACCTGACCGTAATCCTACAGAGCTTCAACAACAACCGACTCTGAGCAATCCATGCTTCTGCTGCCAATGAAAATGTTGATAGAACAATGTAAGATAGAACTTTAATCTCATTATCTCTTTTGACGACTTTAACACTTGAAACTTGTCATTTAATGTCACTCCTCATAAGAAAACCTGCTCTTTTCTCACATGCCTGCTGCAGTTTGTTCTTGCATTGAGTCCGTTATAGTAACTTCTGTAGAGTAACTGTTTTCGCTCGATCGTTTAATTCATATAAATGAATGATTTGGTATTATTTAATAAGTGCACCTCTCTTATTTTATCGACCTGGCCTTAAATGTTCCCTATTGCCCTTGTTACCCAAAATAACTAAGTTCTTCTATTGACTATTTTCAGTATTACACTGTGGGGCATATAACTGCTCTCCTAATGATTGCAACCACATAACTCAAGTGAAAATCATGTGGCTCCTCTCTTATTGACTGTTTTCTCAACCAGGTTGAGAGGGCAAGTAGAGAGTGAAGCTCCCTCTCTGCCAGGTTATTTATGACTTTTCTTCCCCAAAGTTATTTTTCTTTCGGTGATTGCAGAGTGGTGTGTTAAATCCGACGTGTCGGGAGATTACTCAGCTGGCCGTCAAGTGCACATGGTCAATTTGCCATGATGAGAGTAACTGGATCACACATCCCCCTGGAATCTCGTTGTGGAATCTCTGGGGGAAACTCCTCGTGCACACATGCAACACACACAGACATACACAAGGAGGACGCCAATCTGGTAGTCATTTGGCCGCCAAAATCAAATGGAGGTTCAATTGTTTCCACATTTCTTAAGATAACATTATGAGAGGGAGAGAAAGATCGGCAGGGCTGGGGCAATCAAACATGTTCTGTTTGGTGAAGTTTGGAAGGAGAAATAATGGGGTCAGAGGATGAAAGGTGAGACATGTGTGAGAGCCGTTTTCTGGGTTCAGCTGTAGGACAGTGCCACTTGTTTTTGACTCTCCTCACACGCACAGTTCACCGCTGTCAAAGGCAGCCTGTTACAGATGCCCCGTGGCCACTCCTCACAGCAATTAGTGCAATTAGACCTAATAACTTTGGGAATTACTAGAAAAACAGCAGGGAAAGGGTTGGTTACGAAAACCCATGGAAGACTACGCACATGTTGGAATGGTTAAGTACACTTCCTCTGAAAACTTTCCCCTTGATTAAATGATGTAAATGTAAATACATGAATATTCAAGTATACTGCGTGTCCCAGCTTCATGGCTTTCTGTTAGCATGAGCGAGCTAATATGCTACCGAAACTTACTCAGATCTACTGATGCGAGAGATGGGAGTGGTTTTGCTTTAAAATAGTTATTCATAACTGCTTATTCTTTTGTCTGGGGTATACTTGTTGGACATGGGCAAGTTGAATGCAGGCTGGTGCCCGTCCGGGGGTCTCAGAGGGAATTTGGGATTTGTAGAGGGGCGTTTCCACTGTTCACACTTGAGCTCTGCCCAGCCATGCTTAACCCCTGGCCTTCACTTCATCTCTCCCAGAGATGAAGTAATGAAGTGGGAACCATTATGGTTACCATGTCTGATACTGGTCTAATGGAGTTCAAAGAGGACCAACCCACATGCCTGTTAATAAAGGTGAGAGCAATAAAGACACAGTTAAAAATCTGGGAAAGTTGAACTTGGACACTTTCCTTCTGGAAGTTAATAGTGCTCTTCATTTTGACACACCACACACAACTACAGAAAGTAATAAGACTTAACCTGGTCACAGATGTTGATTACAAAAATGAAAAATAAAAAGAAATTGATTTGCAGATGCTTTTTGAAATTAAAGTCCATAAAAGGAAATTGTATCTTTGTATATCAAATTAGTTTTTAAAGTATTTTGTAAAATCAAACATGAAAAAAAAGGTTGATAATAAATTGGTAGTTATGACCGTAAATCTTAACATTATATGTATTTTGTTTTTTGCTTATTTTCCCTGGTAAATAAAAAAAAAACATTGGAAATTTAGTTAAATTTAGTAAATTACTTGTAAATACTCCAGAATATTACAAAACAGTATTAAAATAAAAAGAACACCAGAGGCTGTTAAAACCAAAAAGAAGAAGAACTGAAGGGTGTGGTGGGGGGACCAGATCAGCTCATACCTACAGTGAAAACTCACTTTTAAAAAAGTCAATATAAATAGTTTAATACAAAGAACAATTTAAGCATCATTTGACATATAAATGTAGTTTTTAAAAAAATAAAATGTGTGATAATGAATACATCTACCCTGTAACAAATCTCTAGTCTGAAAAGTTAAATAATTTACTTGTTCCAAAGAAAAGATTTTGAGATTGATTCGTATGAAACCATAATGTAGTAATTGCATATTCATTTCCTTGACTAACTGATTCAATCTGTGTTTATTGCACCCCTAGTAGGAGAGGAACAGGCACCTATGAGCTCTTTGGTTACCAACATACAGCCGAATCCTTTATTTTCTATTGTTTTTATAGATTAATTTGTAAAATCTAAGTCATCGGGTGATTTTTTTTTCCAGGCATTGTTTTAAAAGTGTAGTGATTTTGCCCTTGTACATATCCACATAGTTCACAACACATAAATGGTCTGGAATCCTGGTCACTTTTGGCCTGAGCCTCTTATGTGAGACTTCTTGCCACAATGGATCTCCTTCTTTTCCTCAATTGTTAGAAGTGGAATTTCTACACTGAGCACTCAGCGCTTGCTCCAGCAGAATTCCACACATCAAAAGATTTGGCGTTCAACTTATGCCATATCTGAGGCTTGTGCATCATTCCTTGTTCAGACTGGCCTCTGGCTCGGCCCCACCACTTGCATCACCCCTAAGTCCTAAGGCCAAAAGCTGCCTCTCTGACTTCTAACACCAGCCATCCTTAAACACTTTTCACTGCGCTCCATTCTTTTTTGCATATTGCTTTGAGCTCAGCTATTATCCAGTGGCCTGTTTTACAGTAAAACTCTTAAACGGAAAGTCCGGTGATGTAGAAAACCTTTACACAGACACTGATTTGTCCAATAAAATTCAAAATGATCTCCTAGTAGTAAAGACAAAAATTACCCATAAACACATAATCTGTGTTTTACAATAATTATGTGTAATGACAAGTCAAGGTTTGCTGACAGATGGTTTGATATTGTAAATCGATTATAAATATTCAGTAATTTTAAAAATTAATTAGAGTGATTTTTTTTTCTTATTTTGAGGAACAACATGTCATAATATGTGATAACAAGTTTAAACATCATATAAGTGGAAAATAAATAATTTGTATATGTTTGTTAAAGAAAGTTATACCAGATAAGTAACATCATTAAAATGCCATTAAATTTTCATTATTATAAGCCTGTGAAGTCAAATTAATAAATGTAAGATACATTAAAACATTACCGCAGTTTGGTTTAACATAATACACATTATGCTAATTATTTAAATTTTAATAAAATCATCAATTGTGTCTTATTAAATTGTTATATAATATCTTATGTCTTACATAAGAATTATAGAAACCTTTTTAAAACAATTTAATCAAAAAGGCATTAGTGTTATATTATTACATAAAAAAGACATAAATAACAGATTTAAGAAATGTCACCTTTCTGGCTTTTTACACTACTATTATTCTAACTTTATTGACAGTAGTGAAAATCGGTCGCCCATTAACCAACAACAGCCATACAATAATACAAATGTTTTGTCCATAAAGCAGGTAATTTGTATTGAATTTGTAGGATGTGTGTTGGACAAGACTATATTGAATACAGGATGTATGCTCCTTGGGGTTCCTGAAAATTCCTGGGTTGATCCAGAATGGACAATGGGCGTTTCTGACTCTTCACACTTGATCTCTGCCCAGCCATGCTGAACCCTGTGCACCTCCTCATTCACAAGTGCCATCTTCCACACTTGTGAGTGTCCATGCTGCAGTGGATTGGAGTGGGGGACATTTGGGTCAAAGTGGATAAAGCAAACCTAATGAGGATTAAATCCATTCCCCAGCTCACATTTACCATTTAGGCACACAAGTAAATTGAAGACTTCTAAAGGACAATGGTCAGTGGGTGTCTGTGCTCCACTGGTTTAACTGTTGTCTGAGCAGAGCATGAAATACGTCTGTGCTCATCTGGTGATTTTATAAGTCATAGTCTCAACAACTATTCAACGACTTTTGCACATCGGACTTAAGACTTTTTTTTTTTAATCCAGTAACTCTAAAATGTGCTGGTTGGTAGTGCACTTGAACCTCAATTCAACTTTTGGCTGACAGTTTATGTTGTAACCATTAAAATAGGAACTGAGGATAGTTATGACTGCAGGTATAAAAAAAACAGAAAAACTTTGACTGCAAAGTAGTTGCCCATGGTCTGGACTGCAGGCATCCCAGACACACAAGAGGTGTGAATAATACACATGAGGTTATTTGTTTTTCTCTTCCAGCGATATTTGGTAAAAAATGGTTTGTTTCTTTCGTATTTGGGAAAGTTGAGCTATATTTATCTTATGATTACTCATAACAAATTAAAATCAAGATTATATTCACCATTAATTACCACGTAGCACATTAAACATCTTTTGGTCTGTTTCAGATGAGCCTAGCCCCAGGAAACAAATGACCTTACACAGTACACTTGGTACTATATTACCACTACGTATATACTCTGGTAGCTGTTTGATTAGGATATAACTCTTTACTCCCTAAATCTTTTAAAGTAATCATTAACTGTATAGGTAGGTGACAGGTCTAAACTCTTTGCTGCCTTGTTCCTGGAATCATTGCAATTGCCTGCCTTGCCTGTTTCAGCCTTTCTGTATTTTTTCTTGGTCAGTAACTACATGAGGAGAGCCATTATTCCAGATAGAGGCGTTAGCTGTGCCAGGCCGACCTGTATTGATCGCCTGTGAGAGGACGCTGAGTGGGGGAGAAGGACTATTTGCTTTAAAGTTCAATGGCTCTCCACTGCTGTTAGTGTTGCAGCCACAGGACCAATCGATATCTGGACAGGGACCCGTGTCACAAGACAGGCTCCCCATTTAGAAACATAATAATACTTTGTTGGTGCTGTTACCCCACGGCCAGTGCTTGCGTTTAGACATTTTCTTCCCCTTTTACCCTCCTCACATTGGTGTCAGTTGTCATTTCCCCTCTCTTTTTGCACCTTACATGCAGCTTTCTTATTTCACACTGTATGCTTGGTTTTTCAGCCTGCCGGGTTGGATTCGGTGCAAGTTGTAATTATAGATGATACACATGGCTGGGAGAGAGAGATAGAGAGGAAACACAGGGTAGAATAAAAGGCAAACAGTCATTTGTCGCAAATGTAGGTGTCAGAAGGTAACTGATTATGTAAAGAACACGGCGAAGGTGTGTGCGCATACGGGTGCGCGTGTGTGTCTGCAGTCCAAGAAAAAATAAATAATTAACTGCACTCATTGCGATTGTTTTGGCCATGGTTCAAGTGCTGAAGGAGAGAGAAAGAAAAAGGGTGCAATTGTTTCTAGTTCAAGGTGTGCAATGCACAAAGGCGTAAAATGTGATGGGTTATTGTCAAGGGGTTAGTATGAGGATATTAATGCCTTGGTTTGTCCACGCTATTTGGTGCAGTGTCGCTCCCCGAAGGGAACACAGAGAGTGTGCTGCTCAAACTGTTCAACCCCCACCTGACCCTCTCCCCCCAAAGGCCCTGACTAGAGGTCACTCTGTTTAGCACAAGAGGCGAAGCCCATTTTAGTCGTGATGTACCCAACGCTCTCCTATGCTTTTACACTTTTCCAGCTCAGGACTCCCTCCTCCCCTTCATTGGTAAACATAAATGCCCTGCCTTGCCTCATTGTGTCCCTACCATTCAACCTCTTTTAAAACCCTCTCAGTATCTCTGCTCATCCCTCTGTGTAATCCGTCTCTACCATATGCATATGCATAGCCACTCTATGGCTGTGCATACATTTGTGTCAACCCCCTCCCCCACCACCACCACCTTTTTTTTCTTCACTAACACCTCTGAGCTCTGCCAGCACTCCTCCCTGTCGCCTCACCATGAACCTGTTTACGTTTGAGCATTTTCCACTGGCATTTGAACTCATCCCATCGATTTCTTCATGGTGGTGAGGTTTCAAGGCAGTTCCTTAAAGGGCTTTGAATCGACCATCTAAATATTTGACTAAGAGGTCAGTGAGATGGTGCCCGGGCCTGGCGAGAAATCCAGACAGAGATACAGCACGAGCCATAGGAAGTGGCCAGACTCTCTAACAGGAAGCGGCTGGAGAGTAAGCTCCAGCCACAGGAAGAACGGTGCGGCAGAGGGGAAGGTTAGAGAGCAAGGGGCTGCGGTGCACAACACAGACTGCATTATACTTAGCCTCCACAAGAGGGTGCTGCTGGACAATGCATCAGGATCTTTATGAGGAAAAGGGGGAAAATTATTCTCAAACAGCACGTATATTTATATATCTACATATTTAAACAGCTTTCACTTTTACTACTTCAAAAAAGTTCTTGTTCTTAAGTTGTAGTCCTAAATGCCAAATCGATTGTCCTTGCATTTTCTCTAACTACTTCCATTATGCATGTGTGACAGTAATTACATGCTAAGCCCTCAGTGACATGAAACAGAATTGACTTCACTCTTT
>NC_024328.1:17957968-17958847 GCF_000523025.1 Cynoglossus semilaevis
GCCTGAACAAAAATGTGATTTCAGAGATAAATGTGAATGGAAAAGAGGTCTTGACCGACACGTGGAAGAAATGCAAAAATAATTAATCTAATTGAATGTCTATTAAAATTATAATGTCCCTCTGATTGGGGGAAGTGAATGACAGTGTCCTGAGTATTACCTGTCACAGTGTTTCTCACTTCACCAAAGATAAGACCATTTTTTCCTCCTCCCTGTTTTCATTCAGTGTCTTTTCTCTCCCTATCTCTTTTTTTGCGAATTTGACATCTCGCTCTTCTTCTTCTTTTTTTGTCTTCATCTGCACTTCATCATTCCAGACCGCTTGCTATAATTCACATGGAGCGCTGTCCCAAATTGCGTCATTAGAAACTACAGATGACAACATTTGCACTACAATCCCCCTCCGATTATGCCCACCATGACAATAGCCGCAGGGCACACACAGAGGGGCTCTTGTACCAACTCCTCTGGATCCTTTATGCTCCAAATGAATAATGCATGCCTATATTCACTGTAAAACAACTGTGTCCTCACACATTATGTATTTTTACTGTACATCTTACGTCACTGGCGTATGTTTCTTGGGAGGACAATGCTTTCTAGATTATGAAACTCAAAGAAAAAAACACAAAGATTTACATATGAAACATTAAAACAAAGCTGGTCTTCACCACAGCCAGGCTCTACATAATCCACTTGTTATTGGGAGTTGTTTAAATAATGGTAATTACTGATCTCTTTACATTGCATTCTCACCCATTAACAAGCTGTGTGTCTACCCCTCTCTCACTTTCCCGCTCTCTGTTTCTTTTCTGCTCATTGTCTGTTTTCTTGCACTACAGTTGTATGCAGCTGCAGTGTCTGTTGTCATGGTGTTCA
>NC_024328.1:17958890-17959998 GCF_000523025.1 Cynoglossus semilaevis
TAGAGAGAAAATCATGCTGGAGGCTATTTTGTTGTCAGTGATTTAGATGAAACACAGAGATGGTAAAATGTTAGACTTGCCCCACAACGCTTTACCCCTTTTTTCCCCTGCTTTTTTTTTTTTTTTTTTTTGACTGAGATAGTACATTTACCTGCAGGGTACAAGCCTTTTGCTGTGTAGAGCAATTGCAAAGCATTATTTGAAATCAGCAGGAACAAGTAGTTATCAGAGAAGAACAGTAAAGTGGCCGTGATTAAAAAAAAGGAGGAAAAACGGCTTGAATCTGGCAGACAAATTAATTCCAGTGTGTTTGTTCGCCTTTAACTGACATGTTTTATGTCAATACGTCTGCATTTTTTCTGAGATTCCTGTGGTGATATGCAAGTTTCAACTGGGATTCTTTCTAGAAAAGAAATGCCACAATTAACATTTTGATGTTAATTCAATTACAGTAAAACTATTTTATTTGTAGATTCAAAGAGTAGACCATAGTTGATATTTTATATTAAATCTATTCCTCCATAAATATTATTATTTACATTTTTAAGCCTGTGAATTTTCTAATCTTAACTATTATTTTATGTTTGTTTGTTTTTATTTACAGAGACCATGAATCTCAGTATTTATAATTTTTATTTAATGATAATTAATGTTTTCTAACCCAAAATTAATAAAAATATTTTAATTAAGCTATTTGTAAGTCAAATTAATTATGTGTATTATTTTGCAAATATGTATATTCTGCAGATACTGTACAGAGTTGGAGCTGCTGTGAATGAATTAGACTGTAACATTTTACATTTGGGCAATAATTCATCAACTAACTTTTATTGGTTTAATTTATGGGGAAGCAATTTTCACTAGCAGCACTGTGGTAAACATCGTTAATCAAAATACATTGTTATAATGAAGCTGTTTTAAAATGTTTATTAAAGGAAATAAAAAAGGGGTTACCCTGGCTTTGTGCATCTTTTCATTGTCGTAATAATGAATGGCTAAACTGTACGTTTTTCTTTGCCAATGCAGATGAGGTGAGGGTGCCAGAGCTGCTCTATAAATTTAGCAATACTTGGACCTAACCTAAGCTGATGAACAGTGGCTAATATTA
>NC_024328.1:17960008-17969580 GCF_000523025.1 Cynoglossus semilaevis
CCCCCGCGCCCCTACAACCCCCCCCCCCCCCCCCCCCGTCTTACACAGTGGTGGAGAGGACATCCAATCAAATCGATCAATTTAATTGGACAAAGTTTTTAGTTCATCTTCAACAGACCTGTAATATATATATATATATTCGCTTGAAGGTTTTTCTCGTGTTGTAAAAAGTTGTTTGTTCGTGTTGTTGCACTGAGCACACATGAGTCATCTTCATATTCTGGGGAATAGCGCGTCATTGTTTTTTTAAATGAGTTAAAAATAAATTTATGTGTGGATATTAAAAACCACTGACATGAACCTGGTGCACTTTGTTGCCTTCGCTTACAGTATCTCATGTAGTTGACCTTAGAATATACCCTTCGACTTCGCACTAAGACCTCGGTCAGAAAGTGAAATATTAACCTGCAGCCAGTTAAGTTGATGTCACTGTATGACAGCACAAACCCTCATGCCCGCCGCTGCTCCTCCACCCTTCCAAGCCCTTTTTTTTTATCATGCTTCAGGGTTAAGGAATCGTTCACCACCTCAGTGCAATTTGTTAATGAAGGCCAAAGTGTTAGATGATAAATACAGTTGAAGAGAAATGGCACATGTAAGTGATCTCATTTAGGAACATTACATTTAAATTTATTGGGGTACTTGCAGGGGACAGTGGGGCCATGGCTGTGGGGAGAAGGGGAAGAGGGCAAATGGCTCTGCTAATAGATAGTCGGGTCAGGGCAACTTATCGACCCTTGGTGTTGAAGCCCAAGGAGGATGCATGGTCTTGTAAATGCGCTTTCATGAAGCTAATTTAATACACATATTACCTTTGTGTTCAGTGTTTGGCTTATTAAAGGTGTAGTTTGTGAGATTTAAGCTGTTTTATATTGGATTTTGAATTTGTAGATATTAAGTTCAAGTTTGGTGAGTTTGGTCCCAACAAAAGAACTGACGTTACAGTAGACATATCTGAAACAGTGGTTTAACACAGCAGGACAAGCTAAGGTAAAAAATAACCTACACCTCAGCAATTAATAAATAATGTAATTCCTTTTATATTTCTGAGCTGATCCCACTCCTCCCCCGACATTTTTTTTTGTTTTAATGGCCACTGGCATTTTTTTTTAAATTTTGGCAACTGGGCATGAATTTTCTATTAGAAGACGTTTCACCTCATCCAAGAGGCTTCTTCAGTTCTGCAGAGTTCTTATAACTGAAGAACGTCTTCTTTTAGAAATTTCATGTCCAGTGGCATAACAGAACTTTTCAACCTTGACCATGATCTGGATGACTGATAATCTTCATACACAGGCCACTGGCATTCTTTAAATTGTACTACTGCCACCTATTGGGTTTATTGTTGCAGATGAACACGTCACAGTTTACTTCTACTGGGCCATGAAAATGCCTGAGGGGATTAAGCCTCCTTTTTTATTTTAAGCACTTCCTGTGCTTAAATAATAATTAATTATAAGTAAATATTTATATAGCTAATACTTTTAATGCAACATTTAAATAATTGCCATCAATACATGACAACGTTTTTTCCCATTTATTAAGTCTATGCATCACAGGTGAGGAGCTTTGCGGGCCAAAGTTTTCTGCTTGCATGATTTACACTTGCACATATTGTGCAGTCAGCTGTTACAAGACATTGGCAGAGTGAGATGTACAGAATGAAAGACCTGCAGGTCCTCCAAATGGGTTGACACAGTTTGGTTTGCAGTAGACAAACAATATATTCAATAAATTTCTTGCCCCCCGATGCATTTAGTAAATACAGTGCCTGGTTGGTGAGAAGGATGTTGACAGAAAATCAAAAGCAATGTACCGGCAGCGTCCCATAATGGAGACTTAGCTCTACTTTACACTCCTCTTACAAAGATCTACGGTTTGAAAACAATCAATCCCTTCATGAGAGCTTGTTATTTCCCCCTATAATAAGAGTAATGGCTTTTCATCATTCCGGTGCAGCACTGATTGTGTTTACAGTGGAAATATGTAAACATTCACAGCATAGGTGTGAAGAACAAGGAAGACGTTAGCAAGGATAGAGTATGGTGAGAATCCCACACTTTATTTTTTTCCCCTCTCCTTGTGCTTTTCAGTTGTCAGATGTTATTTAAGTTTAAATATACTCTTGTGACATAGCAATGACTCACCATTAGGTGGTACAGGATGTCATAGAGTGGGCGCAGAGAACTATATAAATTACCAGTAAACTCCTTGGAGTTGGGAGATGCTTTCTCGCCCTCCTTGGAAGTTTCAGCTTCACACAGGGTTTCAGTCCTGTTTCTGTTCCCATCCATGACATGGGAACATCTGGAGTCTCTGCCAAAGCAGCTGTTTATATAGCAAATAAGCTTTTTTTCTGTAAATGGTTAATATTTTGACTCGGTGCAGACCAGTGGACCGAAAGTGAATGTGTCTCGTTGAAGCCAAACAACACATTTTAAGAGTAGAGTTTTTCTGTCTATCTCTTAGACACTGCCTGTGGCACAGTCTCTATTAGACCCGGTTACATTTCTTCCCAGAAATGACCGCTTAACCGTCTTTTCCGCACCCTGACGCCTTGCCTCTTATTACTATTATTGTCTCTTCTTCTCTGCTGCATACATGTGTGAGCCAAGGCCCTTTAATATGCGAAGAGCTTTTCTAAGACTTCCTTAAGGGCAGAGTGGTCTGTGTTTACTCCTTTCCACAAGTTTGACATGCCTTTTTGTTGCCATGGTAAGCCCTCCCTTAAAATATATATTTCTGCTTTTGGCCTGGATGTTTTTTTTTTTTTTTTATCTTACTGGTTTAGAGCCTGTTGCCCCCAGGGCCAGATTTAAATGTGTGTGGGTCTTGAAGGATTTCTGTGCCGCAAAGCCGTGCGACCGAATTGTGTCATTTCAGGTTTTGGAGCCATCGCTGGAACCAAAGGAAAGTCCAAAAGAGAAGCAAAAGACAGACAAAAGCTGATGAAAATGGACCAGATTGGATTATGTCAGACTTGGCATGTGTCGAGTTATGAGGGAAGTCTTCGTTCTGTCTTATCACACTCTGCCTTGCAGCTAAATAAATAAAAAACCCAAAAAGCTCAGTTCTGCTCCTTGAAAAAACAACGCTCAAATCATAACTGTAAATGCTGGCATTAGGTGTAGGCTGAATGACATTTAGTCACCAAACAGGAAGTTAGCTGAGGGAGAAAACTTTTAAACCAGGTACTAAACAAACGTTACACTGCACGAGATAAAATTTGACCATATTTTCACTGGCATGTACATGATTTGTCATGTCATGTACATGTTATCCTCGCATATGCTAGGATGATTTAAGATGTGCTCCCTCTAACTCCCCTGCATGGGGTGCTATAACTGCTGTCTGAATACAGCTGTGGATGTCTTGTTAAAATTATTTGACAATAATGATAATGATAAATAATTCAATTTGTACATGTTTAGATACAAAAACCACAAATAAGAACATTTGACCTTTCAAAGGAAATAATAAAAATACAGATAGAGGGAAACACCCTTGCAGTTTCATAAGCTGCTAAAACAAAACCCTGCACACGCCACTCTGAAGTCACAATCAATTATTGAAGTAAAACAATGCCTTAAAGTACAACAGGGTTCGATACTTGGTTATTGAAACATATACAACAGTTTGTGTGTAATTTTAAAATAATGATTTATTTGTTGTTTTTAAATTAGCTAATTCTGCATCACTTATAATTAGTGCCTTTCAACCATCATGTCTGCAGGAGCCAGTAGGCTGCCTGTTTGTAGTGTTCAACAGGTAATTAAGACTGATTAAGTGCTGAATATAGTCTAATTGCATAAGATCTGAAACACACTTAAACTGCACTCATGCACAGAAACAGCTACAGAAAAGAGGATTTTTACGTGACGAGACCAGATCTTTTCATTTTATTAAAAAAGAAATTGTCTCCAGACTGAAATAGATTTAAACCACTATGTCATTGCAAATGCCTCTGAGTGTGTGCTGTGACATTTCCTCAAGTCTGTGTTTAGCACTTCTGCCGTTGTGTTTGAGGTGTGAACTAATGCCCTGTGTCAGCTCGTGTCAGGGATACAAATACTGTAGCAGTAAAGAGATGGCTGTGGTATACATAAACCAGGAGACCACCTGGATTAGCCATGACACAGAAGGAACGAAGTGTAAGACACAGGTCGGGTTTCAATAAGGCGATGAGGGGTTAATTTACTCCAATTTACTGTAGCTCAGGAAGGAGTTTTCTTTTCTTTGTTATCAGCTGTATCCATCACCACAGACAAAAAAGAAAAATGCAGTTCAAAAGGTTAAATACGGAGAACTTTTCCAGATGGTCTCGATAGCCCTTGGTGATATGAGCTGTATGCAACATGTTCATTTTGATCATACAATGATGCAGCTCTTATTAGTGCAGGTCATACTCATGACTTTGGCAAGTTTACACTCACAACACGAGAAGAATAGGCTTTGAAGTTAAACACCACATTTATATTTGGAGAAATGACATATGATGTGTAAATGTGCTGTAGATGTTCTGGTGTATGTGTAGTGTAGATTTAAAAGGTTTAAGTAACATCTTCTGCTAAGAACATCTGACTCAACATCTGGAACATAGCAAGTTCCACAAAGATTCCTCAACTCATAAACACTCCAGATCAAGGGCCCACGCACCTACATTTCTGTCCTTCGGGAATATCTATTGTCCCGATTAATCAAGTCCAATTGGTTAACACTGTGACTTCCCAAATTGAGGACTTTATAATTTAGATGCTGCTCTAAATGCAGTTAGCCGGGCTACATCTAAATGTTTAAAAGTCAAGTGAAGGCAGGAGGCGCTTAGGCCTGAAGTTATGTCCTCCAAGGGAACTTCACAAAGATCCTCTCACAGATTTATAGCCACTTACCTAGAAGCCCCAGTCGATATTCATAAACATGGCTTCAAACAAACCCCCATCCACTATGCCTGCTTGTAAATAAATACATATATGCCTCTTTTACAGACAGCACCAATCTAAAATATTACCACCAGCATAATTTTACCACCTGCATTAATATTTTATGGGGCATTGTATTTTACCGCATTGAATCTTAAACTTTCATGGTCGGCCCTGAGGTTTTTACACCTAAGGAGTCGCTATCGTTATTAGCCAAGATGTGCAGGCAGTACAGCTAGAGGTTCTGATCTGTATCTCATAAATGCATTCATGTGTGGTGTTCAATTTTCTTACATATAGATGTTTGACCTACACAATTATGCCTACATTAGTATCTGTTGCTAGCTAACTCCAAGTCTTCCTGTAAGATTAAAAACAACGCCTGGCTTTGTTTTAGTCTGTTCCTGCTGCTCCTTTGCCATTTGTTTCTCTTTAAATTGTATCAGATCATGCATTTTACACCCGCAGCCCGATTCATAAATTACACTTGTAATGGCAAGACCCCATTAAATCAGTTTTAAAGTGTTTAGATTTTCCTCTAAACAAGTAAAACCCAACCTGTATAGTATCTGCCTCATTATGATGGAAATAAACTTCAACATCTGCATGTGTGTACTTGCATCTGCACTGGTGTTTTTGCCGCTGCAGTGATTTAAGTGGTTTTAGTGTCAAAACAAGTCTAATGACTCGGTGCAATAATTATCAGCCATTTTGCTCTCACTTAAGCTAATTGAGGCTTTATATTAGAGTTAATAGCGCTGCCTATGTACACTGTTTTACAGTTATCAAAATGTTTGGCCAGAAATGCTGCCAGTAATTTAGATTTTTTATTTGTGCATGTCAGTGTTTTAATAACCCTATCAACCATACTTATGGGCTTTGACAGTCTCCCAGATGGAGGTCATCGCCTGTTTCCTGCGTATTTTTAAAGAATGCAAATCACTATTGTATACAATAGTATCAAAGTCAATAAGGGCATATAGTCCCCTTGTTTGCTGTAATAATGAATATAATTATAGAAAAGTCTAAAAGAGTGTTTTTTTATTCCTAACTTTTGTAACATCTCTGAGAGAAAAAAGGCATTTATTTGTCCCCTGCAAATATTAACTGCAAATTAAGTGATACCTGATAACGTCATAGATTTTTTTTTAAAAAGATATTATCTGCTCTTACTATACGGAACTTTTTTTAGATCAACTATGTTTTGTTCTTCTTCTTTTTAAATGCTTATTTTTCTATGCATATTCAGCATTTTGTCAAAGTCCCATCCTATCAAGGTGAACATGAGATGATCCCCAGGCCCTTTGCTCTTGAGAAGAATCTCTCAGGCTCTCCTGGTTTCTCTCCCGGGGCCCGTGTTTCACACACCAAATTGATGCCTTCGACTAGAAATGACACTTTCAGCAAGATTTGCCATTCTAAACCACCTCACACCCATGTGATCTCACCTCTGAGGGATTGCCTTGAAACGCTCTGTAGCTTCAAACAGCAGTGAACACGGCGTGGCTTGAATGAAAGGTCGATAGATCTGCTATCAGAACAAAAGAAAAAATGAAAAAGCTTCCATGTAACTCTTTTTTTTTGCTCTAAATCAGGAGCAACTGCCCAATAAATATGTTGGACAAAGTTATTGACGGTGCAAGCAGATAAAACTAAAGTAAATCAGTAACTGTAAAGGCCCTCCTGCAATTTTTTGTAAGCTCACGAGTGAGTTTCAACACAATCGATTAGTTCTTTGCTTTTCACAGCTGCAGTACAAGGTGAGCACTTTTCACTTCAGCAAAGTTCAACCTCTCTTCTTTTGAGGACCCAAGGTAAAAAAAAACAACGAGACAAATTTGCAAATGTTTAGCACACACCAAAGAAATCTCGCATGGGTAGAGGGCTGTGCACATCAATGCCTGTGTCTCCTTCTGTCATTAAATTTCTATTCATCTTTTTACCAAGAAATGATGCAGGGCTTTCAACATAAGATCTCAAGAAAACACTCAATGGGTACAAACACCTGCCAAGGCCAATCAGTCTCCTCACAATATACGCCAATCATTCGCAAGGATTTGATAGTGATTAATGTCAAGATTACATTTTTCATGTGACACTAATGTACTGAACATTCACTGGAAATGTCTTGTAAACCTGTCCTTTCTATTCAAAGTTATGCTTCTCACAAACAAATTGACAAACAGCAACTATTTGGTCTGGATGGGGGATAAAAAGTACTTTTTGAACACTTCATGTTGAGGAGGAGCACAGTGACCATTTTGCCTCATGAGAGGGCTAGTTATGATATAATTTGATACTGGAGTAGAAAGGGAAAGGAAAAAGGTGTGACAAAGAATCCTCTCCTTTGACTTATTTTCATTCCTAAGTCTTTTGGGGGCTGCACGTTTCTGCTACAGCCTGGCATAATGGATAAGGGCAAGGGTGTGAAAGGAGCACCTTAAGGCTCCTCATTCAACTCTCCCCAATCTCCCCTGAACACACTCTTGAGCTGTGAAGGCCCTCTTGCTCTGCCCCACTAGCATGGGAGCCCTGTAATAGGCTCTAATTGATAGGGAGGTGTTGGGGTCTTTCTCAATGGGATGAAGAGACGAGGGTAAGAAAAAAAAAAGAAGAAGGGAGAGAGAGGATTACACATGGGCATGCGGGGTAGAGTGGGGCAGCAGGAGAGGCTTTGGAGCGGTCTAGACCGTGTTCGTAATGAGTCATAATTTCTTAGCGTTTTCGTGGCGGTTGGCTCATTACGGGTCTGCAGAGTAGCAGGAACAAAGCTGTGGGTAGGTAGGAGGTGAGCCTAAATAGTTGGGGCTCAACACTTCTCAACAAAAGGATGGAGAAAGCATTGAATGGCACTTGGAACAGATGCAGCTGGGGGGTGGGGAGGGGGTGGCAGATGCAAATTGCAGGAGAGCAAGTCTTCCTTCAAGCACTTTTCTCTTCTTTTTTTCCCCTCTATTTTGTCAGACTGCAGCCTGAGAGTCTAATTAGTTAGCGAGGTGTTTCACTTCTGATAGGGCTGTGTCTTGTTATTGTCACAAAGAGGACTTGCAGAAATGGGAGGAAACACATATGTTCCACAGTCCCCAGTGGAACCTGCTCACTGCTTATGATTTAATTGCCTTGATTATTTATTTTTACCCTATAGAAATTGAAAGCTGTACAATATTTTCCCTGCACTGAAAAAAGTGTTTAATATAGTTTAAAATGTGATAAGAGTGAGTGATGATGATGGCGCCTGCAGGTAATTAATTATGTCTTTAATTATGTGTTTATTCTTCTCTCCCCACAGGCATAATGATTATGGACAGATTGGCAGCGGTTCTAATGAAAATGTGGTCGTCCCCGCTTTGTGGAGGGTCTGGGTCATGTGTCGAAGGTGACCTGTGGGGCCAACCACAATCTTGTATTAACAGGTATGATGATACACTGCATACAGCAGCTAATAAAAAAGCAATCAATAAACAGCAGCTCATTGAGGAAATTATAAAGAAAAAAACAGTGTTATTATAAATCATCCTGATAAATCGTGTTTCTTTCTAATTTCTAAAAAACAGTTTTCTAGATTAGTTGGAGCACTGTCCTACGATACAGTCTATAGTTTGATAAGTCACTTGAACAATTGGTTCACAGGCTGAAGGACAAAGGTTTTTGGTGTTCATACATACACATTTTCTATTGTGTAATTTAAACACATTTGGGATTAAATTGAGTCAAACTAAATTTGAGGCAAAGGAATGATGAAATATTAATGCTAATGGATATATCCATTTACCATCTCGGTGAGTGGGATGCTGTGGGAACTGAGACAGGGTCTTTATAAACACAGATGTTTGCTGGTTCATCATTTTCTGCTGTGCACTGAAAATGATGTTTGTATGCAGACCCCTCACCATGTGTACTTAATAATGTTGTTAAAATATTTAGGGAGTCAGGAGGAAGTAGTGACCTTTAGACAAAGCCATGTGTTAATAAGACATACAAAAATATTGAGTAGAAACTACTTTGTTTCCCAGACTCCAGTATGAAAATGGAAGTAATGGAAACATGTTCTGATGTCAGATAATTTATTATTTCAGTTTTTAGAGGATCTATTCAAATTAAATTATAAAGTATTGTATTTATAGACACAGTATGTTCCTGTCCTGCCTGTAGTCTACTAACATACCTTGTGAATCATGAATGCTTAAATCAGACCACAGCAAACATACTGTTGACAAATAAAAACAAAAATGTATAAAATTAAAAACATGCATTTACAAGGTGGGGTGTATTAAAGACATACCTTTTGTCTGTTCTTCTGTTATTGAGTCAGACAGGTAAGGGTGAAACTTATAAAGCAGTTATTACAAAAGTTATTATAATTGTATGACAGAATTGTCACCATCCAACTAAAACTGTATCTTTGCTTTTCAAAACTCTCATATCCACCAGCTTTAAAGAAGGAGGTGAAAATACATGCTTTAGAATATTTGTTTTGAAAAACACACCAACATGAATCTGCTGTACCAGCCCTTTAACAAATGTAGCTGATGTCACGAGTCATGAGCTGTCACTCTGTGCTTCAGAGTTCACCCATTTCACTCATTTTTATGTGAAGATCAGACCCCTGGAGCCCTCCATCGGCACATCAACGGTGAAAGAGAGACAGGGAAA
>NC_024328.1:17969600-17988009 GCF_000523025.1 Cynoglossus semilaevis
AAGAAAAGAAAGAGAGTGAGTTAGTAAGAATCCCGCCCTGGCCCCTGATCCATAACAGTCATTGCCTGTTACATACATTTCAGAATTCATTCAGGCTATGAAGATAATCTAGGTAGTCGACAGTTTCCCCTGCAGCCCAATGGATTTATGATAGCACTGTCAAGAAAATGAGGCGAAATGACACAGTAGCTGACTTTAGCTGCAAATAATGTGATAGGCCGCACAGTGGTGCAGCAGCAGCTGCTGTCATTGCAGGTAATAGGCTATAAAGAAGCCTGATAGCAATACCTGTCATTTCTTAATGGCTGACTTCACTGAAGAGCTTTTGTGGCCTTTAACATGAAGATAATAGAAGATACAACAAATTTTACAGCTTTTGCGTTGCATCCATAATTTATCACCAGAGGCCCAATGCAGCAACTGTAGCATTAGCATCAGCAGCAGCAAAACAAGGACAACATGCTCCTCTAGAAGTGCTTGGGATGACACACCCTTATTTACTGTCAATTAATGAAAAAAAAAGTGTTCTGAAATTAATTAATTGTCAGACTCTGTGGCTTGGAATTAAATGTGCTAACATGTTTTTGTTGTTTTTGCAGATCATTTTTGTATATTTGTGCAGAAATCCTTAATTACTATGTGTTTGCTTCTTTGGCTTTAGTTCTAATCTTGTTTGTTTTCCACTCTGCTGATGTGCAGGTGACGGCAGGATGTTTCAGTGGAGCTGTGGACGTGCATGTGGGGACATGAAGAAAACATCCTGTTGCCAGAGGAGGTGCCGCTACCAATCTCACAAGTGCGCGAGATCGCTGGGGGTTGTTGGCATAGCACGCTTCTGACAGGTGAGTCCCTGCGCACGTTTGAAACCCACCGCTGCGAGTCGGTGCGAGGCACGGCTTCTATTACAGTTATTAAAGCTAGCAGTGGCTGACGCCTGCTGCTTCATGGATTCTCTGTGCCGTCCTGTGCAGACGTTGAGTGGAGTACTGTACATGTTCCCATCGCACCGTACATGCTGACATGTCCACGACCCGCAAATGAAATATGCCCAAATCCTCGGTGTGTGTCTTGGCCCTCACACAGACGTGTGAGTGTGTGCTTTTAGCCTTGTCGTCCATCTATCTACATCATTCATTAAGAGTTCTCCCAGGGCTAGTGCGGCTACATAAACACAGAGGTTGAGGCCACAGCTGCTCTTTCACCTCAGTGCTGAGAACTTCAAAGTCACCTCTCCTTACTCAGCAGATGAATGCCTCCTTTTCTGCCAGGCTGATATATTGGCTCCAGTTGCTGTCTTCTTACTGTAGTGTTCCTGAGACTGAGGCCCCATCACTAAGCCAGAGCCATGAAACTATTTGTTAGTTTTAACTGTATCTCCAAGACCTGGCTTTGATTCTGAAGGAAGGACATTAATCCTTTTAATACAACACTTTGTGAAGTTTTTTTCCCCATGTTGCTAATGCGTGTATTATTAACCCCATTAAAGGTGTTGTACAATTTAAGTTGAGTGCTAAAAGTGGATAATTTGTTGCTTGGTTGTTTGTTTGAATTAATTCTCAATTTATGATCCTGATGATTAAACAATAGAAGTCACCTCAAGGAACCAGATCCTTAAATGGCCAGGAATACCATCTACACATATTAATGCAAACATTTATGGGCACATAGCGCTCCCGTGTGTTGCAGGTTGCTCTCCTAAAGCCCTGTGATGTCTCTGGTTTGATCTCTGCAGCTCCATTTTGTCATAAGGGAACAGAAATACCCATCTCCAATCAGGCCTTAATGAATAGACTGATGAATGTCGAGCAGAACTGAATTAGATAGATTTAAAGTGTGTGTGTGTCTGGTGTGTGTTATGTGTCTGTGCGTATGCATTGTGGGGAAGTTAGAGGGTCAGTGGAACAGGACACATGTAGAAATTAATTCTCTTCAAGTTCCAAAAAAGTAGAAAAAAATGGCTGAGTCTGTTAAATGAGCTTGAAACAATCTTTTTATCTTCTTCTGTGCTTTTCCTTAGAGATAAAAAAGGAAAAAAGTCAGACTGATAAAGTGTACAGTTTTGTAAAATTTCGAAGAAAGTGAGATTTAAAAAAAGAATTGTTGATCCAAGGAGAAAGAGTAGGAATAATATAAAAAGACATGAAAGACAGAGCAAAAAAGGGGTTGCCGGAGAGTCAGTGGTATGAGAGACAGCTTGCCTGGGCCGGAGCATATTGAGGGCAGCAGGTGGAAGAGTGGCACAGTTAATTAAAACGCCTGTCTTAATGTCTCAGCCCGTCACTCCAGGGAGGAACGGAGGGGAAAGAGAGAGAGAGGACACCGAGTGAGTGAGAGAGAAGGAGAGAGTGTGTGAGGTTTGCCAGACTTCGGCTTTACTGTATCCATCCAACCATCTCGACAGCAAACCAACCTTCCAGCCAACCCACCAGGCCTCATGTCAGACAAGCCCTGACACTTTGCCCTTCAACCCCCCCATTTTATCCTCTGCAGCAGTCCATGTACACAAACATGTCCCAAATCCCACCAGAAGTTTCTGTTTGGTTCTATTTTCGTAGTGCACCAAAGGGCCAGATTCAGTAATCAGACTTAAACCTTGAAAATGCCTTGCTGTAAAAAACAACCAAAAAAAAAACCAAAACCCTATTGTAACTGTCTGGACTCCGCTGCATCTCTGCCGTACCTTCAGACTTCAGCTTTGCAGCATAATCTATCGTCTTTTAATAATTCATGGAAAGCAGGGACTGTGCACTACGTAGCGATGCTGAGGGTAATGGGGTGTTGTGATATTTCTATCACGGCCCGTCTGGAGCACTGAGCAAATCAGAGCAGTAAAGATCGGATGGTCAATGGGTTCAGTGTCACACCGTAACAACCTTGGCTGTCACTGCAAATTCACAAAGACTTTAACACATTCCAATAGAGGCTCTCTGTTGCACACATTTTTGTCAATGTTTGTTTTATATAGATTTGTGGAAATCATAAACTGAGATCATTCTCTTTTGATGTAGACACATACAGGAGATAAAGAAGTAAAAGTGAATGTGAATGCATCGTTGAAAGAATGACATAAGTTTTTGTAAACTTTTAAAAAATATAATAATTTAATGAGGTAAATATGAAAAAGTGCCTTCAACACTCAACACAAAATGTTGGGAGAGATCTTACTGGTCATTACTATTGGTATTATGGGAAAAAAACATTCAACAAAGGCTCAGTCTTCTTAAGAATGAATAATACTTTTAATATATATTATTATTACAATATTATTATTGCCATTATTCCTGCAGTATTTTCTGAGGAATTGTCGCATAGGTGAGTGGATATTCCTTTCTGGCCTGTCTGCAGTCCTGACAGGCATCCTGCTGTTAAAAAATAAATAAATAAAAATGTGTAAGTAAGAAAATAGTCCCTGTTAAACCTACCCTTGTCAGGGTTTTTTTTTTTTCGATGTGTTTTAGCTATCAATTTAGATTTTTTTTTTTTTTTTAACAATCATCTAGGGAAACAAATATGTCTTTTTCTTCTTGTTTTCAAACTTGTATTGTAGAATCCTTTTCTAGTTAGGGTGCTTGTTTTGTAATTTTAATGTTCCAGCCAAAACGTGCCCCTTGAGCCAACCTCCCTCTGTGTGAGTAGGCCTACAGTTATATGTCAGGTTGTTTGACTAATGTTTTATCAGGCTTTTCTTGTATCGTGCACACATTGCTTTGTCCGTAACGAAGCACATGGGGCCTTGCAGTGAGAGAGTGTCGGACTGAGTGACAGGCTGAAGATGGCAGATAATTCAAAGAAACTGAAAGTGTGAAATCTTTAAGGGCCACTTTTTAACACAGCAAAATGCCAGGGTATCTTTCCATCAGCTGCTAGTCTCTCACAAATCACAACATTGTTAATGTTGGCCTGTCTGTCCATCAAGACGGTTTCAGGAGGGATTTATTCCTTTTTGGTGCCTTATCTCTCAGACTGGATCCGATGAACATGACCAATGCACGTGTATACATGGACACTGAATGTCACAAATCCGTCTGTGGAATAATGTCTGCATTTTCCCTCTCTATTTGTGCGGTTGTGGATATTAACAGATTTGATTATATGTCTTATGCTGTATTTGTGTTTATTTTTTTAGGACTTTTAGGACAATTTGGTCACTACTACTGAGTGTTTATTATTAATGCTTTAATTTTACATGAATGTTTTAGTTCTAGTCAGATACAACTTAAGATGTAAGAAGCATTAGAATTAAACTTTGAAAATGAATGTCTCTATAAAAGTAGGTTGTCGTCCACTCAAGTCTGTTCAAACTTGACAAATTAGGATTTTCCCATAAATATAAAGTGGAGGCTCAATGTCCTTCATGAATATACATCCCATTAATAAAATGAAATCTGGGGCACTGGAAAGACCCAAAATTAACCAAAATGTAATTTGGACTATATGGTAATTATTGGTTTGATAATGAGTATGACGATTAAGAAGTTAATAAAAGTAACAAAAGTCATTTTGAGTAAGAAAAGAAATTGATAGAACCAAAGACTCACATAGGAAATGAAAAGATGTGTGTGTACTGTTTCTTTGTGTGTGTGTGTGTGTGTGTGTGTGTGGCAATTTTAACAGAACAATCACTGCTTCAGTCAAAGTTTTATATTTTAGAAAACCCCATGTTGCTAACCTAGCTCAAGTACGCTCTGTCTTGAACTTTATTACGTACTAACTTTTTGTAATTGCTCATAGAAAAACATCATAAGCGGTTGCACATGTGAAATGTGGAGGAACAGGGGAAAAGAGAAGGAAGACAGAAGGGGGAAAAGAGGAGAAAGGGGCAAAAAGTTCCCTGCACAAGTCTCTATCCTCTGTTTGTTTCCACAAAGAAATAATGAGAGAAAATAGACAGTTGAGGGAGGGGGGTGTGTGCACTGAAGGACACAAAGAGAGAGAGAAAGAGAGAAAAAGAAATAAACAAAGAGAAAAAGAATAATAAAAAATAAAAAAGAAAACCCCCTATTTTCCCTCCGTAATGGTCTCAATTCCCTGCCAGAGCTCCCTGTCACAGGGAGGTAGTTCCCAGGCCGACACAACTCAAGCTGTTCAAACATCCATTAGGATGTTTTGTTTCATACTCACTATAAATCCAGCAAGATGAGAGAGAGAGAGAGAGAGAGAGAGAGAGAAAGGGAGGGACAAAAGAAAGAAAGAAAGAAAGAAAGGGAAGTGAGTTTATGAGAACAGATGAAGGAGAGAGGGAGAGGAGTAGAGGAGGAAATTTATCAAGGAACTGGTGTGATAGTTAATGATCCTTGTATGTGGAGAGGGGAGACCACACCAGCTCGTTCTCTTCTGCCAAATACCGATCCCCTAACTTAATTTCCTGCTCAATTGCTGTTCTATAGTGCATAGTACAGTGATACAAACTGGTAATATAGAAAACAGATTGCCTGTGCGGCGGAGTGGATGGAGCTGAGGCTTGTGCTGCTGGAGACCCGTGGTCTCCAGGGGGGTCTTGTCGTGGGTTTCACAAAACCAACAAAGCCCATCTTTTCCCCGCGACTGGCAGCAGCTGGCAGGTAGATCTTCAAGCGCTGGAGGTAGGGAAGTGGATCAGTGGGTGTGGTGTGTGTGTGTGTGCAAATCCTGGCAGTGTGTGTGTGTGTGTAGTAGAGAGTCTGTTCTTTGTAGAGGAGAGTTTCTCAGTCTTCCGTCTTGTGTTTGCTCATGTGCTATGACTCCAATCCACTCAAATGTAGGCCTGTATGGACAGCAACCATCAATCAGTGCACACAGAAAAGTGTGAAAATCTACAGCTACTGTGTTGTTTCCCACTGTCAGACACACACATGGAACCATACACACCTGGAACTGTAGTATTAAAATTTAGTTCTTTTCTTTTTTTTACCCTCCAGTATATTATTCTGTAAAGACGAAGCTCCTTTTTTTGACATCCGCTGACACACAACGGCACATAAAGTACTCTCAAACAGGCACACACACCCACACATGTAATTACCAAGTTCTAATTTCTTAATGAGTGAAATTGCAAAGAAAACAGCAAACATTTTTTTTTATTAAAAATGTATTATATAGTATATATAGAGCATAAATATATATATATATATATTCAGAAAAAAATCTAAATGAGAAAATGTAACTCATTTTAAGCAACAAAATGTATGTAAATGTGCGATATCTGTGTAAAGAAACAATAGTTTCTATTGTAGTCTAGTCAACAGCGGTAAAGAGATAAAATGTTCCGCTTACAAATTAAAAATGATCAACTATAAAAAGCAGGAGGTTACTTGAAAAAAATACCTCATTACTTACTCCTAATACTCCTAATAAAGTAACACTGAGATCCTTCAGTGCACCTCAGAGTGGGCATTTTGCAAAAGTGAAGGGAAAAAGTAAGAAAAAAAAATAGAAAACAGATTTTTTTTTCTTCAATTTTCATAATGCACAGTGAACTGGATGGTTGTTGTTCTTTATTCCAAAGAGACAATGACCTGAATCAAAGTTCTTAGTGAAGTTCTATCCAAAGTCAGTGTTTACAAGGGCCTCCACAATCCCCTGACCAGATCTCATTGAAAATCTGTGGAAAGTACTGTGGACCAAACTCGCTCCAGAGCAACATCACATCTGAGGATGCCGCAAACATTTGCATGAGAAGCTGTAGCTAGAACAAAAAATGTTCTAAGGTTCCTCTTGTTTTGCCCTCTGCTGTATTGATGTGTTTTACTCTATTGCATTGTCTTGAATAGTAGAGTAATTATTGATTACTGTAAACTTGTTAGAAAGAGTGGCACACAGATAACCCATTTTGGCTTGATCCAATTAAACCTCACTGTGTTGTTTTGCAGCTTGGCACAAAGTAGGCCAGTCCTGTCGCGTCTACCTGCAGAACGGATGTTCTTTTTTAAAGTTGTTACTTCACATGCAGAAGGTGTCACTAACCTAGTTGCCACTGGGCTGTTTTTGTTTTTTTTTTTGCACTAATGTTAGCAGTGTGAACCTCCTCTGACCCCTCAAAGTGACAGGGGTTCGTTGTGTAACAAACCTTGGTGTAATGAACTTCCTCCCAGGAGATGTCATTAAGGACGGGAATGTTTGTCTTCCGTTTGCACCAGAATGAATATTCAACTATTATGACTGCACGGCATTCAGATCTGATATGAATATTGGGTTTCAGCATGTACGGAAGAGACGTACAAACTTATTCCAGATGAGTCGGGTTCACTGTCTCTCTGATCGGCCACTGGTTTTCTTCATCATAACTAACCAAAATCAGGTTAGTTTTGGTCAGTGCTCTGTCGTTCTGGTCTTTCAGGTATCAAGATGAATGTATTTTTGTTTTGTTATAGGCCAGCAAAATTTCGTAATAATGCTGCATTGTCACCCGGTAAGGAACCAGATATATGTGGATGGGCTGCAGTTTTCATTGGGCTTCTTATCGCACACTGAAGTCACATGTGATCAACGTGCTTGTCCTTGAAGAATTAACCCTACTGGTCATTTATTTAACTTCTCATGGATTGTCAGACAGGAGGCCCACTAGAGGGAGAATGATGCTGTGGATGTGAAACATGGAAATTAGAGAAGCAAGGGAAAATGTCACAATGATTATTTGAATTCATGTGTTTATTGAAAATGCTTCCAAACCAAAGTTGATCCTCCAGATTCTAAAAATATTCACAAGAAGAGGAAGGGAGAGCTGAGCTGTCCTTGAGTGTGGGAAGAGAAGCAGAGGAGCAGAGGAGGGGAGGTGCTGGATTACCCATTCCCTTCTGAGTGTCATCATCTTAATAGCAAAATATAACAGCAGGAAGTAATGATTTCTGCTCCAAATTATGTGGGATGTTTACACTGCTTGTCGACTGTGCAGTATATATTACTGATCAAAGATAAAAAGCCCTACCAATGAAAAATACAAGTTGCATTAGTACAACACTGGGAAAGAGGAAATGAAGGGTCCCAGCAGACTGATGTATCTTGTAAAGTGATCCCACCTCCCCTTTTGCTGCTCCTAAGGAATTGCTGCCAAGATGGCTGCTCCAGCTCCAGGCCTGCAGGGCTTGACCCTGCACATTGCCAGACACTGCTCTCTAAATCCAAATTTAAAAAACCCAAAAAGAATCTTCGGGTCCAGGAATAATTCTTCATCCTCTTTTCCCTGCCCTCCTCAAACATCTCTTTGTCCCTGTGTCTCTCTTGTCTTGAACTGTATCCCAAATGTGGGATACAGGAAGGACGGGGTTTTCAGCTTTTGAAATTCCTTAGAGTTTAAGAAGGTGAGACTTGGTTTTTTTAGAGCTAAGTGTTAGGGGGCAACTCCCTACAGGTTTACAGCATTGGCAGTCACGGACGGCTCCTTTTTTAAAGTTGTTGAGATTTTTTTTCTCCCCTGAGTCTGGACCTTTTTACCACAGTGGCATGAATCCTATGCTCATTCTCTGCAGAAATAGAGCCATTAACATAGAAGGTCACATTTAATTGCCGGGTATATAGCAAACGTTTTCTTGAGGTCCTGACATCATACAGACTTTTGCTGCACATGAAACAAAACAGGATCACATTATTGTGTATGTACAGTTCAATGAAATTATACTAAGAAACTGTATTTTTACCAAATGACAAGCAATAGATTACAGTTTCAATGAGACTGGCAAACGCTACACTTAACTGAATGTAAGGCCGTGCTGATTCCATTCTTAGGCCAAATGTGTTCAACTTTAACTGCTTGTTTCACATAAACAGCTTATGAGTTTTCAAAGCCCTTTTTTTACTTGACAAGTCCACATAACAAGCGCTGATTTATCGCCTCCAAAAAGTAGAATAACAAGTTTTCTGCCGTTAGCCAATCACTCTGAGGGTTTTATTAGGTTTTTCCACTCCTCTAATAACTATTGCATTATTTGGGGTTTCACAGCACAGTATATACACACTGCTAGGCTGTTCTCTCTGTACCTCATTTTCCAACATTCACATGCAAAACAAATATTTTCCATTCCTGGTCGTCGCATTAAAACCAACATTTCTAAGGGTCCAGGCCGACAAAACCCGTGTTAACAGTGTCTGAGTTTTAGACACAGTGTTTTGCTTTTTTCCTCTTTTCCAGGAAAGAAAAAAAAAAACTTTATTCCTTTGTCTTTCCACGTCCTCACTAATAAATGTGAAAACCTGTCTGTCTATCAGAGAACAGCAGCATCGCAAATGTGCGGCAGAATGTATTTATCAAAACCACATGCAAAGGCAAATGCACATACACTACTGATAAAAGCTCAGTGCAAAATTGATAAATGTCACTACTAAGGAAAAGTATCTCAAATCTAAAACATTAATGGAACAAGGCTGCATTATACACCACTTAAAAAGTTAAATATCAATATTAAATGTCAACCAGCTCTGTGGTTGAGGTGTATTTAATGAGGCAAGTGGGAGAAGAAAAATATTCACCACAACAGGCTTGTGAAAGATCAGTGTGTATTCTCGTCTTTTTTTGTTCTGAAAAAACTGAAACTTGCTGCCCCTGTTGTAGGAAGCACCTTACTTGATGATGAGTAGAAAGAAAGTCTGTTGTAGATAATTTGGTTTAAGATTGACAGTTTTAATTAAAAGTATAGAGGATCTGGCTGAACGCTAGCCACTAGATTACTGTCTTTATTCTCTGAATCTCTTACAGGGAGGATTGTGCATGCCAAGTAGGGTTTATATATACTGTATATATTTGATCTGGTACATTAGGGTCACTTTTTATCATTTTGTTCTTCTCACCGTTCCTCTTGTTACTTTATTTTCCTTGGCATTTACTGTTGTGAAGTCTGACCATTGTATAATAAAAGGGTCTCACAGCTTCACCAACCTGCTCAGGCATAGCAAATTGGGGCCATAGGCCAAAGGAGGTTTGTAGCACATTAGCTGCTTGCACAGTCAGGTCAGACTTAACCGTGTTAGCTGAAGGTATTTGCTCATTTTGGTCATGCAGGTTACATTGTTGGACGTAGACTCAGCGAAACCCTTGTTATCTCTTCTGGACCTGTAGCTGAGAGTAGATCATTTCACAATATATGAGCGTTATCTCCAGAGAATTTACATGAAAATCTGTTCAGGAGGAGGCTGGAAAGTAAACAGAAACAACATTACTACCAGTGGATATTTGGGACAGTATCTGGGTATTGCATGTTCGATAAATACCAACAGGCAATAATGATTTTTATTGCATTATTGTTATACATTTTAATTGAGTGAATTTTAAATGTGGGTAAAATTTCCCAAGCAAAAAAGTGCTAAATTGCCTCACTAAGTTGTAAAAGAATACTGAGATGGTTAATGACAAAACAATTGTTCAACATGCAGTTTTATGCAGTGCATATAAATCTAAATATATTTATATGTGTTTTTTTTTTTCCCAAATATGACAAAAACTCAACAGACGTGCATTACTTTTTTAATTTACAGAGATTTTTTTAAGTAAATATGTGAAACAAACAAAAAACATTTAATTCTGAATTCACTTTGCAGGTGTCAATATTTGTGATTTAAAATACTCAAAATATATTAACAATGTAAATATTTAATATATTATAAATATTAATATTTATAATTTGTAAATTTTAACACCTTCCTCAAGGTGTTGTTGGCATCAGATCATCTAATTCTGGTACTGATTAATCCCTGAGATTATGTCAGTCATATAGCAGCCAAAGAAGTCATTTGTCCAGGGAAAATCACAGTGAAAAAACAGAAAAACGGCTGATGTTACAGGGCTTCTGCCAAACTTACAGTAAAAGATTTACAGCCTTCTACTACAGTGGAGTCCATTGTTTTGAATAGAAGACCCTGACATGTGCTGCAGTGGTTAAGAGTTCAAGCTTTCTGAAGAATGAAAGTATCAATAAGAAGTATTTGTTCTTAGCGCTTTGTTGTTTTCATACTGTTGTTTTCATACTTTGTTGTTTTTCATACAAATTGTAACCCTAACCCTACAGTCAGGGTTAAGATTACAATTTGAAAAGAGGTTCGTTCTTTTTATTCAATGGAAATGGTTATGGTCAGTGAAATGCATTTTGAAGGTTCCATACATTGTTCTTGCTCTTTAAAGAAAAAGGAGGGGAAATGAAGAAATGCAAAAGAAGGAGAGTGCGAGGAAGGATGAACTTTTGGAAAGGAGGAAAGGGATTTGGGGATTGGTAGGGCAGACAGAAGCAGCAGGGAGTACTGTGAGTCCAGCTGGTCCCCGGCTTCCAGGGTCTACTTCAAGGACCTCTCTGTTTTTCCCTCTAACACACACACACACACCACCATCATTGCTCATTGTCTGCTCCCAATCTCTCTGTATCCGCACTCCCCACATCATCTCCACCCACCTTTCTCCCTCTTTGCTTCTGCTGTATCTGTCATTTTCTACCCCCTCTCCATTTTTGATCCACCGGTGATAATGATGAATTTCACTCAGCCATAGAGGAGTTGGCAGAAAAAGTTTGCTCAGCAAAGTTTTGGAAGTAAAAGAGAAGAGGGTGCAGCTTATGATATTAGTGCAAGTTCAACGCGCTACTCCAAAAGACAAAGCCATTTTCCTCATTTTCATCTTTCTGTGTCTTTTGCTTAATAAGCATTTTCAGAAAAAAAAAAACATCTTCTGTGTTTTTAATTCTCTTTCTTTCTTTTTGGATCTACAATTTGCAAAATGTTGAGATCTTCAGGTGCTCCTACGTCACCTGGCTACAGAGTTGGGATTTTTAACTTTCAGTTTACTTAATGTAAAAACAGTTGTTGTTTTAAGTTTTGTAAGGATGCATGTAAATACAATCCCAAGTCAAATTTTAAAATTACAAAAGGGATTTGAATTTAGAAAATTAAAAATGTTATGAAATGTCTCTCAAAATCCTTTGACAACATCATAATGCCAAGCATTGAGCTGTGTTATCTTTTTTGTTGACTGCTTTCCAACTATTTTGGATCCAGTGCAAACATTATGTTTTTAACTAAACTCAATGTAATACCTTCTGAAATGAATGGACCTCTGGAACAGGTTTTGATCTCACTCTGTTTCCTTTTTTAGTTTTCCAAACAAAAAGAATGTTTAAATACAAAAGAAAAATTAAATATTCTGTTCTCACTTTTCCTGTCAAACACCTGCTTTAAAAGTGTAGTGTATTTAATATTATTTCAATTTATTTAAATGTTTACAGTTAAATTAATGCTGAAATGTAATTTAATAACTTACTCTTTTGGTTTATATTAGGTAATGCTATAATGCTGTTACTTTTTAGTAATAACTTATTATTATTGTTATGTACACTCTCTTTTAGCATGTTCTTGTCACAAACTAAAGAACATTTCTAAGATATTTGTTGACATGAGTTTTGAAAATTTACATTTTATTGAAAATTAAAACTCGAATGTGTCCCATACATGTGTAAAAGTGCAAAATTGAATACAGAAGTAAAAAAGTGTTTGTCTGTAGCTAAAAGACATATTATAACAAATGATTTCTCACAGAAAAATAAAGAACATTTTTACATATTAATGTAGGTCATCCTATCCAACCGGCAAAACACGTCTGAGCTGAACTTTATTCCAGTCATGACCGTGGAATACAAGGACAGGCGAGGCCCCCTATTTTATTAATGCTCCAATTATTAATGTTTCCTGCCTGCTGAACTTCATGTTGATTTACTCTCAATGTAGCCAGCAATGAATTGAATAAGGGTGTGTGTGCACAGGCAGATGCACACGTTGTTGTAAGATGTTTACTTACTTACACATAATAAAATGTTCAATTTCAAACCCATACAGTTGCATATTTGTTTTAAGGATGGGGTTTTTCCTGTTAACATGGTTCCCTGTATTTTTGACTTCTGTTTCTGACCTTAAACTAACCTCAAGGTGCCTTTTGGGAAATACATAATAATAATATTAAAGCAATAGTATCGGAATAGTATCAGTATTGGCCGACCCCCAAATCCAAAATATCGGGATTGAATCAGAAGTGAATCCCTAGCTACAACCAGTCACTTATAAATTGCTTTAGCTGTCAGTTTGACAAAATGCACATAATAATTTATAATTATTTTTTGCAACTTGTGAATTGTTTCTTAATTAAAAGTAAGGCTAACAATGAGCAGAGAGGAACCCAGTGTTCTAAAAAAAAAAAAAAAAAAACACCACTGAGTGTTTGCTTGTGTTTTCTTCGTCTGGACTCCACTGTAAACATTTTTTAAACGTCACCATCACCTTTCATTAGCGATAATAAAGCTGTCTGGACAGCCTGTTTGTACAGAGCGCAGTCTAGCACTGTCAGACTCTGCAGCTACGTACTCCATCAGCGACGAATGAGCCTCTGTGTGGCCTGAGGGGGGTGTGACTTAGACTCTGTCTGTCATTAGCCATTGATGTTATTGGCTCATTATCTCCCAATTAGGTTGCTATCAGAGCTAGCTGGCGTTTTCATTACAACGCAGACCTCCGTGATCTAACAAAGACCAATGTCGCTGATTAAAGATGGTTTCAGCAATAACGTGCAGTGTGAGGTCTTTGAACTCTGGGTGATACAGTTAGAGTGGAGGTGATATAACACAATAAAGCTGATTAGAGAGGGCTCGTCTCTTATTGTGCCACTTACTGAGGTTAAGGAAGAGTAATACTGATTAATGCTCCCTTGGTGGAGCATTTGTTAATATTGTAGAGTCAATTAGGAAACAGAATCATCCAGGGTGATGACAACAGAGCTCTCAAAAATATAATGAATGTCCATTTGGATTTCACATTGAGGCTTTCTATTTAAAGTGTGCACACATGTACAGAAACACCAGAGCCATGAGAAACAAAGAGGAAAGTTTGTTTCCAGCAGGGTTTCCTCACTCTCTAAAGATAAATTATTTTTTATTTATTTTTAGTTCTGTTGGTTTGAATCTTAGTCTGTCTATAAAATGAACAAACAATGTACCACGCTCCAAATGTTGCAACAGAGGAAAAAGTTCACAACTCCATTTCTCTTACATATTGTTTTTCTTAGTCTAGAACATATTATATGAATGGCCCAGCAGTCCCTGGCCACCACCGACTCATTCTTCTCTTCACGAGAGATCAAACATTTTAGACAGACTTAGACCACAGGCAGGCAAATCACACACACTCTGTGAGACTCAATGCCATGTTTTTATAATTTTCACTGAGAGAGAAATGTTTTGAATTTGACTTGTACAGTTTAGTGTGAAGTTGGAAACAATGAGGGCCCTTCAACCTTTGGTGGACACTGTCTCTGTTTTTCATCTTGTTGTCTAAACTCTTTAACCTACTATTCGAGTTGTTTCCCAAAATATTCCTTATGTTGCAGGTATTTTCATCTTTACACAAATTTAATCTTCTCTGTTTTGGATTAGCTTGTATTTTAAATAAACTAAAATGTTTCCAAATTGATGTAACTCATGAGCTTAAAAGAAATAACGGTGACCACATTTGTCCTGTGACCATGGAATCACTTCCAGCAGAGCCACACATCTCTCTCATGTCATATTACTTTTTTAATTAATCTACCACAGACTGCTCAGAGTGATGAGACACATTAGAGTTGGTCTACTAAATGCAATCAATTATTTAGCTTTGTTGCTGTAGAATATGGGAGATAATTGACACGTCGGTCTGGTGTTTTGCCTGACTACGAGAGAATCTTGACCTGATATTTTGAGCCTTAATCAAGGGATCATACAAACCTTCACCTTTAGGCTCTGACTTCCAAGCCCAAAATTAATTGAGAGAAAAGAAACAGCATGGTACAGTAATTGGTGGCATTTTTAATATTCTGTGTGTGTGTGTATGTGAGAGAGAGTGTGAATCCGGTGCAGCCTAGCCAGAGTGCTGCATTTCTGCCTATTTACCCGTTAGAAGGGTTAGTTCCCTGATCCGTGAGAACTGTGTAAGTGTCTGGCTGGTGATTAACTCCACATCGCAGCACAACGTCTTCCTCCTCACTGCATAAATGCTCTTTAATTGAGGGAGCTGGCTCCTTAGCAGGGAACCTCTTTCACTCTGTGTCGATTAAAATGTCATTTTATAGCCAAAAAAGAAACACGTTCCCAATCACTGCCCTTGAATTATTGTTCTGTAGCTCCAGGCTTGTATTTTAAAGTCACTGAATAATTGCAATCAGATTATTCTAATCAAGCGCTGGAACAGTAATTACAGGTTGCAGTCATTTAAGCCTCCCTGGAAGTCCCATACACACTGGTGGTGCACATATTAAAAGTTTATGTCACAAGAGATAAATTTAATGAAGAGGATTGTTATCCTTCAGCTACTTTCAGATAGGTTTCACACATGTGTAAAGATGGCATGATGTGAGTGTTAGCCATCCAGGCAGCTGTGCCAGTGGCAGTTATACTGGACATTTGTCATACCCCGCGTCTTGCTCCTTCTGCACCCTCTCCCCACAGCCATTTAAGTCCAGAGCTGTTCTTAGAATTGGACTAGGTGCCTTGCCCTCCCACTCATCTCACCCCAACTGATAACCTCATCTGTGCCCGGGTCTGGATTTCATGTCAAGGCAAACGTTAGGTGACTTAGTGCTTTGCCAAGCTGTCAGAGGCGTGAGAATCACAATCTGGAGGTCTGTGTGACAGTAGAACTTAATCCTATTTACGCACATCTGCATTACTCTACCCAAACAGAAACATAAGTGTGTGTGTGTGTGTGTTTTGTCTGTGTGTACCCGCAGTGTGTTTGTGTTTGTGCCATTCTCAAAACACTGTCTTTGGTGTTGTGTGTATGCATGTGTATGCGAACGTGCATATGCATGTGTATTATATTGTGTTTATGTGAAAGGTGCCATACATGCTCTGAATGTATAATTCAATATGACTAATCATGGTGGTGGCTGCCAGCCCAGCACTGGCTGACAGACTGGGGCCCGCAGCTAATTTGATAAGGTTACAATGCTCATAAGCTGAGATTCAGATTCTGGAGCAGGAGTAGTGAACCGCAGCAGCATAGTACAGGGCACAAAGCTACCGGATATACAGTCCCAATAGAATGGGCTTCTGTCCACACACAGATCTTCCACAACCTTCTCTCTATACAATCATGTTGGCTGTAAAGACATAATGTCTGTTTTTATGACACAAGGTGCTAAATGTGGATTTAAGCCTATTTTGAGGAATTGAAAAAAAAGAAGGGATTTATCAAAATAATACATTAATAATATCTAAATAATGTGAGTTAAATTGCAACTATCACATTTGAATTTGATCACATTGACATACAGCTTTTAAAGCATCATAATGTATTTTACCTGTTATAAAACAGGTTACATTTTATTAGATATGTATTGGCACAAATGGATAATGAAAAGATAATAGTTCTACTATACATTTACTGCAATATAAACATGTTGGGATTGACCTTTTTTTAAATTTAAATCAGGGTTTTTACTGCAGATCAGCCCCCCCAAGTTGTAAACATTGAAGTACTTGTTCCATGTTCCATATGAAGTAAGTTTAGAGTTGCAACCACACAGTTACAAAGGATACACAATACATACATAGATAGATACATTTGAAAATAAAAACTGCTAAGGGTTTTACAAAGTACTTTCTCATTTGATTGCAGTAATGTGATGCAGAATTTGATCTGCTGATATGGGGATTTGAACCCCTTAAAGGACAGGCAACATATGGGTTACATGTAGATCAATGTTGATCACTAGGGCAAATCAAAATATTGGTCTTCTAAGGGTCCTGAGCAAAGCCAGGACAATTATAGCCTTTTTAAATTATAAATTCATCAGCATTTTGGTCTGGATAATGTACAGTATTAGTAAGTCTGTGAACACTGTATTTATGTTTATTAATAAAAAATAATTTGGCATTCTATTAAATATGTATTTACTCTGTATGTAGCCTGTGCATGTGGTGTGTGGTCTGACTTCGAATCATGTTGCTTTGCTTTGCTTTGTAGGATGTCTATTTAAATAAGTCCAGCGTTGGCATCTAATTCACAAATTCACGTGGTTTTCAAACCTTTGCATAAATGCAAATGCATTTGTGAACTAGTAATTTATTTGAACTTCAATTCACTGGCAAAATTAACATCAGTGAACAGTCAAAAACTGTCAAAAGTAATGTATTTTACGGAAAAAAAAAATTGGTAAAACTTGGTTGGTTGAAAATTAATCTTGAGGTTCAAAACAAATATTATGCAATGAGTTATTACGTATTTACAACTTTCCTGGTTATGTGGTTTAAAGATATCAAACTGATTGTCCTCGTATTTGAAATATTGCAAAAACAATCCTACATGACCCTGATCTCTAGTCTGTTAAAGTGCAGCTCTTGCTGGAGATGAGTAACTTTATATTAGATGTTGCATCATCATGTGATCCTCAGTCAAAAGATCTGAACATACAAATCAATCAGCTGCTAAAATCAAATACCGTGGTGGAAGAATGGGCCTGGGAGCGAGGAGCAGAGGGATGTCAGCAAATGGTTAAGATAAAACTGGCAGGTTATTACACCTTTCCACATTTCAAAGTCTAATATAAAATTTCTATTATAAGGACAATTAATTACCCCTGGCAAAATGGCAAATGTGCATCCTTGTCAGGTGAAGTGTACTCTGATGGCCTTTCCTCAAACAGAGAATCTGAAGATTTGATCTCTTCTAATGGTTCTGCAGGAAAGGGTAATTACGGCATGGTCAAAGCTAATTTGCTTTCTGCCAGATGAACTGTTGTATTTTATTGCAAGCTGACATTTTAAAGTAATTATGGCACTGTTGACCCCAGACAATTTCAGATGTAGCGTGGTCTTGGATGATCCTCTCTCTCCCTCTTTTCTCTATCTTTTTTTCTTTCTCCCTCTCCCTCTCTCTCTGAATGGGAGTCAGAGGCGTAACAAGGTAATGACACGGACGGAGAGAGCCATATGGGGCTCCTTCATCCCGCACGCAGCTTCAAACCCTCATATCATCATTACCCACCATGCATTTCACATCGACTTTGCATCCAGATAGAAACATATGCCACCACCATGATGATGAGTGTGTGGGCATGTGTTTTCTTCCGTGTGCGTGCATGTAGGTCAGAGTACATGCATGCGTGTGTGTGTGTGTGGGAGTGTATGTGTGTGTGTGAGAATGACTGTAATGTCTATTGTACTTTCATCCATGGCTTGCATTCATTGCCCATCCCATGGATCCATGTATCGATGAGTGTTTAATTATGTGCCTCAGTGATCATCTCTCTGTTTCTTTACTGCACAGGAATTAAGTAGGCAAAGGTCAGTGTGTGCTCCCTGAAAATTGCCTGCAGAAAATCATATGGCGATGAGAGCAATTATGGATTTTTCTCTCCCCCTCTCGACCCCCATCTCTCTCTCTCCTACTCCTCTTCCTTTCTCCCTCTCTTACTCCCTTCTACTTTTTTCTCTTC
>NC_024328.1:17988031-18015509 GCF_000523025.1 Cynoglossus semilaevis
AGATTTGAGCAGATGTCAATTGATGTGTGCTTCCTGCAGCCTCTGTGTTTGTGCTGCAGCAGCCCCGTAAATTATCTCTGATGCATTCTCTTGTTACTTTGGAAATGCAGGAAGACATGGCAGTGCACAAACACACACACACACACATGCACATGTTGAAAATATCTCAAATCTGTGAGACAGTATACTAATGAGAACAATGGTAGGGAGATGCTTCATTACCTCGGATGATTATGTGATGAATAGCATTGGCAGCAGCGTACAATATATGCTATACATATATAAACTCAGCTACTTTTCTTTTCTCAAAAATTCACTGGCTTATGTTTCTATAAAGAATGTAAAATTGAGTCACTGTGGTGCTACTACTACTTGGCACCTGATGATTGCACTTTATTTTTTTCTGAATATTTCTCCCAGGTAGCTTGACGTCATGCTGTCAGGACAGATATGGCAGTTAGATTGTTGGCTCAATAACATATTGGTTGAATTCTATTGTTCATATCACAGTGTTGAAAGTGTTTAAAGGTGATATCCTGAATTATTGTTTAATTCTGCTCAGTTCAGATTGAGCTTCACTGTATGGCAGAGTACCAGGCCAAGTTAGCGACAAGCTAACCTACCATAAGGTGAAAAGAGTTTATTAAATAAGAAGTGTGCTGTATAGTAAGTGAGGATGATGCTGCTCTGGATGGTCTAATAGACATGTTCCATGGAAAAGTAAGTAACGTGAAACTGAAGTAAATCTTAAGAAGAAGTAACACTTCTTGACAAACTCTTGTCAACAGGTCCACAGCAATGAAACACTTGTCTAAATTTGAATAAAAAGCTTAAATAATTCTCTAACTATGGTTCAACAGCCACCAACAATCAAACTACTTGACATCCATGGATTTGAACTAAATTTAATTTTATAAATGTATTAATACTGTGCAATTATATATTCTAACATCTCATTGTAGTAATTTAACATGATCTTTGTCAGAATTCATTAAGGCATTTAAATAACAATTAACAAAATAAATAATTAAAAATATAATTGAAAAGCACTCTATTGTGACTTAAGTTGTTTGTCGTTGACATTTAACCAAAATAACCCACATGGGCAGGTAGAAGTCTTTGTACACGTGAGGATGAACTTTATCTCTCTCACTCAACCTATCATTCCTTCTTCCTTGACGAGGTGTACTCCTCTAACATCCTTCTGGATCTAATAAAGACTGACACTTGTGACACTTCAAACATTTCGCCACCAACAGCTCCAGCCTAACAAAAGAGTCCCCAGTGCTACACGTTTTAATGGCGGAGCAAAGCAGCCCGGTGCAACACGGCCCAGCAGGTGTCTCCCACACATCCTGGTACTTAGAAACACTCCCTCTCATTCAGCCTGTCACTGAACACAATGACACAAAAGCTCTCGCCTGACGGGCTCACAATAGCCACCGTACACAGACGGGGCCATAGCTTTGTGACGGCCTCTGTCTCAAAGAAAATGTGCAAACACAGAGTAGAGGCACTTCAGAATTGCCAGTGTTGATGCTGCAGAGGCGATGATATGGATCAAGACAAGTTTATTCCTTGTACTGTCGCCTTAAAGCATTTGGCTTTTTTAATATTATAACACAACACAACTTCTGCAGTTTGTAACTGATTTGCCTTTTAGTCTAACTTGTATCTTTGCTACAGTTATGAAACAGTAATGATAAGGTTCCCAAATAACATTTAGTCATATTGATAATAAAAAAATCTACGTTAGCTAATCAGAAACAGGTCAAAACTTTTACATCGTTGCCCAATGCCCAAGTAGGTAAAAATAAGGAAATTATTCCAATGTTGGTAGATGTTGCCATCTAATGTTGGTATAACATCATTTAAATCCACTGTATAGTCTGTGTGTGACTGTAACCATACATTGTTGCCTTTGGTTATCATATAAACTACACATAACTTAGCACATAACTTACAAATAACTGTCAGCGAGCTTTTGTAAAAAGATAGTGATCCAACATAGCAGACACCTATGGAAGAAAAATGGTTGAATTTCTAATTATTATTTTTTTAAATAATTAACACAATGACTGTTCTCATTCATCATATTATCTGTGTGATTAAGAAAACATTTAATTTCTGACCTTACAAATATAACTACAATACATATTTAATAAAAAAATTAAATGAGGGAACCTTTGACTGAATCGTTGGCATGATAAAAGCCAACTAAATTTGCAGCTGTTTAATCATTTCTAAAGAGCCAATCGTGAAAAAATCCTCCTCCAACACTCACTTTACAGCATCTCCGCTCATCTACTAAAGTAATGTCTGCTTTAGAAAGGGTTGAGGGACCTCTGCAACCTCCATAAACAATTGTGAGGAGGGATCAAAGGCAACATGACTGCTCTGTGCTGCCTGTAGGGGTTGTAAGTGAATATACAGCCTGCTGTGCATTGTGAAGCCGCGATTTCTCCCTTTGTCTCTCCGAGAACAGCATGCCTAATTATAAAAGCCTTGTCAATTGCTTGATACAACTTTGATAATGTGAGCCTCCAGCTTAATGTGCAGCACAATTGTGTTTTCAGAAGTGCAAAAGCTATAGTTCCTGCTCATGGCATTCACCTTATTAATCTAACATTAATTCCACCTCTCATTTGTATGTATTTAAGCTTTTGCCAGGTGATAGACTTGTTAGAGTGTAAAACAAATTACAGCAAATAAGTACATTTGTCATAGGGTCGAGGATATATATTTGGGAGATTAATTTCTTTTAAGCTCTGCAGTGTTTTAGAGACATTATAAATGGCCTTTCTACACAGGGATCTGTAATACGCTGCTTAACAACACCCACTGAGGGTCAAGTAATGAAATGCTCATCTGAACCACTTCTATACGTATGGCTTTGAGTGCCTACATGTGGTGCAGGTGCGAAGAAGAATAGAGGTTTAAGATACAGGAGGTTAAAATGACAGTGTGATTGTGTAGTGCGTGGTTGCACGGTTGTGTTAGTTTATGTAGTCTTAACTTGAGTAAAAAGTATGTCTGGATGTTGCATAAAGAACACATCCTTGATATACTGTATAGGGATGCACCAATCCACATATTTCACTTCCGATGCAATCCCGATTTTTTGGATGTGAATATCCGCCCATACCGATACTATTCCGATACTATTGCTTTAATATTATTATTAAATGCACGTATTTCCTTAAAGAATAGAATATAATTGAATAAAATAGAATAGCCTTTATTGTCATTGTAACACGGGAGTACAATGAAATTGAAGGTGCTCCCACAGAGCCACTATGCACCACAACAGAAACAAAAGATAAAGAAATATATATTTCATACAACAATAAATGCAGAAAAAGAAAACCTCATAATGTAAACTGTAAAAAACACTGTAATTGGATACCAGAAGGTAGGCACCTTGAGGTTAGTATAAGGTCAGAAAAGAATGTAAAAAATACAGGACACCATGTTAACAGGGGAAATCCAATCCTTAAAACAAATATGCAACCGTATGGGTATGAAAATGAACATTTTAAGTGCAAAGTAAACAACGTGTGCATCTGCCGTTATTCAATTCACTGCTGGCTACATTAAAAGTCAATCAACACTGACTTTATTTTTAGTAAGATAGGTTTTTATTTCTTAGCTTTTCGCATGGTTTTAATTGCTTATGGTATTTTGTGTACTCTGTAGACTTTGTCAGCGGAAGCAAACCATGTTGCCTTATTTTGTGTCGGAGAACCGCAGCCTTCTTTACAACGCCCACAATAGGGCTAAAGCGCCACCTGCTGTAAAACGAATGAAATGATTAGTTCAAGTTCTCGTTCATTTTACTGTTCGAGTGTCAAAGATTCGAATCAATAAAAAGATTCGGTCTTCCCATCACTACCTCATACATAGTCTCAAGATCCCTGTTTGCAGTTAATCATGAAAATACCATGTGATTTATTTATTAGAATATCAATATATATTACCTACTTTAGCTCTATAATTAGCAAGAGAGTATTGATTGATTTCTGTTGGATGTACAAACCTTTAATGTTCTAGGTAGAATTGTGTTTCCAGCATTCTCAGTTGACATCACATTTCAGCAAATCTTCAAGAAAATGCCTCCAGCTGATTGAAGAAACCATTGTCTGGACATTGTCTGTAACAATTGGAGTTGTACTATTTTAGTGTTAATGCCACATTAGTACCTTAAGCACTTGTAGAACAGGCTTGGACTCTAAGTTGAATTAAATCCCTGGAGGTGAATATAATAATGTGATGACTTTATTAGTGAGTTCCGGCCTGTCTGGTCTTGAAGGTGCCTTAGAGCTTCAGCCCTCATCACCATTGGATGAGGTTCTTTTGAAAGAAAAATGGCATTTTAATTCATCATGCAATCAACCAACCATATAATTTAAATACTTCTATGGGAATTAGTCTAATGTTATGATAATTGCTGTACAATTCAGTGTCATAATTTTTTCCTCTGGCTGAAAGTGCTCAATTTTGCACTGTGTAGATGGATTATACCAGGATTTTAATAGGTTTATTAATTGTTTGACAATGAATTAAATATTCAGAGCAAGAGTTTTGGTGTACCATATTGGATCCACAGTAAATAGAATAAGCCTCAACTGTGGAGGGAAATATAATTGAAACCCCCCCCCACACCCCACACCCCTAAAGATTGGTTCCAAGTAGTAACAGAGAGGTGAATAAATACGCTTATTTTTAAAAGCTGTTTATTTTCGAATTACTGAATAGTGTTGCCTTTTGAGGACACAGGGTTGAAAGGAAACAAATTTCAATTTCCTGTTTGATCCTGTTCTTTGTGTATCTCACATCCAGGTCATCACCCTATTTGCAAAACAACCTCTTGCTTTTTGTCTTGGGGCAGGGCCAGTGGCCTGAGTGTATTGTGTGTGAGATTGCGTACACACACGGACAATATCCACATGTTTGTGTGTCTGTCCGCCTCCGAATATGTGTGCACTGTGTGTATGAGAGGGGGCATTGCTTTCACAGCCCATCACCTTCACTTCCACACCCAATTTGTCATGAGTGTCACGTGTCAGGGTGAAAGCTGAAGAAATCGCCACACAAAAATGGCTGCTTCGAAAAACCCAAATGGTGGAAGAGAAGGGGGCATTGGCTTGGCAAAAAGGGGTGCACTTTGGTCAAAGCAATGCTGCGCAAATATGGAGAAAAAAATGAATAAACAAACACAGAGCATGACCCCTATATCTGAAATTGTAAAGCTCATGGCTTCCACTCAGAATCCTCTATTAGTAACCCGAGAGTAGCTGCAGCTGCTGATTTAGCTGCTGCTGCTCCTGGGTTTTCCCCAGCCCTGTGCGGTGGCAATGCTAAGTGAGTGGGTGTGGTAGGTGACAAGGCTGCCAAGGCTCTGACTCTGACTGATGAGCTGTGTGGTTGGTACTGGGCATCTATAAACATCTGCCCCTCTCTTGAGTGACAGGCCATTAGCTGTTTAATCAGATTCTAGCGTCAGCGCTGGTTGTGATTATTGGTTCATATATGCCCCTCCCTGACTCTGCATGTAGTTATTGCTTTTGATGATTTTCACTTTGTTTAGCTTGGCGGCAGACTCTGTAAACTTAAAGGGGAAGCACGCCACGTTTTTTATATATATAAAAAAGGAAAAACACAGAAATCTTAAATTGACTTCCTTTGTCATTTTAATGGCTCACAGGAAGCATATGCTGCTAAGACGCAATCCTTGGGCTGTAGTTCTTGTTTTCCTTGGTTGATATGATACTGGGTGACAATGTTCACCAAGGAAAAACCAAGGTATCCAGTGGGTGGCAGTAATGTAACTCAGATGGCGTTAAGCTGCTTTTAGTAAGTAAGTAAGTTGTAGGAGTAAGCCTAAGCTTAACTTAGTATTTTAAAAAGTGCCTGTAATTAATTAAATAAGAGGAAGTAGAAGAGTTACCTTTACACACATATAACCACGGTGGCGCTTTGGCCTAGAGGAAATGTCTCTGTCATTGGTGTGGAACCCCAGGGTTCACCTCCCGGTTATGGCGGTAGGACTCACCACACGCAGGAAGGTTTGGGGGGTTGGTACGGTGCAATGTGATTTGGGTGGCGACTGCTGCCCCCGCGACCCGGTAACGGATAATCGGATGAAAATGGATGGATGGATGGATATATACCCACAACACAATTTGTCCTCTGGACTTAATCAGCTCATTGTTGGGGTGTGCGTCAGTCACAAATGGCGCTTGGTCAACCACGGCAGACAGCCAAGGCTAAAAACAAAAGGGAAATATATAAACAAAAAAATGCATCCCAAAATGCACTTTTTAAATAATTTGAAAGGCAAAGGTAAAAAAAATAGAATATTTATAATATAGACAGATGCATTTAAAAATAATTAGTGTACAGCACACAGGCATCAACAGGGGCTCTTGATGCTTGTTGTTTATGTAGTGCCACAAGCACATCTAAAGTGACTTCTTGGACAAGAGGTGAAAGGTCTTCCACATGTAGAAACCAAGTCAGTCCAGTTGCCTCTTACTGAACTGCTTTGGATAAAATAACCTTAATGACTGAGAATCTACAAAGAAAAATCCTACCACTCTCCAGTTCTAAATGTACTACTTTTCTTCGTAGAAAAAGTAAATGTATATGATTTTTTAAATACTTTTCTCTTAGTGCAAACTGGTTGTGCCTTGTTAACATACTCCATAGTATCACAGAAAGGACTTGCTCTTGCTGCAGTCTGATCACACTGCAACGTATTTGAGGTGGCTTTGTATCACCATGTACACATTTCCAGGACTTCTGTGTTCACCTAAGCCGAGTGGTCAAAAAAGCCATTACAGGGGGTAAGGCTTGAAGTTGGCGGATTATGGACTATTGAAGTCTATGTTCAGCTTCTGCTGGAAACTATCAGTGACATCTTAACCTTGTCAAATCCCACAGCATTAGTCCCTCAGCTGAACGACCAGCTTGTGTAATGAGGGCACCAACACAGTAACAGATGCCGCAAAAGGAAAAAAAACAATATCCTTCACAAGCAAAATATCTCTGTAGAATATTGTTAAAAACTATTCAGTAGGTTACCAAAAAATGTTACCATAATTACTCCATACTTTATAATTGTGTATAACATAATTATTTGAAAAATAATTTTCTATATAAGTAAATTGCCGAGAACAACTAAAAGGATATTCCTGATTAACTAAAGTAAACAGTAAATAAAATATAGGGGCGCAGACCTGTAAGGCTCTACTTTTGTAAAAGAGACACCTTTACAGCAGACTGAACATCCTAAGACAACATACACGTAGATCTTCTGCTGGATGATCATTTGGTAAGATCAGATAAAAATGGGACTCTGACCAGACACATGTTGTCTATTTCTAGTAGTAAGAAGCACATAATCCAAAGAACAACATTGTTTCGGTGTGCTTCAGAACATTCAGAGCCCTGCACATGCTCGGACCTAATAAAGAATAAAACAAGTAAAAAAAAACAAACAAAACTTTTCTTATTGGGCTAATAATTATATATTCCCAGTGTGTAAGTGTTAGTAAGTGTTACTTACTAACTTACAGCTAACCTACAGGCTTTAGCCCACACATACTTTCAAGCTTTGGAGATGCATTTAATGCCCTTCATGAATTCTAATGATCTAAATGTGGCTGCTGAAAACACATTTCAATTCTCATTTGAACGTGTTGCATTTTAGAGAATGTGTATGGACGTAACAGGGGAAACAGATGAACGTCAACTGGCTGACACGAATATTTGCCCCTTGATTGACGTTTGTTTTATCTCGGTACAATGTTCTCATTGAGTGGTCCGGTAAGAAGCCGGGCTGGGGGGTTGGACAGCAGGGTCTCAACCTGATTAAATGCCCTCTCTCTGAGAGATGGCAACACAAAGGCAGGCACACATAGACTTTAGCAGCTAGAGGCAGGGAAAGAAAAAGAGTTAATCTCAAAACAGAAACAAAAACAGTTCATGAACAAGTGCTATGAAATTTTTAGTGAATTCTAACAAGTCTAAGTCTCTTCAAAGTTAATTATGACGGGAACACACAGTTGTGGAGTTCTGAAGTAAATGGATAATAGTTGAAAAAAAGCAAAAAGTTAAAAAAACATTTAAACTAATGAAACTATGTGTTTTTTTCTGGCAGATTACTTAATTTGCACAGGGAAAGGTCCCTCTGAAGTCCTACCTTCCTCACTTTCTTTTTCTTCCTCTCTTTCTTCCTAACCTCCCTCCCTCCCTCTGGTCTTCTACCCTCTTTGCACTGTGCTGTGACCTTCATTGGCGTTCCACCTGCAGGAAGCCATGTTTGATTCTCTGTCCGTCGAGACGCCTCCTTGACAGCAGAATGGTGTCATAGGACTGAGTGAAGGAATTTCTCTTTCTCTGTCATCATTAAGGGGCTTCCCCCTATGGTGAGAGGGATGAAAAGTACGATTTAATGTTCTCTGGAGAGTGGCAGCAGAAGAAAAGCTCAAAGTCCTGCATGCTGGTTTCTGAGTGGGTCACTCCAGGCCTTGCAACGAATGGGATGTCCCTGAGGAATTTGCCATAGATTGGCCTGAATGGACAGGGATTAAGACCCTTTAAAGGATGGAAATGTAACAAAGGGAGCACTTTTATGATGTAGCAGTATAAAATGAGGGGGTCCATTGTGTAAGCAATTGCCAAAGATCCCTGAAACAGGCGGCCCTGCAGACTGCGTGCTACATCGGGGACGGAATGGCTTTCGTTTAGGAGGCAGTGTGGAAGATTATTACTTTGTTTCTATTTTCACCCTTTGCTCCTCCCTCCCCTTTCCTTGCTCCCCGTTGCTCGCTCCCTCCCCTCCATCTGCTATCAACACTGGATTGTAAGTGGCGACAGAGTCCCAGTGAAAGTTGGTTAATTTAGAGTGCGCTAGAGGGTAATTAGCATGCCCCAGCAGGCTAAGCTAGTATCGGAGGCACTGGTATAGCTCACATGTAAATGTGAAACACCACACTTTCTTTTCATCTGTGTCCAGATGCCTTGACTTCACTCAGAGCCAAGACTGAGAAACAAAGATATTGCCAAGGCGATCACACATGCCAACAGAAATGAGACTAGATGTTAATTGAATGTTAAGTGTTTGGTGTCAAATGTCAAGAAAATAAATTATAAGTGCTTTTCTCATGGCTTTCTAGTCACTGAGATCACATAATAAGATTTTCAGAGTGTATTTCTTTCAATTACTGAATACACAATAAAAAGGACAGAAAGCTCTGCTGCATGAGGCCAGTAGTAACAATGAAGGTGTCATTTATTGAAAAAAAAAAAAAAAGACTTAACAGTACTGTGTCACTCTGTAGTGTGTAACTGTTGCGTGGTTTTGTAAGTGTTTGTAAAAGCTGGTGTTTGTATTTAAACAATCATCCCTTCTGTAAAGATGTAAATTTACAAGGGATTATGACAGTGATTAAAAACTTTTCTGACATTGGGAGTAGGAAAACACACATGCGGGAGGCCTGTGAACACTAGAGGGGGAGCTTACCCATGATGCAGGCTGAAGTGCTCTGTCAAAAGAAGCTGTTCTGAGGGCCCCACCACCACCATGCCTTTATCACTACTCTATCTCTCTCTCTCTCTCTCTCTCTCTCTCTGTTCACTCTGAGCACAGTCGGAGGGAGACCTCCAGGGATCAGAGGTCAGGGGTCGAGGAGAGCGGCAGGCCTTTTTATTGGCATTCTCTCAGGAACCAATGTGTTTATGCCTGGGTATGTATGAGACAGAAATACAGATAAAATCAGCCCAGGATTATACAGGCATATGTTATTTTCTGCATATACCTAAATATTGCAAAGTACTCTTGTTTTTTATACTGAATGGACCGTTAAAATTGGGCAAAACGTTAATTGTAGATGAGTGTTCTAGCAAAATCACAGCAAACATAAATTCACTTTTAAATAAATCCCCTTAAAACGTATTTCTATTGTTATTGGTTGGTATTTTAGTTGAACACAATAATATTCCTTAAACTTCCATCTCACGGTAATCACCTACTGTATATATACTAAATAAATAATCAACTGCTGTATTTTAAACGAGATACCTTCAGCAGTATTTTTATGTGGGTAAAAATAAGGTGAAAAGGAAATATAGGTATTTGTTCCACTAAAATGTCAGTGGAGAAACTACAGGCTGTGGAATAGTGTTTAAATTGTTGACACCAGACATCATTTCTGAGCTAAAATGTTCTGTATGTTATAGTGCTACATTTCTGCTTTACTACTAACAGGTTTACAATGGTCAGAAACCTCAGGTGTATTGCTTAATTTCAGGGTGAAGCAGGTATTAGTTGTTAACAGAGGCATTTTGGGACTGGGGGCTGAGCTTGTAAGTAGGGGGAGAGAAGTTTAGGAGGCCTCACACTGTGATATGGAGCTCTTAAAAGGCCTCTGGAGGGAATGTAATATCAAGAGCAGGATTATTTCCCAATCCCTCTTCTCCTCCTCCACCTCCTCCTGCTTCGTTCCCCTTTCCTTCTCTTCTCTCTTTTCTGCTGACCCTCGTCACCTCCTCCCTCACTCTCTACATCATTTAAATGTCTCAAGAGTAATTGAATGAATTATCATAAAATTTTTGACAAATTCATTGACTCAGCAGGCTGAGGGAGCCGGCCGCTTCCCTCCATTTGCGTCTAACAAGACATGACATTTGAAATTAGTTCATGTGCCGCGCAGACCTTTTGCTTTTTCCCTTGTTTCCTGAAACAAAACCAATAAATGTATGAGAGTTGGAGTTTAGAATACATCACAGACTGAATACTTCTAGGGAGAAGTATTTGTGTTGAGGCTTCAGTCTGGAGCATAAATAAATACCATTATTTATCTCTTTTGCACACCTACATATCCAGGCTGAGCAAGAGTATTGTATTGAAGATGTTGTTAACAAAGTGAAGCCAGTACCAAAGTGTAGAAGAAACAGTTGTGGGGGATGGAATATGGTGGTGCACAGACGGCTGTGCCTGACCTGTGGTCCTTTATCAAAGATGCTGCCCAGCCCACTTGCGTTGGCACAAGCTGTAAGGAATTTTAAGTGTGGGTGCACATATACAGCATGTTTGTATTGAATTATATTATAAAGAGTTATATTGCAGCAGTTAGACTCCCATATTAAGTGTTCTGTGTATATGTAAATTAAATTAAAAGTTTTTTAAATCATTGTGTTTTAAAGCATTATATATATGCTCTATTACAAAGCAAAAACATTATTACTCTTCCTTAATTCTGCTGTAAAAAGTCAAATTCACTCATTGATAATTTACAGTCCTAAAAGTGTCTTTAAAAATGTTTTAATTATGACAAGATATAATGCGAGTAATTGACATCTATGGCACACCAAGACAATGTCCTGGGATACTAGTACGGTAAGACATTAAAATTTATTTCTCTGCTACTGCTGAGCTCTTTTACCCTGTCTCCATGTACAGGTAATTGAAAAAAAAAAGTCCAGGCAGCTGGATAAATCTGATCTAGTTCATGTTCATGTGTTGGTTACATGAACAGAGCTCTGATCCCTTTGTGAGGAAGAAATCCCAGCATACACACAGGTCAGAGAAATGCATACACACAAACGCACACAAAACCTAGTCTTGTTAGAACCACTTGTTCTTTGTTTGGAATAGTTTGTTGAGATGGGATTTTGATCGCTTGGATGAAACAGCCAGCTTCCATGAATGCATGTAATGCAGCAGCTGTGTCTGCAGATTGTTCATAGGCTCCAAACACATACACACATACAAACAAAGTCTCACTCACTTAATACACAATACATTTTTTTTCTGTGCAATTAAACCAACTTCCATTTTAAATCCAACATTATGCCCTTTTTGTAGGAAAACAAACTCTCCTCTAACCTCCACAAATACAATACAAATACAAAACAAATACTCAGGACTCCCACTACTCCTATGAAAAATGTGTATTTGCTGACAGGCAGAGGGAGGGTTGCTATCCGGATGGCAAACGGCGCAATACATCATAGTTGTCTCCTCTCCTCCAGCCCAGGCTTCGGTCCCTGGTCAAATTGAGCATGATATTCTGTGCTCACATCTGATTTCTGCCCGCCACCCAGTGACTGAGGATATCCCCTGCTACAGTGGAGGGTTAGAGGACAGGGAGGAGAGAGCAAAGAAAAATCTGGGCACACGTTCTTGCCTACACACATCTACACATGCACATGCACTATATCTAGAAAGTGCGGAACTGACAAAGGCAGCCTCAAACCCTTTTATAAGAGAGCATGAAAAAACACACATGCAGGCTCACACACACACACACACACACACTTGCTGACCTCTGGGCTTGCCACCACAAGGCTGCCACTAATCTTCAAATACTGCACAGCATCAATCAGACTGTGGCTGCCTTTTAGTGTCATTTTTCTTCCTTCCCCTGGCTTTTTGTCATCATCCTCTCAACCTTTTCTCTGCTCTTTGAGTATTCTTACAGGCGTCTACTCTTTCTGGTTGAGCCTGCAGAGCACAGGTCATATTCAGTTTATCTCTTAGCTCCCACTATGCTGGGATATGAGGACTGTAAAATATCCAAAAAGAAATGGAGTCGGGATAATGCATGTAAATCCACATTGTTGTATTTCGGGTGTTTATTTATAAGATTTTTTTATGAAATCTTTTTTTTTTTTTTTGATGTGATTTTTTATCTAAACTCTCCTCCGGCCTGCCTCAACAAATCTTTGCATCATAAACTTGAATCATGAACCAGTGTTTGATCACAGTACTGTAACACATGACAGGATAGGATTTCAGGAGGAAAAACTTTGAGTCATCCCATAATATCAACTTCATAAGGACATTACAATCATGACAAATGGGAAAGTTTAATGTCTTAACAGAATGGTTTGACTAACATTTGCTGTGAAATATTTTGACAGCACTGCGTCACAAGATTTTATCTTTATGACTAGCTCCCAATAAATCTTTGCCTTGCTATAGCTATGTATTGTAAGCAAATGTTTGAATATATATTTTAAATAATTCATTCACATTGCTGTAGCTGGGTAAAAGATGAGTCCTTGGTTATAATTTCTGGCCTTGCCTTATTTTAAAAGCCCAATAATGCCCACATTCAGAGCCCAATTAAGTGTGACTGTGTTTATTTTTAGCTTTATGGCAAATGAATTAAACGTCTCAGTGGTAGACTATCAGACATACCCTGGCAGCTGGTGCCAACCAGCCAGCCAGCTCACTCTCTGCTTTGGGGAACGTCAGCAGTGTGAACGCTCGCCCCGCAGAGCACATAATCATGTTTACTTGGATGAGGATCCCAAAATAAGTGTTATCTTAATTAATAAACACATTTAGAAATGTATATATTTAAATATATACAAAACAACAGAATGAACGTAGAAGTTCATCAATTACCAGGATTAGCTGGGCAAGAAGCATGTAATCTACACAGAGAGACATTTATGGGACAACAATTACGCCTCTCTCCTGAAATCCTCCATTGTGATGACATTTAGAGCAATAAAGCATCTTCCTGTTTCCCCTAACAAATCCTGTACTCCCCAGAAATAAAAGGTGAAGCATGTAGTTGTCCACTTCTAATAGGAAAGCTGTGTGACGAATGGATTACTCTAGACTCGCACACACACTTTGGTGAAAAGTCAAGAAAACAAGAAAGCCAATCAAAGAGGGAGGGGCCAGGGGGTCAGAACAGTATCTGTACAGTAGTGATACACATTTACACACTTAAATGAAAATGTCATAAAAAGCTTTTATACGTAAAATAAACTTAGTTTTTTCTTTATATGGAGGTGTATGTTAATTTCCGTTTATGTAGAATTCACATTTTCACTCAATTGTATTATTTAAGATTTTGTATTTGATTTATAACCTTTGTCTATTCTGTTTTGACACTGCAAACTTTATGTTGTTTATTCCTTGCTGGTTTTGTTTTCCTTTCTTTGTCATTTCTTTGTTCTTTGTCACACCATTTTCACTCTGCTGAGCTTTGGATCAGAGTTTTTCCATTTACATCTCTTTTGCTATTTAGGTTTGTTTTAGTTTTCTTCTTAAAAAGAAAGGTCTTAGAAGTGCATAGAAAACTACACCAAATTATTCAAAAGTTGACAAAAATAACACTAATCAGTGGTTATTATATTGCTATATTTCTTCATAAAACATTTTAATATGTAATAGGAAACGAATGCGTGCTGCAGATTTGTTTTGAGATAGAATTATTTGCTGATGTTATTTAGAGCCAGTGATTCTATGTCCATGATGTCAGCATCTCATACGTGATGCACATTTAGCTGCAGTTCCTGCACCTTTACCCTTCTAGAGAGTTAGTTCAAATTGAATATAAAAAGTGAGATTCAGTCTTATTCCATATCCTGTCGTTGTGCTATATAATTCTGAAACATTATATAGTATATATATATGCAGGGAATGTTTGTTTTATCCTTCAACATAAGTGACTGTTTCCTTAATCCCGGAGTTATACTTAATCTCCCTTTCTACATGTTTTTGTCTTTTGCACAAGCTTAACACAGCCTGTTAATTATGTGCAGGGAAGTGTAGACTGATACCAGTATTGTCTGATCTGGCAGAGTGAGTCGTTCTCAATGTCTCTCCCAACACTTAATTTCTAGTAATCTGTTGATAGAACCTTATGGATTACCAGGAACACGGCATCATAAGTAGGTTTCTGGCTCTTTTACCTGAGAACCGTCTTAGCTCAATAAAGCAGTGAAGTTGTGGGTTTGGGATTGAGGAAGGAAGGGAGGGTGTATATGGATAGGATGCCCAGGCATTGGAAATCTCCTTGTCTTTTCCTTTGATATGTATATTTCCAACCACTTTCTAAATCGGATATTTCTCCATCTCCTCACACTAAACGGCACTCTCTTGTTACTCACTACAGTTGTCCTTTTTGTAAAGGATCAGTTTGTGTTTTCACGTCTTCCCACTACACACATCTAATATCGCTTTTGATATGCTGCAGACTGGCATTTTCTTTTATAGTTGTGCTTATATTAGTCTTACAAGTCTTTCATATTATAAATACTGAATATATACAAGGTAATTTGTTGCATGTTTGCTTTAAACGTGCACCAGCGTCTTTTATTCAAGGATGTTCGCAGAATCCATGAGAAAGTAGATTTCCATATCATTCCTTGCTGATTTTGATGTGAATGTCTCCTTAATACCATGTTTACTGCTCCGACCACTCCACGTCTCGCCACAGTGTTTAGATACCTGGAGCTGAAAAGGTCTCTTTTTATAATGGAGCGTTTATATTGTTAAATATGGTTTAATGCAGCTGATGCAGCCAAAATGCCCATTGTTTGGGGACACCAGGTCAAATGACAAAATGATGCTAGCTTTTAGTAAAAGGACAGAACTCAAACCATATCTGTGTATGGCCAAAATTATTTCTTGAATCTTGAATCAAATTTGGACTCAGAAGATTTTAGACTGAGACAGACAGGCACTATTATTAGCCACTGCTCAAAAACTTTTAACTTTTAACTTTTAACATTTAACCATTTGTATGTTCTCTGGGAAATCTAATCCTTTCAACAGTGGGCCAGGGGCTGCCTGAAACAACCAGCTGACTATTAAGTAAGAAAAACCGTCATTTTTTGTGTAAAATCTGAAATGTCTTAAATTTCACGCAGCAGTGATTTTCAAGTAAAACTATAGACTCTAACCAGGAGCAACCTTAATGAAGCACTGAGCAGAGATGGCTTATTTGACTTCAGGCTGGTGTGGCCAAATACCTTAAGGAGCTAGGAGCAATAAACCTCACTATTTCGCTCTGCTCACATGCTCTTGTAAAGATTTATATTTCAAGCACAAGCACTCAGTCAGTGTGTTTAGTTTTGTATTAATCTTAGGTATATAATTAGATCTGAAATATGGAGTATTATGGTAATTATATGGTTTGTTGTGCACCTGTTTACAATTTATAATTTCATAATGCTTTGCACTGTATTAATTAGCCCATTGTGTTACATATGATATTTGGTCTCATAAACATATTGAGCAAGTAATGAGGAGCTAACGCTAAATATTTAGAGAAATTAATAATCAAAGGTTAAGGTATTTCTGTACAAGCTCAGTGAGCCTCTCTGCTCGATTGTTACCATAGGTGCTCCAATCCTGAGACCGCATTAGAGACTACACTCAGATAATTTATGAATCCCATAGTTCCCCTCAGCGGGGATTAATTTTGAATTATTTATGCTCTTATACGCAGAGCGCTGAAACATTTTAGTAGGTGTCAGACGCTCACTCACAGATGAGGCTAATGTGCGGACTAGTGGGGGAACTTACGGCAGTCTCTTGTTATTTAAAGTCTACCTTTTTATATTCTGCTCACTCCCCCTGGGACCAGAGGGCTAAAAGATGAAAACAACATGTCTCTTTAAATAGAAATATACAATTCAGATGGCGGCTGGTGTGATTCAGAATGCATTTATGAGCGGGATAAAAAGTTTGAAGTCAGAGGAAGGAATTGGTCTGCTGTATGTAGACGTCTTGGAGGAGGGGGGACTAATGTAAAAGTGACTAATGTAAAAGTGACTCACGAATAGGTCGGCCTTGACGTATTGCTAGCAACACTGGTTAGGCAACCCTCTTTTATTAGGCACCGGCAGCGCAGAGTATTTTATTTGTGGTATCCATGTCAGGAGTCAAATCTTTAATCATGTTTTTGTTTTTGCACAAATGAAAATGGATAGGCTTTTTGAACCCCTGAAATGAAAAGGTGCTCCAGGTTAATAGTAGCTTATATTTTGCACAATTTGTACAGTTAGTCATTTTTAATATCATTAGGGAAATTCGGTGTGAGTTGATTTATTTGTTTATTCATTTAATAAATCATTTAAACTCATTCTGACTCTTAAGCGTGCGTGGCAAAAAAGACGAATAGCCGGCTCACCGTGCCCTTATAAACGGGAAGCCGCATAAATCAGGTAATAAACTTACAGCATGTTTTGCATAGCGCTAATTACTAGTGTTTTTAATTTGTCCGGTTCAGGCATGGTTCTGTTGCCATGTGTCGCATCTCATTGCTCTCTGGTGAGTAATGAATGATGCGATTCAGCCTAATTCATGTTATGGATGTTCCCCCTGCTTTGTTCTTTTCATGTGCACTAATTAAATTCCCTGCATCGGAATAAGGTTGTTTTAAACATGCAGAAATGTATGTAAATTATCGTTTGTGATCATTTGCAGAAGGGTTTTTGCAGTGCAGGTCAACATAAACAGTGTACTCTTAGTGCACCTCATGCTGCTTGTATTTATCATCACACTGCTTTCACTGCGCAGGAGGATCACGCAAAGGCTCACACACACACAGACACACAACCACACACACGTTCGGAGCACAGTGTCACTCCTACCACCCTTATAACTCAAGCCAGGCTCTGTAATTGTGTTGGCAGCAGTATTGTCCTTGCCATAGGATCACTGCTACTATTGTACAGAAAAGGTCTCCTTTCTCGCTGCTCAACAATGTCTAATAAATCCTGGGGTGGAGAACATTGATGCTGGGCACTGACTGTGACACAAAAGAGGGGAATTTTGGAAGAGGCTGCAGAGGATAATGAACAGTATTTTAACTCAGCAGTTTAACCTCCGAGCCTGTCAGGAATGACCTTTCGCCAACCCCGACGAGAGTCTGATTTCTCCAGTTTTTCTCTTTTTTTCCCTCTCTCTCTGTCCTCTCACATTCTCGCCTCCTCTTTTACTCCCTTCTCGCTCTCTGCCCCTTTCCCTGCCTTTCCCTCTCTTTTATTCTTTTGCTGACAGAGAGTATGCCAGAGTTAAAGAGATGGAGAGAGAAAGAGAGAGAGAGAGAGAGAGTGTTTGTAAGTGCATGTGGGGGAGAGGGTAGGGGCCGGGATGTGTAAGAAGTGTCAATCCAAGACATTTACATGAAAAGCAGTTAGTAGTTGAAAGGCGAGCTGTTTCACAATCTGCCCATACATTTTCTTTTTTCTCACCCTTTCTCTCTGGGCTACGTCTCTCTCCATCTCTTTTATTGCCCTGGTCCATGCCTAGCAAATTGATGTGAGAGCAGGGGCGACCCCCACACGTCTACAGCAGACTGGGAGGTGTTATTGACTCTCATTGAGGCCTACACGGCCCTTATACGGTATGACCTTTATACAACCTTTTGCTTCACCTGAGGTTGACCTTGAAGGAATGTCTCTCTCCACATTTATGTGTCTGCTATTATTAGTGCCCTCCAAATCATGTTTTTCCCCTTCATTTTCCCATGCACCTCTTTCACTGCTGCTTTTCCCCCTCCTTTCTTTCTCTTCCCCTTACACACACAGCAGAGGGTAGTAAGTGTAAATCAAGTGGGACCATTTTCTTCAGCAGGGCCCTGATTAGTGCTGATGATGTTTCCAAAGAGGTGAAGGGGACAACTCAGAGGCCACTGCAGCTGCTCTTGCCCTATTCACCACACGCAGATTTATGTCTCGCTCTCTTCTCTTTTTCCCCTCTTTCTCCCCCACTCTCGCTCTCTTTCCTGCCACATTTTCAACATTATCAATATCGATCGACCAGTGCACTTAGAACCTCTCTTTAACAATTGGCTCCTGCGGTTGATATAGGCATTAATGGTGAGTGCTTGTGGATTGAGAGAGAAAGAGAGAGAGAGAGAGGTTAGGAGGGAGCATGAGGGTGAGGGTGATTTAAAACAGTTTGAAAGATTTATGTAATTTCACATGAAAAATCCACAGATGTCATGGCAGGGAATTCTCTACCACTCCGTCAGACAGCTTCATCAACATAGTAGTTATCTGCATGTGTCCGTGTTCACATCATCCTTTCTCATTATCTTTGCTGAAATGTTTACTTCTTATTGATGTTTCCGAGCTCAGATGACGTCATTGCCCTGATGTTCAGGCTTCTGCTGCTGCATCTGTCCTGATATCCTGACCCTCCCTGTTTGATTTACAGTCACAGTTTACCAAAGCTTTGCAGGCTTACATCTATGTAGTGGAGAAAAATCACCTGATGAACTGATAATGGTCAAAACAAGTGCAGGGACACTGGTCAGGACATGTTTAGTGGTTGCTAAAAAATAAAATAAAAATAATTCCAGTCACATAAATAATTAAATGTAATAGTTTTTGTGGTTTATGGTGTATGCTGACAGAATGAATTTGTCAGTATAAACCCATGGAACCAATTTATATATTAAGCAACACACTACAAAAAGAGTTGTTATGGAGAAAAGTTTAACCACAATTCCGCATTAAATCCTTTCTTAAACTAAACCTTTTTATTTTTACTTTTTTAAGAAAACTTTGCAGGTTTGCAAGTGCTATTCTTGTTTGCTTTTGTCTCTTCAACTCAAAATTGCATTAAGACAGGAGGCTGATCTTGTTGATGTAATAATATATTTATAAAAAAGTAGAATTAGTGACTGTACAGTATACCCCGACCCCCACTTCTCAACCCGCACAAGCATAAATAATTATGCCTGGGTGACTAATTTGAAGACACAGCCTGCTAAACACCCCCACCCACTTCCACCACACCCTCCGCCTCCCCGCTGCAGGGTTCAGGAGATATAACACATGACCGCAAAACAAAGGCAACATCAAGCTCATAAAATTAACATAGCAAATGACCTGGAGAAGAGGCTCGATAAATATTCTGATCTTATCACCTCTAAGTACCACAAGACGACTAGAGAGCAGCGAATGAAAGCGCCATCGTTAATCTTCTCTCCCCTCTGATAAACTTTTTTTTTGTTTTTTACAGGAAACCTTCTTTCCAGCAACACTGCAGGGGTCGGGACAAGGGCGCCTTCTTTCCAACTTGATAGATATATTTTTGGGAGATATCTGACTTTTGTTCAGACAGCTACACACTGACCTTGGACTCAAACTCAATTTAGCTTTTCCTTTCTTTCTGGTGCGCCTCCCTCTTTGTGGTGTAAGAAGTCATGTCTGTGAGAAACCATTTGTAAAGCCCTCCTGTTTTGATCCTGCATTCAATCAGACCTACAGTGGCGCATGTATGTACGTAGTGTTGATTTGTGTCAGTGCATGTTTTTGTGCACGTGCGCTCACACACCACTTCGGCGCCTGTTCCTTTCCTGTCGTCACTAACAAAGCTGTTTATGCGGGGTGAGGTGACAGAGCTTTGTACAGGTTTGATGTCAAGAGAAAGACAGTGGCTTTAGAGATGAAGAGTAGATCAATCTTTCTTACTCTCCTTCAGTGGTTTCTGTGTCAGGTGTCTTCTGGTCCTTCATTCTTACGTGCCTCAGGTAGATATAGTGCATAATCCGCCTCATTTGATTCAGCTGCGTGTTTTTACTGTGTGTAAATGTGATGAAATTCTCTGAGTGTGCTCTGAGTAAAAACAGGAACTCCAGATAAACTCTGGGTTGTTTTTGTGCATCAGAAGTGAAGATTAGGTAATGTGTGAATTATTATGTGAATGCAGGAACTTTAGTGTGTTGTGTTGCTGCTCCTTATCTTAATAAACACAGTTTGATTTAGTTGTCATGTTTCAAGGTGGCTGGTACAGTAAAATACCTTTATAAAAATAAACTGCGGTCACTTAGTCAAAGCTTTTCTCACAAAAACATGTAATGTCATAAGCTTTTGAGACAAGTGATATTCTACTACTACCCATCTGAGATGGGGGTGGGAGGTGGTTGATAACAGCAGTAAAGGTCAAAAACAATGAAAATACAAACTATTTTAAAACCTAAATTGCAAAACTAAAAATATCACAACTATATTTTGGCCTTAATATTTGTGAATTTGTGCTCCGCAGTACGACATGTTTTAGAAACAGATTTGTAGCTAACAACAGTGTGTGTCTGACTGTTAGTTGGTCTTCTTTTTTGGGATTTTTGGCAGCTGACAACCCTGATGTTTTGTTACTAATGCTTACATGGTCAATATTTAATTGGTATACCTTATTATACCAAGTTTTCTTTCCCAGATCATGATTCTCCTTAAATTAAAAAAACATGAAAATGCAAACAAAAGGAAATATTTCTGCAAAAAAGCAATATAATGCTATTCACATTTTTTTTCATATTCTATTTTTATTTTTTCTGGTAAAGGTAACCTTTAATCTTTAAACATAGTATAGCTGCTCTGACACATAAACCTAGTGTGATTATTTTGGTGGAGTGTATTCGCAGCAGCAGAATGATATCTAGAGTATCCAGACACAAAGGGTCGCACCTAACTTTAACTCCTAAGAAGGAAGGAAAGGAAAGTGAACTCCTTGTCACTGTGACATTGTGACACACATCACTGCAACGAAATTTGACCTCTGACCATCACCAAAGTGAACAGTGGGCAGTGCCCGGGAGCAGTGTGTGGGGACGGTGCCATGCTTAGAGCACCTCAGTGGTAACTTGGCAGCTGGTGGATTTGAACCTGCAACCTTCCGGACATTCAACCATTTACATTGGGTAGATGCCATAAAATTTTTCCTGCTGCAATTTTTTCATGCTGGTTTATACTGGAGAATATCAACTGGGGATTAAACTAGAGAGCTGTCAGGAGTATCTCTGTAGAATCTGTGCAGAATGACTCTGCAGACTGAAGTTCAAGCCATTGTCACCAAATATTTAACTTAATTGATTTTAATACACTTAGAATTTAAAAAAAAAAATTCATAATCTCACTACTACATTTTTTTCTTGCAATTGATTTCCAAATAATATTCCAAATATTGTTGACTATTTGTCCTGGTCACTTCTTTATTTTTCCATCCTCGTGGTCATTAGGCTCATTGTTCCACTTGAAGCCCAAAGGTTTAGACAAGCTAAAATTGTCCTCCTTTGAGAACACAACACTGGTACCCAAAGCATCCTGCAGCAAGGACAAAATCAACACAGGGAAAAAAAACAAGTTAGTGTCACCACTGCCTTCATCAAAGAACAGGGGCATCTGATGCCCTAGTTTTTTCTTTTGTGGTGTACTTCTATATTTGAGTTGAAATAGGCTCCCATCTTTGCCGTCATGCTCTCAGAAGTGTGTTTGATATCTCACTTTTCCTCACCGCTGTGTGTGTGTGGGCGCGCGTGTGTGTGACAGGTCTAGGTGAATAAGGAGGGAGCAGAATGCGAGTGCCGGAGACAGGTCGGGTCACTCAGAGCGCAGAAAAAAATGTCACTTGTCTGTGTTGCGCAAAGACTCGGCAACCCACACACTGCCGAAGGCTGGGGCATAAATCACAATTATTGAAGTTAAAGACACTGACTAGTCACAGTCTGCACAGTGAGACACAGCACAGCATGGGAAAGCTCTCCAAATAAGCTTTTCTCTCTCTCCTCTACCTCTGCTGAATGACACTCCCAGAATATTCCTATGAGCTGCCGGTAGCCAAATGAGACAGGACAGAAACACAAAGTTAGTATATTTTGGGGGCACAGCCAGGAGCCTCAGTGTCAGTGCAGAGAGGAGGGAAAAAATGGCAAGGTTGGAGTGTATTCTCACTCTGTGACCTGGGTAATTAGGAGGATAGGTGTGGGTGTACAGCATCGGTGTGTATTTTCAACCCTGTGCATGCCTTCTAGCTGCAGCTACCACCTCGTCTCGTTCACCTCCCCATCAGACGACAGAGACATGTATTTGTCATCACTGTTAGTGAGTGATTAGGGCTGCTTTTACCATGTCATATATTATTACTCATTAAAAATAACCAGGTGGTTATGTGAGGTGACCCACGAGTAAAAAGTGACAAAAGAAAGAGTTGAAGATCGTGCAGCTGCTCTGATGGTACACGGTGTGCAAACAATTACTTACTTAGTTCTATGAAAACACTGTATGTACACACAAAAACACACACACACACATCATTTATTTCCCGTCTGCGTCTGCAAGATATGATTTGAAATGACATTGGCTCCAGACTTCCTGACACAGCTCTGATGAGTAGACTGACCTCCACTTTTTCTGACCCTCAGTGACTTAATGTCCTCCAAGAACCCACAAAGACAAAGCCTCATTAGGAAGGAAAATGTCCTGACTTGGTTGACAGGGGATTTTCTTTGCCTGTATATATATGAGTGTGTGTGTGTGTGTGTGTGTTAACTGAAATACTTGAGTGTCTCAGTCATACCCCTAGTGGCTCCAGAAAGGAATTACATTTTGTCCAGCCTGTGCAGAAACAATGTTACAGTACTGAGGAGGAATTTCCCACAGTGTGGATTTAATCATCATTGTTTTATTGCTATGTTAACTGGAAAGGTAGAGTATGCTGAATTTTCCAATGAAAACATGGGATACTTTGAGAGTACACTTTTAACAGTGTGTAGTATGTTCTGTAGTGATGTTACACTCTTTTTACACTCTTACACTTTTTTTTCCTCTGACTTTTTATTATATATGAAGCTAACAATCACAGTGGCACACCATCTTGCTCTGCTGTGAATTCACTTTGGTATAAAAATTCTCTTTTGTATTTTATTTTTTTTATCATGTAGGAAAATTCAAATTTGACTTGAACATTTCTGTACTTTATTTATTACACAGCCCTAGTATTATAGGAACTTTAGCCAGTATTCAGAGATGTATGCATTATACATTCAAAGCTTTTTGATTGTCCCCTGAAGCTTGAGCTAATAGGCTGTAAGATGTTGATTTAGAGAAAAGAAGGGAATGTCATCAATGTAATAATACTGAGGAGTCACACAAAGGGAGAAATAAAAGAAGACAAGTCACCTGTATTTGCATTTCTAATGTTGACAACTTAGCTTAGCTGCATTGGTGGCTGATTTTATTATTATTTTATTTTAGGGGTGTACAAAACATGCACACACTGCATATGCTAATAATGTCTCTCACTAATTATGCTGTAATACTGTATTTGATACCACACATTTACCCTTATACAGGAACAAAATATGGAGAAAGAACAACTGTAATCACTCTTATTTAGTAGCCATACCGGATGTTTAATGAACATACAAAAATCACAACCACACAAACATTTGGTTGCACTGAACAATAAGTTATAAACAGAATTTAGTAAATCATACAACTTGGAAAAAGTTACATTCTTTGCATAATGTTTGCATTGTTTTTTTTTATTATTTATTTTCCTTGCACATTTCATTTTTTACAGAAAAATCCTCACCCATAGGTGCATGCACCGTGTCTAGAATGTAAAACAATGCCACAACAGATGTCAGACCTCAGACTCACATTTGTTGTGGCATCACCTTTGTGACAATAATGATGCCTTGCTCTCCTTTCCCCCATATTGACATCTGCCCCCCAGATCAATGGCAGACAGTCCAACAGGTAGACAAGCAGCAGGAAAAAAACATGCTACCATTAGTTCTCTTCACATAACAAGTTCCCCCCGGGTACATCCTGAGACTTTTATTACCGCTGCTTTCCTCCCAGTCTGAATCTTTGAGGAGATAAGAAAAGGAAAGAACAGAAGAGGAGGAAAGAGAGGTTGATGACAGAGGAAGGAAATTGGGACATGCAGCACATCAGCACTAATGAGGAGAAAACACAGGGTGAAGGATTTTGGATAAAATACATAAGAAGTGCGTTTATTCAGCAAGTTGACATTAAATTCCAGGTGTTTGGGTTATCTCAGTGGGGCAGTGGTTAAACTCCTGCAAAGCACTTTTTAAACACCCACATAAGTTGTTCTGGGTTAATAATAATAATAATAATAAAACATGGTGTAATACTTGATTATTTTCTATATTTATTTTTACTCATCCCATTTGCTGTGAGACAATAGGTTGTGAACTAACTGTTTGAGGAGCAGGAGAAAGAACACGTGCAGCTTTGTGAAAACTCAGTGCTATACATGTGAATCTGGGCCTTTAGCTGTATGTAGGATTCTTATAAAGTTTGATTATATCATGAGTAATTATCCCCAAATTGGACATTATGAAACTGTAACAGTGTTCTTTTCCTTTAACTGTTGATGTTGAAAACTGACCTACCTATTTTATTCTGAAACGTAGAAGAAGTTTCAACATTTTGTTTCATACAAAAGATTTATTTAAGGCGTAGGTCCGTAATTAATTTTGTAATCTGAAAGACATGTTTCATTGTAGGTAGTCACCATTAGGTACAAAAGGACCACAAAACAGTTAAATCTGAAAATACTGAAAACTACCTTCTCGGTTTTTTTTCAGGAACAAGATTGAGATTTCTTCTTTTGTCTTATTGATTGATTCTACGGTACTGTTTAAGATTATGTTTTGGATACATTTGGATCATGTTTGTCATACAAATTAATTAATTAATTAATTAATTTAATTGTGTTACAATTAAAGAGTAGACAGATTAGTGACATTATATTTTCCAGTGTAGCTCAGATATTTTTATTTGATGCATTTATTTGAACTTGATTTAAATTCATGGAACTGAAAGTTGTTTAAGATTGTGTGAGGTATTCTTCATATTTTTTTATAAAAAGAATAACAATTATTTAAAAAAAAACAATTTATCAAGATGCCCTCCACAGCCCTTTTTGCCCAGCCTGAGCCTGATTCCTCCTCCTAAAACTCCTGGCACTCCTGCACAAGACAGACATGATGTCCAAGGTCCATCTGCGCAGAAAGCGCCTCATGATGCAACCTCCGCCTGCACTTCCACCGGTCCTGCTGCCAGAGAACGTCCACAAACATTAGACATTCAGCCACATTGCCAGTATTTCCACCCCGAGGGAGCAAGAAAAACATCACCCGTGTCCCCCGCGTCGGCTTCCATCAGCAGCGACAGAAATGCTCCTCCTCTTCCTCCAAAACTCAGCGCAGGATCCAAAGGCCCACCGCTGATCCCTTGCAGGGTTTCCACGCCTTCCAAAACGAACAGGTATATTCTCAATGTAAATGCACTAATCGTTTATGTACCATCTGCATTTTATTTAACAGTTTGGCTGGTCAAAATCATAACTTCCTTTAAAATCTAAACATCTGTTTTTACAACTATTTAACACGTGCATGTGAATGTCCTCTCTGCGGGTTAAATGAATGACTTTCTATCTGCTCTCATTTTAAAGGCGTTGTGCCTTGGCGGTTAAATGGACTTGGGTCCTGGAGGTTTCAGGTTAGAGTCCACCAGTTGTCTTTGAGGTGCACTGAGCACGGCACCGTCCCCACTTCCCCCACATTGAGCTGGCCCCTGATCAACTTGGTCGTTAGTGTTGTTGTTGTCTTAATGACAAGTAATTCACTTTTGCTTTTTAACTTCATTAAGATACAAGAAAATTCTATAGTGCATTTCTTAGAGCATATGCACATTTTCATAACTGTTAATACAGTACGTTAGTACTTTTTTTTTTTTAGACAAATGGGTCAGGACACCAAAATGGCAAGTCAACTTTTTGCGCACGACAACACCGCCCTCTAGTGGACAAAGGCATACACATCTAAATTATTGTCCTCTTGACAGAAAGTAAATACTATTGGTGACTTGTAGACACTTCCTAAAATAAGCTCGAAACTTCCTGAAACTGAGACTGAAAAACGGACGCTATTATTGATATGTAAACCTTGTGCAGCAGGTGAGGTCGATTAAGAACAGAGAGGGGAACATAATCACAAGTGAGGAAAGTGTGCTGAGAAGATGGAAGGAATACTTTAAGGAGTTGCTAAATGAGGAAAATGAAAGGGAAAGTAGAAATGAGGAACCAGAGACTAGTAGGAAGAAGGTAGATCAGATTAGAAAGGATGAAGTTAGAAAAGCCTGAAGAGGATGAAGAGTGAAAAGTCAGTTGGTCCTGATGACATACCAGTGGAAGTATGGAAGTGCTTAGGAGAAGTGGAGGTAGATTTCCTGACTGGGTTGTTTAACAGAATTTTAGAGACTGACAAGATGCCTGATGAGTGGAGGAAAAGTGTTCTGGTGTCAATTTATAAGAAGGGTGATGTACAGAGTTGTAACAACTACAGAGGGATAAAGTTGATGAGCCATATGATGAAGATTTGAGAAAGAGTAGTTGAAGCTAGGTTGAGGCAGGAAGTGGAGATTTGTGAACAACAGTATGGTTTCATGCCTAGGAAGAGTACCACAGATGCAGTATTTGCCTTGAGGATGCTGATGGAGAAGTACAGAGAAGGTCAGAAGGAGCTACATTGTGTATTTGTAGATTTAGAAAAGGCATATGACAAAGTGTCAAGGGAGGAATTGTGGTTTTGTATGAGGAAGTCAGGAGTGGCAGAGAAGTATGTTAGTTTGGTGCAGGACATGTATGAGAATAGTACAACAGTGGTGAGGTGTGCTGTTGGAAGGACAGAAGACTTCAAGGTGGAGGTGGGACTACATCAAGGATCGGCCCTGAGCCCCTACTTGTTTGCTTTGGTGACGGACAGATTGACAGATGAGGTCAGACAGGAGTCCCCATGGACTATGTTGTTTGCAGATGACATTGTGATCTGTAGTGAGAGTAGGCAGCAGCTAGAAGAGAACATAGAGAGGTGGAGGTTTGCACTAGAAAGAAGAGGAA
>NC_024328.1:18015834-18042157 GCF_000523025.1 Cynoglossus semilaevis
GATGCTAAGATTCTCTTTAGGAGTGACAAGAATGGACAGGATCAGGAATGAGGTCATTAGAGGGACAACACAGACAGGAAGGTTTGGAGAAAAGGCTAGAGAATCCAGATTGAGATGGTTTGGACATGTGAGGAGGAGGGACAGTGGATACATTGGTAGAAGAATGTCAGAGATGGAGCTACCAGGTAGAAGACAAAGAGGAAGGCCAAAGAGGAGATATATGGATGCAGTGAGGGAGGACATGCAGATAGTTGGTGTCAGAGTAGAAGATACAGAGAACAGGGAGAGATGGAAATCAATGATTCGCTGTGGCAACCCCTGAAAAATGGGACAGAGCCGAAAGAAAAAGAAGAAGAATTTATCAAGATTTTATTTAAATTCCTTCAACTTCCTCATGGTAATGTAAAATAAGCAAAAGCATTAAATAACATTGTGAGCGCCCCCTGCAGAGTAAATTTGATAGTACTGTATCGTGATAGTAAAAAAAGAGAGAGACTATTGAAACTATTGAAAAATACACTTAAACACATTTAATGATAAAATAAGGTTGACTTAAACTTATACTTTTAAGCTACCTTTACTTTTCTATTGTTCTGTACCAACATTAAAACAATAACTTCAGCCAGGCTGGTAAATTAATTAAAAGTGTTATTGTTTTATATATTTTAGTCCAGTTCACACATCACAAATCTACAGTGTTAACCTCCAGTTTTGATTAGCAGCAGCACGGTTCTTGACTTCTGTGAGACAGTCTTAAGGAAACCTGGGTGTACTTGACAAAAAGAGGGAGAGTGATATTTGGAGTAATGAGAAGTACAGCAGGTGTAACCTACCTTCGTCTTGTAATAAATGATGTCCAGCCCCTTAAAGACAATTCTATTACCTCCCCAGTCAGGTGCAATCAGTCTCTGTCAGGAAAATGGATATGCACACGTGTTACCAAATCGGAAGCCAAGGTCCTATCAATACAGACTGATCTGTAGATTTATGCCACTGCTTTGGTGGCTTGTTCACATTTCTGACTGAATCACAGCCAAGTCTTTCATTAAAGCTGTAAGTAGCCAAATCTAATGGAAATGGATGACTCCCAAGTGAATATGATGTTGTTGTTCATTTTCGTTGTGACTAAGACCGACTCAAGTCTGATTTCATTAATGTGAAAAAACAGAAAAAACAGAAAAAAAAAAAACAAAAAAAAAAAACAATTGTATATTGCAGTGTGATTTCTTTTGCATCATAGACCTGAGATGGACCAGTGGGACTCATTATTTTTTTCTTGGAGTCAGCAAAGCCTCCCCTAAACGCTCTAGTCTCCAGTTCTTCACACAATATTTACACACAAACATCACTTACAGGATTAAAACCCTGGGATATTTCTTTTCTTCTTCTTTTTCAGAAAACTCTTGTTGTTTACTGGCAGGAGAGGCACATGGCTTGAGTTTTTCAGTATTATCCTCTGTTTTATGTTTATTTTCTTTTTGCCATGCTTCCTCTTCCTCTCTTTCTTCTTTTTTTTCCTTCTCTTGCCATTTTGCATTTGCCCCTTGAGCATGAAACCAAAGTCAATGAGAACCAGGGGTATACGGGTCCCAGCAGGGGTGAGGAGATCAGACCCTCTTTGAGTATCACATGTGGCGCTGGTTAAATGGGGGCTAGACCTCAAGAGTCACACACACATACATACACACACGCACATTAACGTATGCTCATATGTCTACTTGGTTTCTCAGCTCTGGTGTTGTTTTGTAACCTTTTATTTCCTTACAACATTTTTTCACCTATTTCTTTTTTCCACCAGTTTTTATGAGATTCTATTCATTTTGAAAAGTGATCATGCGAATAGTCTTTTCATTCAAAATGAGTACACTGCTCTGACCTTTGCACATGTAAATATTTTTCCCAAGAAAAACTCCACGCCCACAACTAGTATTTTTTTCTCTTCCTCTTCTAGTTGCACCTGATACATTTCTGTCCTCTTGTGACTGTCTAAATATTTGAGTGGGAGAGACATTTAAGAGAGACCTTGAGAGGAGCACAATGACCCTCCACTTGTTTCTCCATTGGAGGGAAATAAATAAAAGAGAGGAAAAAACGTGCAGCTTTCTAAGGCAAGGCCAGAACATCTGGAGCACAGGAAAACACCTAAAGCTGCCTTGATTAAAATCACACTTTTCCTCCCGAGCCGTGACAAAGTGACACTTAAAAACAGCCGGTGTTAAACTAACACACTGGTGAATTAGAATAATAAAAACCTAAGTCTCTCTTTTCATTAGATAAGGGTGAGCACAGAAAACCCCGGCTCAGGCTGTGTTTGCCTTTGCACGTTACACTTCACCACTATAACTGGACAGGTCGTGTTTTCTCTGCCCTCTTTAGCTAATTTGTTTGTGGACTTTTTCAATTTTCATATTATCATCTGCAACTTGTTTGCCTCTTTAACCTTGATCCCGGGAGATATTGTGGAGTCCTGTCGGCCGGTATGCAGGCTGAGTGGCCGGGCGGTCGGAGAGGCAGGAAAGAGGCAAGGCTACACAGACTCCTTGGGATCTATTTACACAAACGGGAAGCATAAAGATAAAAAAAAAAAAAAAAAGTCAGTAACTGTTGTTGAAGTGCTTTTCCCATAGTCTGTGGAATCCAGCCCACTTCAGCCCTCCTACTGTCACTTTACCAGATGTTCGGTTTAAGAAATTATAAACAATGTCTGCATTTCCTCTCCTGTTATCTGTTATTATTACTATAAGTCTTAGAGCATGATATAAAGTACTTGGCCAGGTCTTTGTCTCTGCTGACAAGATGAACTTGAAACATTGTTGTGTGTTTAACAAGTGACACAGTAGTTGTATGGAGCCAGATGAAGATATTGGACCAGTGTTATAATTTCTTAACTTAACATCTTAATGAACAGGAACACTTTTGAAATATGACACAAATCGGTGACTAGTCACCAATTCGTATCATATTTTAGTATTCCTGTTCATTAAAAAGTTATTTGTAAATTGAACATATATACAAAAAGTCTGAACAAATATATATATACAAAAATCCTGAATATATATATACAAAGAGTCTGAATATATACACAGAAATATGAAGCGTTTTTGACCACACTGTCCGTACCGGTGCCCAGCAACGCCTGTTACCACCGACCAGGCAGCACAGGAGATCCCCATAAAACAGGCCCTGCATATGTCATGGTTATATTTGTAACCCAAGTATTACTAAAGAAAACAGTGAATGCTGTGTAATAGAAAATGTAATAAATACAGAGAATAAGAACAGATTACAGTCATAAAATAATCTTAACGATTTAAGCTCACTGAATCACTGGGGGATTCAGAGTAACGCAATGATAATTTAAGGGTGATAAAAATTGTTATAATTCGTTTTAAATACTTGTTTGGAAATATGTTATTTCTATATGTTATTATTTGATAACGCTGTCCATTGTGCTGACGATCATTACGTACATCTCCCAGAAAGGAAAAGAGCAACAGTAATGCAAAGACAACTTTTATTTGAAGATATTTTGTTTGATAGCTGTCATATGACGTAGTGTGCTGTGTTGTCTTTAAAATATTGATTTGTTCACAGGTTCCTTGACAACTAGCGGAAAATGTGTTGTTCATTCTTTCTTCCGCGTTGCAAGTGAAATGTGGTCCGTAAAAGAAATAGAGAGAAAAGGGGAGAAAAGAAGCAGCGAACGTGAAGCGTGGTCCGTAAAAACAAAAAAGCGAAAACTGGGAGAAGAGAAGCAACGAAGAGTGAATAAATAAAGATGTTTATATCAAAGCTGCTTGACTCGCATTGCTGTTATTTTTTAAAATACTTTTTACGCACCACTACGTGGACACAAGATACAGGAGCCTTGCTGGCGGTGGTAGCAGGCGTAGCTCTGCCCCGATAAGGGTAGTGTGGTCAAATGCGCTTCAAATTTCTGTATATATATTCAGACTTTGTGCAGAAAGTCAGATTATAAAAAAAAAATCCTGAATATAAAAATATGAAGTGTATTTGACCACACTCTCCGTATCGGTGCACAGCTAGGCCTGCACTACCCACCAGGCTTCTGTATCTTGTGCCCAAGTAGCTGGACGTATAAAGTATGTAAAAATATATATATATAAATAACATCAAAGCGACACAAGCAGCTTCTATATGAACGTCTTTATTCACTCTTCTTATACTTCTTATTACTTTTTTACGGACCACGCTTCACTCGTGGAAGTAAGCATGAACAATCAAATACAAATTAATAGTTTAAAGAGAACACACTACACTGCGTCATATGACAGCTTTCAAATAAAATATCTTCAAATAAAGTAAACAAATATACATACATAAAAATCTTTGCATTACTCTCCCTCTTNNNTTTAGTCCATATGTAGTTTAGTTACTTCAGGAATGCTGCAGGTTTTTTGTGGTTTCTCTACTACTTGAGTTAATTACATTTCTTTGACATACACAAATACTCAATGTCTATAACACTGACACACACATAAGATACTCTGAGATTCCTCCATATGCAGGTTACTTGGTACCAATTTTTTTGTACCAATATTTTGTATTAAAAGGCTCTTCAACACCAAGTTAAAAAAACAGTTACATTTGTTCAACATTTGTTTTGCTTGTAAAATGTGTATTAATAAGTGATTGACGGACTATTAAAATGTTAATTAATTCACTCTATGGTTGTTAGAAAAATAACAACAACAACAACTTTTACTAGATAATAAACCGAAAGGAGTATTGGTTAAGAATTTATATTTATTTTGATTCAGGAGGAAAACATTTACAAACAAACAAACAAACAAACAAAACAAAAAAAACCCTGCAAACTCCAAATTAATGGTGTTAATTAAAAACATGAAGACAATTTGACTTTTGTGACCTATTATTATTACCTTATTATATTACTACTAAACCTCTGAACTTTAGTCTCCTTTGTTCTCAGTTAAACCACAGTGGGTTTTTTTTTTTGGTATTTTTTTTACAAATTTGTATTTCACACCAGTTTCAAAAGCCCCTTTAACATATGCTGTCTGTATCTGTGTTAGCTCAGCCTTTGGTTTTCCACTGATATTACCATCATCTCCATCACCAAACATGTAGACAGAGAGAGCGAGAAAGGGGGTGGGGGAGCGAGAGTAGCAGGGAGGGAGGGTCAACATCAAATGTGATGAATGCCTTTCTACGGAAAAGCTGCATGGAATGTCCTTGACTTTAATCAAAACTATTTGTTTTTGGGGGTGGCTCGTCTGTTGTCTCATGCGCTCATGTCCACTGATAGCCTGACATTAATGACACCATAAATCAGACCAAGTGACGCCAGGGTTTTTTGGTAATGTTTCAGGGCCGCTACAGGGATGGCAATCATTTGAGGGGGAGGAGCTTGAAGACTCTGTCCAAATGTCAGATTTTGTAGTGGTGGTTAGCAAAGTCTGGGAAACCGAAGCTAAATTAACATTGAAACGCACAATGTCAGAGTCTGTTGCTGTACGGCTGCATTTTCTCAAGAATGTTTGGTGCAAAAATACAGAAGTGGGATTGGAAGTAATTTGCAAAGCATGTCTCCTTTTCTTCTCAGTTCTCAACAGGCAACATTTATACTTGAGCAGCATCAAAGACTGGGGCCAAACTCCACTGATAAGCTGCTCTCTGGTGGATATGTGAACGCCATGATTCTTCATTGCATATCCCTCTTCCTTTCACTGTGATAGTCTGCTCATATAAACACACCAGCCCGCTCTGAGCCAGGATCTAAACAAATCTGACATGATTGATTTTACAGAGTCTATGAGATAACTGTTCATCGGCCAATACCCTATTAATAGAAATACCCTGAAACCTTCATACGGTACAGAATGGCCAAGAAAATACTGCTGCCCATTTGTGTGTTTGAACAGAGGTGGAGGAGAAGGTGGAGAATGAGGCAGAGGCGGAGGAGTTAGAACAGATGTTTAGTATTCCCTGGGTCAAATGGTGCAATTCCATGTCAATTAGTTAGAGTTTTAGGCATTAGGATGTTCTGTTTTGGGTCAGCATGAACTTTCACAGAAAGAGAAATGCTCCTGAATTAGTGTAGAAGTTGAAACACAAGACAGTTTTTATGGGCTCAGTAGGGCCTCAACGTATAATTTACTAATGAGCTTCTTAGTGGAAAATGGAATTATTCTTTAATGTAAACATTTTGCTCCCACAAAGAAAACCTAAAAATATCCTCCCGCTGCGTGTGTAATTGGAAGTGCATACTCATACATTGTGAGGCAATACAGTAAGTGCTGCTCGGTTTGTTTTCCTTGTCACAGCTGATGCTAAACTAAGGAGCGGTACATAGATCACAATCACAAAAGCTGTTTGCTTGATTCTCGCATTGGCAAGAGAAAGCTATCTAGACAGTGGCTGCTAGTGTGCATTTCTAATCCCTAGATGGCTCATAGGCGCAACACATTGTATCTATCTACATGCTGTCAAAAAATGTCAACGACATATCAAATAGAAGGAGGAGATACCTGAAGAAGAGGTGCTGGAAGGAGGAGGAGGAAGCATGGGAGGAAACGTACAACAATGTGCATTTTCACCACTGCATGCAAACACACACACACAAATACACCAGAGAGACATGGAACTGTCGTCAGTTGACAAATAAATGACAGACAAGTGACATGTGGGAACACCAGCACTAGGCCCGATTGTAATCGCCCTGTGAAATTGTGCCATTGGCATCTCCTATGTAGAGATGAGGGTGCGGGGTGGGCGGGGGCTTTGTGTCATTTCACACAAACAAAACCTCTGCCAAACACCAGATCTGATTGCTTCCACTGGCGTCAACTGTGTCCAATCTAATCTGTCTGTCAATCTCGGTTGCAGGGAGAGAGGACATGGTAAAAGGAGGGATGACAGAGAGGTAGAATGGCAACAAGGAAGAGAATACGTGCATTTGTAGGATTACAGAGAGGGTTTGATATTAGGGCTCTGGCAATAAATATTATGTTTTCTGCATGTGAGCAGCTTGATGAAAGATGTTGTCATTTTTATCACCAAATGCCGTGCTGGCTGAGAAAACCTCAGTGAAATCCTAAAAACGGTCAGTATTTACTGTTGAACTTGAAATAATCTTGTATTTGTGGGAGACATACTTAAAAGATAATTGATTGTTCAAAGCTGTTTATGAATCATTGCCCTGATTTATCTATTTACACAACATTATAAAACTAGTGTTGATTAGATCATAAATCCTATATTAGTTTAGAAAATACAATAAATAATAATACATTGAGTAAAACAAGTTAGGTTTCTGAAGTGAATAACTTAGTTCACTGAATAATTGTTGTTTTTCATGATAGAAACTGATCATTTTGTATAACTTTACAGTAAGGTTAACATCTTTGAAAAAGAGATGATCTGGTTCTGGGCCCTTATTTACCATTAAGTCACCTGGAAAGTTAAAAAAATTCTGAATGATTGAAAGGTTAAAAAGTGGTTTAGGCAGATTTTGTAGACTCTGAATCTGCAGAACGTAACATAACCACAAAGTACTAATTATAATATATTTAAAGGCTGAATGTTAATTATGAGATCTGAGATCAGTGATTGGTGTGCGGTAGACATATTTTTATACAATTTGGGTCTGGTACCTGGGCCCCAGAAACCCGTGTGGTTGTTTTGCCCAAACAAAACCGAAACAATGTTTCCAGTACACAGGTGACATATGAAATATTGGTTAGATTGTTGATGGTGTCGAGACTTCCATGATGATTTTAGAAGAAGCCCCAACCTGCTCCTGGACTCTATTCTATTCTGCTCTATTCAAACAACATCCTTCTCTAACCACGATCAGAGCTGTTTTGTTGCAAAACCACAAAATATTTACTTTAAGGTGATCTCAGTGCTTTCAGAGCCCTAACCACATTGGTCAATGCAGATATTTATCTTTTCTCTGTAAAAGGTCTTTGTACGTAGATTGGACATGTAAAAAATATTTCATTCTAGGCAAAAGTGCCATTAAGATAAACCATGCTCAGCCTCCACCAAATTTAAGGGAAGTTATTAGAAGCTGCATGATGAAAAAAAAAGTAGAGTTCGTCCAACTCCAGATAAACTGTAAACTCAATTTGAGACTGAACTTACGTTGTTTTGTCATTCATTATTCATTATTGAAAGTCTGGTCTAAACCCTTTGTGTGGCGTTACTGCTGTTATAAGAATTTAACCAGTGTTCAATGTCTTATGGTTGTATTTTTAAAAGGTTCAATGCAGTTTTTTTTTTTCCCATGCAAACTATTTTCTTGTACATTTTTGCACACAATCACATTAATCTATGGAACCAGATATTATTTATCATATTTTATGACATTTTTAATTTCTTTTTTTTTTTTTACGTATTGCGCATGGTATCTGTGGTTGTTTTAAATGACTTTCCACTTTATCTTTCCCCTTAGTGGCACTTTGTTACACACACATTTGTGAATTTATTTATGGAGTATCTGCCGCGTGTGTTCGTGTGTGCAAATCTGAGCTTGAGCATTGTTGCTCCGTGCAGACTAGGTGTCATGTATCCAGCAGCGAAGCTGGACGATAATTGGCATCACGGTCTGACTCTTAGCAGCCTGAGCTGACCTGAGAACTGCAACAAAGTGAGAAAGAAAGGTAGAGAGACAGAGGGATGCATTGCAACCTAATGACAGTGGGACTGTGTAGTACATATATAATACAGGGACATGGGGCGTATTTATTTATGAGCCCATGAGTTGGAGATATAAATATGGTGATGTTTTGTGTGTGTGTGTGTGTGTCTGCACATGTCTTCATAGAAATGTATGTGCAGTCGTTGCAGGCACCTGCACCATTAGTCACCTCACATCTACACTTTTGAGTTTGCATGCACATATATTACTTGTTTGAGTACAGCATTCTGCGACAAGACAAAAAGCTGTGTTACAAGTAAAGATAAATCTCATTTTACTCTTTGGTAATGCCACAAAAGGGAAATTTAATCAATACAGATGCACACAACCCTGCTTGATTTACACCAGAGCATCAGCATTGGTGGCTCACGTTGCACTAAACCAACTTTGTTTTGAATGTCCTTCACTAAAAGTGAAACCAAAACACAAAGCTTGCAATATTTTAAACCTATAAATCTAGAGGAGGCCGTAGGGGAGCAGCCATGAAACAGCTAGCTTAATCAGACAGGTAAAACACCATTGCCCTATTTGTAGGGGTCACAGGGGATGCTGGTGCCGCACTCAGCTGACAAAGGGCACAGGCAGCTAAAGCTGGTGAAAACACAAAGCCAGTAACAGCCATTAGTTGATGTTGTTTAATCCAAGACAACTATGGGAACATCATTCAATTTGTGTGTTAGGATGAGTTCTTATTTCTTTGCAGTTGTGGGTTTGATTTTTTTTCAGTTTGTAGTACAACCTGCTTTTGGAAAAATGTTGCTGCACTTTCTAGAAATTCAAAACACCCCTTAATAGTAGAGCATTCAAATTATTTAATTATTGTTAAATCAGATTAGTCATAGAGCAGCTGTCGCTCAATCATTATATAAATCATGAATACTAGTCCTAGAGTTGGTGGATTTAGTAATTTCATACTGTCGTCCTCTCCAATATTAAATAGTCTGTTGTCTTAGGAATCCATGTTAAAAATGAGCCAGTCAACAGGTCAGCTGATATTACTATCCTGGGGAGGCTGGTCTGCCACATTTGACCTGAAGTTGAAGGCTCCATAGACACATGCTGAGCTTCAGTGCTGTCTTTCCCACAGGGTGTGTAAATGACAACATGTGTATTAAAGCAATGATGAGATTGACATTGCAGTCTTACTGTGGGTTAAAGTGCATTAATCTTTAATTTGAAATTCTACAGATAATTGATGCAGTTCACATTTATATTGAGAACTTTCCTTGATAGTTTTGGACAATACTTGCTTCTAAATACTTTCTTCTTTAAATGAACTGCAGGCTGTTTGTTTTTCAGTATAACAGCTGCTTTTACATTTAACCTGCTAATAATGGATCTCCTAAAATGCTGTACAAGCATGCTGTATGAGTGAGATACAAGCATCACTTCACAAAATATCCGTGTTTAAGTTTTTCTTCTATCTGTTGTGCATGTAATATAAATGTTATATAGAGAGTAGACATTCCTTGTGTGAGCCTAGCAAGGCTCACACACCCACCCTGTGGTGAAAGTTCAGGGTTCAACTCTCTTTCCAAGTTCCACATTTGACACAGTGTTGCAGCTGGTTTATGCATTGTTATTAGACAGTGTCAGAAATGTGACCAAACCACTGAATAAAGGCAATTTGGCAACTTTCCCCAGGCCCAGTGCAGAATACAGCTGGCAGTGGAAGACGATCTCCAATCCCAGTAGAGCAACATTTATTTATTCTAATTTTAGTGCAGGCCTATTTGGATCTTTCAGACACATGTTGGTCAGTCCTTAAAACAAAGAAAGCTGTGAGATGTAGCTACCAGATAGAGAAACACCCCTTAAATGTTTTGATTGTTGACAGGACGGATTCTTGATGAGGCTAAATAAAAACTTGTTTGTTTCTGGCATCTGCCAAGGAACTTTTTGATAACAGCAGAAGTAAAAAAAAACCTTCTTTCAATTCAACTGAGAGTGCAAGATGCTAAATGATTAAAAAAAAAAAAAAGGTTAAACAGCTACTCCTGAACAAAAGACATATGTCCAGTCATTGTTGTTTTTAAAATATTTTTAGAATAATTTTAATTCATATTTGTGTTTTGTTCTGATTTTGGTTTTGCAGTTTGTATGTTGCAGCATTAAAGTTGCATTGTCAGCAGTGAAGTGAGCGCCAATCGTATGATCTGGCCCTGACTATGGTGCGTAGAGTACATTCACCTGAGGTGTAAATCACAGAAGACACCCAGACCTCTCACTGCAATGTCCAACAGGCTATTAGGGAACAAAAGAGAAGTCTCTGAAGTGGAACAGATGCTGGCCGAGCAGTCATGTGTGCAGGTTAAGGGGTTACCTGTTGGAGTTTCCCATCAGCAGAGGTAAAACCACACTGACCTACAGAAGGATCGATAAAATGTGAGTGGAGACAATCCCAGCACCGCTCCACTTGCCTCAGTCTACCCCTCTGCCCTGTGTTCAAGCGTTGACAGTGAATGCTTGTGTAACTTGGCCTGACATCTGCTAAGTGAGAGAATCAACGGACCAGGTGGTGACAGGCCAGTGATGCCTCTGTTTGCCACCTAATACTGTTTCTTTATCAAATGCTTTAAAAGACATCAAATCTATTGTCATACACACTTTGTATGTTTTTGTCCTCTGTCCCGATGCATTTCTTTAAACTTATTATAAAGAAAAAGTGACAGCAGAATTTTTTTATGTATTTTGATAATGAATATACCAGCTAAAAAATAGCCATTAAAACCCAAGGTATAGACAAATACAAGAATAGACTTTGGTTTTACAACATAAATCATAATCCCATAACCAAACAGTCAAACAATACAATTATTAGGCTTTGTTTTATGCAATTATATTATATTTACTATACATACAAATACATATATACAAATACATACACTCAAACAATATGTATATAATTTACATTTTGTATAATTTATTCATGAAAACTATCTAATATATCATAAATAAATAGAAAATAAGCACGTATATACCTGTACTGAAGCAAAGAAGTGTGAACACCAACTAGTCTACATCCGCAGGATGAGCGAAAAATCTGTTTGTGTAAAAACTTCCACTTGTTAAATCATATATATACTGCAAAATGAAACACTTTTTTTGTTTATTTAATGGTTAATTATTCAATTATTTTCAGTTTACATGTAAAAATACTTTAACAGAACTGCCCAAGTAGGTCACACTTGCAGTCAGTGCATTTCTATGAATCAAATGCATTTATGTGTAGAGCCATCAATCCTGATGAGGCTTAATGATAGTTTTATGCTTGATGATCTTATGACTCATTAAAGTGTCATGGTTTGGGCGAGGCCGTGTGACCTTTGTGTTTGTGTGAGTAAGTGCATGTTAGCGTTGGGCGCAGGATGCTGCTGGCGGATACAGTATAATGTGTGCATTTTGCTTCTCCCCTAATTCAATCAGGTTCCACCCCTCCGCCGTGGCCTCTTTATTCCAATTCGATTAGTGGGCTAAAGCCATCAAGATTTCCTGAACAAAATGAATGCTTGTATTAATCCCCGCAATTTCCATTTAAAACGTAAGGGCATCGACTTGATTAATAAGGGCTGATGCTGAATAATTACACAGCAAATACAAGGAGGGTTATAGGAAAAGCACAGCTGGGTCTGCCCCTAAATGCCCTCTGGGAAAGCACAGAAGAGGGGGTCAAAGTAAAGCAATGGCAATGACTGAGGTGATGAATCTCTTAGCTGGCCCCGTATGCAATTAACAAGCAATGCTTCTATTAATTTGGTTCCCCCAGAGTGGTGACTGGTCAGATGTCTCAGGGTCATGGGTCAGAGGTTGAGAGCAGAGGTCAAGCCAACAACAACACAGAATAAAAGAGAAGAGAAGAGTGTGGAATTGAACAGAAGAAATGAGAAGGGGAAAAAATATATAAATAACAAATCAGATTACGAAATAAATGTTGGTGTTTCTAGGATTGTTGTTATATTTTTCATGCTTTGTGATGAGATTTGGGATGAAGAAAAAAGAAGAAACTACTATCTACCTAGAATTAGGTATTCAGGGATGCAGGTATGAAAGGAAACACCCTGCGCACATTTAATTGAGTAGTGATCAATTGTTGCATGCAGTGTTTGAGCATTCAATAAAGGCTCGATCAATTGTGGGGTTGGGCTACAAGGAGAGAAGACAAACAATAGAACTGCTCTTTAAAGAACCCATTTTAGGTTTACATTAATCCATCTGTATATAACTTAATAGTGGTGATTCATTGTTCATTTATGACAAATGTCACATTGATCATGGCGTGTCTTTGACTTTTCCTCCCGTTTTTGGTTGCTGAACATAATTTCATCCTGCTATAAAATGTGGTTTATTTATCTTTGCAAATTATTTTCACAGGGCTGTGTGGAAAATGTAATAGCAGCACCATAAAAGTTCACTTCATAAAGAGCAAAAAGCAGGAGAAACATTTTTGCATTTTACTGACCAACTGAATATATTTGTAAAAATATGATATAATCACCTAATCTGCAGTTAATGGAAGGAAAGACACCACTCCACTCAACCAAATTCGACCTCTGCTTTTAACCCATCACCAAAGTGAACAGAGACGGTGCCTTGCTCAGAACACCTCAGTGGTAACTTGGCAGCTGGTGCACTCAAACCTGAAGCCTTCCGGACCGAAGTCCGCTTCCTTAACCACTGCCCTGATAATGATAATGCCCCCTTAATGATATTGTAAAAAGACTTAAGGAGTGTGGAGAAATCTCAGTCATAAAGGCTAAAGGAAACCCATTGCTGAAGGTGCATGGCCTTTGAAATTTATCAGTGTTGCATTAGAAATGACAGACATAGACATATAAAAACATATCTATATAATTATCTTTTGTCCTGGAGATTACCTTAAGAAGGCAGTCAGCAGCCTTGTAAATATAATGTATCTTGAGTCTGTATCATAGAGAAAAAGGAACCAGACATACACTCAAGTTGTTTTGCGTTTTCTAAAAACCAAAAATAAAATGGAAACTTGTTCTGTGGTCTCATAAGTCTAACTTTTAACTTGGGTTATGGAAGGAAATTGTGAATGAAATAGTGTTTGGTCTCTGTTTTTATGGATGGAAGTGGAATTAATTGCAAAACATCAGTTTGTTTGTTTGTTTTTTCATTTGTTATATTATGTGTGGATATATTGTACCTTTGTTTAAAAAAAGGAAAAAAAGCCACTAGGGTACACGAATCAGTGTTTTATAGTGCCGGTCCCAAGCCCGGATAAATGGTGAGGGTTGCGTCAGGAAGGGCATCCGGCGTAAAACTTCTAGCCAAATCTAATATGCGAATCACTAAAACAATTTCCATACCGGCTCGGTCGAGGGCATGTGTTAGAGATGGAGCTACCCGGTAGGAGACAAAGAGGAAGGCCAAAGAAGAGATATATGGATGTAGTGAGGGAGGACATGCAGATAGTTGGAGTCAGAGTAGAAGATACAGAGAACAGGGAGAGATGGAAATCAATGATTCACTGTGGCAACCCCTAAAAAAGGAACAAAGCTGAAAGAAAAAGAACAAGTTTAAAAAAAGGAAAAGATTAACTTTCTGCCGTACACCACTACCAACGTGGCGCTTTGGCCCAGAGGCAATGTCTCTGTCATTGGTGTGGAACCCCAGGGTTCACCTCCTGGGCAAGTTCGAATCCCGGTTAGTGCGGTTGGTACCTTCCAGTGGACTCACCACCCACAGGAAGGTTTAGGGGGGGTTGCTATGGTGCAATGTGATTTGGGTGGCGACTGCTGCCCCTGCGACCCGGTAACGGATAAGCGGATGAAAATGGATGGATGGATGGATGGAGCACTACCAAAGGTTTGTCTCAGGCTGTCTCGCTGTCAAGAGTTCAAATCAAGTCAAAAATCAAAGTGCCGAATGAACTCTGTACTGGCACTGGAGCACCGAGTGGTCTTCCATTTAGGATTAAGTCTTCTGGCACTGTCTGTGTTTTTAAAATCCTGCTTCAAAACCCGTATTCATTGCATCCCTTTTCTGACCAATAATAGTCTTCTACTTCTCACAAATTGCTGTTTTTCTTATTCTAGCCTTTTTCACATTTAACTGTGTACTGAACTGAGTTCTGCTTAGAAACTTCTAGGGTCATAACTCAAAGTTAGAGCCTACTATCCATTAATAACTCTTAATAACAGACTCACTGACCTCACCCTGGATTCTCTCATTTTAAGCAAGCTACCACTTCAAAAGATGTCCAGCGGCCTCAAGGTTAATGGCGAACCAAATAAAGGGAGAAGTTGTTAAAATTAACACTGTGCCAAGCTGCTCTGTTTCCCTTTAGAACTTAGGGAGGCTTGATCCTTTTATGTTTGAAAGAAAGCACTACCATATGTTTTCAAACATGGGGGAAAATGCTCCAGGGATGGACTGTCAGGGCTGTGTCCTGTATGGCTTCAAAATGCTGCTTTGTTAAGTGGCAGCAGTGGAGGAAATGAAGCCTGACACTATTTTGATTCTGAAAACACCATCCTGCCTGGCCCTGCCCCAGCGATTATCCTACTTCTTAAAAGTCTTGCATGCATGGACAAAAACCATGAAATGTGTGACTCAAGGTTCGATCTCTCTGATCACGCCTTTGCAACTCTCCTATCTGATTGTGAGTATTTTTTTCCACTAAAAACAAAGAGTTGTTCTTTTTTTATTATTCAAGTAAAATAATTACATTTGATTGGCTAATCCTTAAGCTTAAACATTAAAGTGCTTGTGCTTTCCTTGCGCTCAGTGTCAAAAGTGGATAATTATGTTATAATATTTACATCTGCATGCACATTGTTTGGTGCCTGCTGCTTAATTTGCAGATACAGCATTTCATTTACATGCCTTTATATTTGTAGTAGATAAGAAGCACAAAATGATTTGCCCTCAGCTAATTTTAACATCTGTTGATAGAGATGCTGCACCATCACAGCCTCACAGCCGCTGAATTAGTGCAGTACAGTGGAGGAGAAAGACACAACAGCATATGCTTACACTCAGAGTTCAGGCAGCAGTTCCTCTCTAATATGCAGTGCCACAGATGACTGACAGTGTTTTGTTTCTGCTGAACTTTAACCATCTGCCAGCAAATAGGCCGGATTGATTACATGGGGACCGGAGGGTAGAGTCAGTGTGCATGTGGTGAACATGGATGTGGGCTTGGCATGTGGTGCTCTTGGATCAGCACACACTACTACAGTATTGATTTTTTTGTTGCTTTCACTTCTTATGATGCAAGGGGACAGCTAAGGAAGGACAACCTGAGGGTCTCGTTCCATTTCCCCCTTCGTCCCTTCTTCCTCTGTGTGTCTCACTATTGTTCACAGACACAGCTCCAGCTCCAAGTGAAACCTCAGAGCCATGGGACATGAAGGCAGGGGGTCTGATAAAGGAAGTGAGAGTGTTTCCTGGTTAACAAGAGAGCCCTAGACTCAAAAGTGGGATAGAGGAGCTAGTCTTCATCTGCGTACATCCTTGGAGGCCAACAGGGTCCTAAGCCCGGCTCAAGGGGCTTATGCAGATTCAGTGACCTTTTTCTCGGGGACCAGATTTTACACTTAAATTACCATTAGAGCAATAGTTTCCCTTGAGGGAAGCCGTGGACTAACCCAACCCCCCATCAGGGGTTAAAAGTCAGTGTGGCACTGTGCCTGGCTGCATGCTAAACGATGTGGAACACATGTAAACTACAAAGCAGCCACAGCCGTTAGCATGGAATCACAAACTGAAAGTGAGGCCGTGGCAGAAGGGAAGCGTGAGCCAAGCTCTACAGTAAATGCCGTAGAGCATTAGTAGAGATTTGGGCTGTTATAATTAATGCATTAATGTTAATAAGTTTGTAATGATTCATCAGATTCAATTTTTAACACAATATAACACAGAATGACATACACTGTTTATGCAATAACTTCACTGTCCATCTACTTAATGTTGTGCTCTCACAGTTGATACACATTTGCTCTCACCGTTGGAGATACCACCTCTGAGGTCAACATTTGCTATGTTTATTTTACTACTGTATACACAAAGGGAATACTTAGTTGGTAGGAGTATCATTTTGCAATCCAAAGGTGAAGGGTCTGACTGGGACAGAGAGAATTGATGTTCCTCGAACAGTTTCTGCATGCTGGAACACTTACAGTCCATTTTCCTTGAAAATTCCCTAGGGTGTGTCTTTTAATAAAAGAGGTTTGAATTTCTTTGATGGAACAATGGATCTGCTCAATTCGATTTATTTATTTATTAATTTTTGGTTAACATCTTGCCTCTCTATAATTAGCAGCCTGTGCAGTGCACACGTTGGTTATCAGTAGGTCTAATCTGGTCATGGGACTGAATTTCACTTCTGCTGCTTTTGTCTTCTTTTAAAGAACATAAAACACTCTAGGCTCTGTTCAAAATCTGCCCACTCACTTTCCTTGCTCACTCCTTCTTTGCTCCACTCATGCTCTGGTGATTGGGGAGTTGGACTTTCACCCAGAAAGTCCCTGATTTAGATCCAAGGACCTTCTTTTTTCCTTCTAAAAAAGACAAACAATAATGGTGTTTTATTAACTGAGGGATACCATATGTTCTCCTCCATGCTCGAAAGGAATAGTGAAGTTAGAGATAGCCAACCACAATATTGAACTTCACCACTAGATGTTGCTAAGTCCTACACTTGGACCTTTAACACTGACCCTGAACATAAAAAAGTGATTACATCATCCCTCCTGACACTGTACCTCTGCAGCAGGGACACAAAGCCAGACACACACACAATTTCACCTTCTCTGTCTATTGCCGCAGGTTTGTTTGTCTTTAATTCCCTACTGCGTGGGGGTAATGGGGACTCTGTGACAGCTGTCATTCCTGCGTGACCTCAACGGACTGCAGATCAGTGGTGGCATGATGATTGTCGGGTTCAGGTGCATGTGTGCGGCTTTCTGTTTGTGTGGTATGTGTGCATGTGTATTTATATTTGCCTGTGCATGTTGTGCATGTGTGCATGTGTGTGAGAGAGAGGAGAGGGCAAAGGATGGATGCATTTGATGTGAGAATAGTGGTTAAATACTGAAAGGAACTTCCTCCACTCCAAGTTCACTCCTCCCCTCCCTCCTCCCCCGAGGCACTAAAATATGCCACTACGAATATGTCTGTTCTGCAGGAGACTTGTTCTGACAGCAGGCCAAAACAAGGCTTCCACACTCAGGCTGATGTGACACAGGGCATTAGGAAAGGGAAAGGCAAAAATCTAAGTAGAGACATATTTGTTTAGTTTGAAAGGTTTCCTGCACATTCTTCTAACATAAATGAATTGGATTTTTAGCCTAGAAAAAGCTTAACTGAATAGTGACTAATTAAAATATATACATGGCAGATGCAGGTGTCTTTTTAATATCTGTGCAAAAGGGACATTCATGCTTTGTATTCCGGATTTAATGATTCACCTGTCTCCCTTCCTCTCCTCTCTCCCTATCTCCCTCTCTAGTTCTCACGTTTCCTACTGTAGAGGAGCTGTCAGAGAATGTGGAAATAGAAGGTGAAGGTACACATGATAGCAGGAGCAGAGCTCGGTCGACTGCCGCTCCAGGGGCGTTCAGGGTGGAGGGCTGAGGAGTGGAGGCAAAAGAGACAGGGAGCGAGAAGGTTTATTGTGGGTGGTGACTCTGCTTACTGACACATCAGACCAGGCTGTGAAGGTGGTGCTCAGTTCAGCAGTCCCAATGGGAGTGGGTGTCTGTGGTCGAAGTCTTGTGTTCGACCACTAAAACAATTGTGTGCTCAAAAAAAGAGTTGGAATAGTAAGTTCAGGTGCGGGGGCACACAGAGATCATACTCTGTATTTCTCAAAGTTACACCTCCTAACCCACCTAACCTACTGAAAAGGCATGCCCTTCTTATCATCACACTGTGAGCTGTCTGGGCCCTGTTCACTTCTGATAGGACGGGTTGTCTCCTAGAATATGAGCCAATTTTGTGTGTGTATGTGTGTAGTGAAGACCTGGCCAATGTGCATGAGTCATCCTAATTGGGAAGGTCTCTGCACGGCAGCAGATCTTTCTCCTGCTGTTTCAGCCTGTTTAAAGTGATGAACCCGGGATGAGATCAACGGTCGGACACCGCAGCTTTTATTGCATCTGTGCTTGACCTCGTTCTGTCTACCTCACCTCTGTGTGTGTGTATATCTGTATGTTTGTGTGTGATTGTGAGCAGATCATTCACCTTGTGTGTGTACGTGTATGCAATACAAAGTGTGTGTCTGGGAATTCCAAGAACATCTCAAATTGTATTGATGTTATCTTCCCTCTCCTTCAGCAACACACATGCACACACGCACACATAGACACACACGCATGCACAGTCTGTCTCAGTCAGTCCTCTAAAACGATTATATGTCAGCAATCCGCCACAAATTTGTTTCTTGCGAAAGCTGCTGTGAACTCATCGCACCCATCTGGGGTATAATGCAAGCTGTAATGCATTGGCAGGTCTAACCTGCTAATGCATAGCACAAGGCCGGCCGGGGGTCTTTCCTGACCTGTTCAAAGCCGATCCTGCCATTGGTTGATGGTTAGCAACTAATTACTTTAGCTCCACATAAAAGTTGAAATGTAGGCAGGAGAACAGGAAAAGGTTTATAGGCTTTAAAAAAATAATGATTTATTATGTGTTAGACAACATTCAGTTTACAAAAAATTTAAAAGGTATTCATCCTCTATACAAGTGGATTCCTTACATTTGAATTACAGAAAATCTAAATAAGGGTTTTGCAGTCTAATAAAAAAATATACTTCAGATATACTTCAGATCATCATCTAATTCCTCATCTCACATGATGTCAAAGCAAACATTTTCAACCATGGAAAGGCTAAAAATCCACACTTTGCATTATTTCATCCCCACACCAGTACACAAGCTCCCAACTAAAACAATATAAAAGTGTCACTTTCCAAATTTCTGACTCTACACTGCTGTGTTTTTCATCCTCTGTTTTATTGTTCTCATCTGTTTTGTTCTTATACTCACTTCTCTCCAGCAGAGGTTGCATCTGCCAAACTTCTTGTAACAACCTTGAAGAATATGGTCTGACCAACTCTAGGACCAACTAAATCTGACGCTCCACAAAAGCTTTTATATTCATAGAAAAGAAATACAACCATAAATTTCTCGGTTTCCTGACAAACACTCAAGGCCACGCAGGCAAAAATTGTCAGGACTCCACTCACACAGTTGTTTTCAAAATTGAGTTGTTTTGCATTGTTACCTGAAGAAAGCCTCCGAACCCTAAGCAAACAATTGTATTGGATTAGATTGGAGTCTGCCAAACTCAATTTTCTAGATTTAATTCACACTAAATGTTTTGTATGTGTTGGCCTCGATTTGATTGAGACACCAATGTATGTGCTCAGATGCTCTCTGGGGTGGATGTAAGCAGAGGTCTTGGCAGAGACGCTCCATCATCTTAGCCCGGTGGGGAGCAGTCAGCAGCCAAACCCAACCTGAGCTTCACAGCCTTCGATAAGCCCTCAGATGGCACAGGCCAAAGGGGCCGAGAAAGAGACAGAGAAAGAGAGAGAGAGAGAGAGAGAGCAGCAACAGTGAAAATAAACAAAACCACTTGGTCTGATTCTGTTTTTTTATTTAAATTAATCCATAAGGGACTATTATTTGCTCAAACAATTTTTCTAAATTTAAACACAGACAGAAAAAGAGCACCTCTGTTGTCTGTGCCATGCTATGATTAAAAAAAAAAACCCTAGTCTTTTGATAGACAGACCCAAGAAGTAGGTCAGACTGGTCTTTGTTCAGTCTGAATTAATCCCTGAACCTCCATCATCCCAAAAGCTCCTGACTCAGTGGCTGAATGACAGATATGGATTTATTTATTTTATGTTTTATAAACAGTAAACTAATATCTGTATTATTTTAATTGCCATGGGCAATGGATGATATTTTGATCAACATCTTTATCTGTATGTCTATACGTAAATAATAATAAATAAAGGATTTCAGACAAACGTCTTAATCATCAAACTTCATCCATCACTTAAAAATGTCTTCGGCCTTGTAACGAGTACATATAATTTCTAAAACTAAAAGAAAGGAATATGATTTGAAATTGACAAAACAAATCAATGAAGTAATTGTTTTAAAAATGCTTGAATTCCAAGCCAAGTCATAGTTGTAAAAAAGGTAAATATTGCTAAAAAAAAAAAAAAAAAAAAGAATGTGGCATAACTATGTTGTATGTAAGTAAATATAATTGTGTTATTCCCTTAATATGTGATTAAACAGTACAAGAAACAATTATTTTGGGTTGTCCCTTTTTCAGGGGTTGCCACAGCGTATCATTGATTTCCATCTCTCCCTGTTCTCTGCATCTTCTCCTCTGACTCCAACTGCATCCATATATCTCCTCTTTGTCTCCTACCTGGTAGCGCCACCTCTAACATTCTGTAGTTGATGGACTAACCACCAAGGTAAATAATGAATGGCATTATTTAGTCTTCAGATAGTAACAAAGGACAAATAGAACAAATATATCTCAATAAGTCAGTTAATAAAAAACTAAATCTGAGCCAGAAAGAAATACAAATACTGTGCTGACCGACAGAAGGGCAGTGTGACAGTGACAGAGTCCGATGATGTATCTGTAGCTGTCAGGAAATGCACATTTTAACTATAAGCTCGAGTAATTTATTTTGTGCACAGTAAAAGTTTGCTGATTGAAACTGTTCAGAAGTGTTTATAGACCTTTAATGAATTAAAAGACAAAAAGATAACTTTCTAAAATTACTTCTCTCCTGTTTGATTACCTGTATTTGACTAAATATATATAACATCAATGCTAATCTTTCTCATCATATTTTTAAAGCAGGTTAGATAAATTACCTAACAGTGTTTCTTTGACAGTGATCAATATATTGTCAACAGTAAACCCCATTCTGTGGGTCCCACTGTGACTTTTGTCACAGTTTATAAAATGTGTCTTGAAAATAGATTCATTTCCGTTGTGTGTAAGGTCTTTGTTTTATTTCCAATTTACCAACAGTTTATACTGTGGCAGTTTTATATGAAGAGAACCACGTTTTTAAAACAATTTTGTTGTGTGCTGTTTAATGCATTTTCTAACAACTTAGTTAGTTAATTTGACTTATTGAACACATATAAGAACATTTTAAAAAGAATTGTTTTCATAAATAGTAAACTCAAATATTCCAGGTTTTTAATTTAGTAAGTCTACCAGAGGCTGATGTGAAAAGATGGTGATCCCACATGGCACCCTCCATAGGTTCTTATTTGGCAAAGTCAACTTTTAACTTCTGGATCACTTATGTGCATCAAACAGTGGTGCTTCAGATGTTCCCGTGTTTTTTTTTTGTTTTGTTTTTTTTTTTTCTCATTATTGTCGCCTGTCATCAGTCAACATACATAGTCAATACGTCACAGCAGGGTTTGCTTTCTAACGCCTTATCTTGACTACATGAGAAGCTGTTATTTCTACTCTAATGGAAACCGTGTGGTAACATCTTAACATATTACATTCCCTCAAAACACACTATGTAATTTCCACCTTACCTCTGTGTCAAAGCTCCTTTTATATTGTGGGGATGTGATGGTGGTGAGGCGGGGGATGTGGTGAAACACATTGTTTCGCCCAAAGCATAAACTCTGTGTGAATGCACACACAGACTACAAGGTTCCTGGTTTTTTTTTTTTTTTTTTTTTTTTTGTTTTGTTCTGTTTTTTTTTTTTTTATCCTGGATTTCTTTTGACTAGCGGACAATCAGAGGGGGAAAAAAAAGTCAGAAAACACAGGAGTATTGTGTGCTTTAATGTTTCGAAGCTCTTGTACGTCTCCCTTTTTACGTTACCAGACGAGCAGCAGTTCAGATTTCTTCAGGCAATTTGTTTCAGGTAACTGGAGCCTTTCAACTGCAGTTTGAGTGTATCCTGGGAACTATTAGTGAGAAAAGAGAGTGTTCAAGCTTTTCAAAATGTTGATGGAACCAACATAATGAGTTTGTAACTGATCACACAGATAGACAGATGAGATTTTTTTTTCTTTTTCACCTCTCAGAACCAGTGTGTACTACAGAGGGGTGGAAAAACATGCTGCTAACCAGCAGTAGAGATGTGATGCTAAAGAAGCTCTCAGTAGCACATTATTATTCACTTACTGCTCCTGTTGGGATAGCTACAGGCTGTATATGTCTTTTTTTCCCCACCAGACATCTTTGAAACAAATCAGTGCACAGTCAGCATACAGTTAGCTCCAAGCAATTGCAGCCAAATATTCAGTTTAGCATGGATTCTCTTAAAAGCGCATACATGTTGCCATTCAGTTTGACTGCTGTGAATTGGACTTGTTTTTCGGCATTGGCTAGGCGATCGAGCCTCTACCAGGTATTTGAAACATTTTATGTTTCCTACTGGGAGTCTGGTGCAATAGTGGAGAGGAAGGAATAGGAGGCCCCAGGTAAAACATGACTATTTAGGGCATCAATTCCATGGAGGACACAGAAGAGGCAAGAGGTTGGAACATATTTCTTTTTTTTAAAATGCAAACACTCTTGATTTAGCCTCCAGTCTTCAGGTCGACTGAGACAGTCATCACACGCCGATGTCTCAGGTTTAGAGGACATATGTTAATGAGTTGAGATAGATTGACATGTGACTAAAAACATCAGTGGAGGGGAGTGGGCTAAAGCTCGGACAGGAGGGCAACAGTAAAACAGACGTTGCCAGCAGTCATGGGTAGGAATAGATCACAAAGGTGGTCCCTGGAGCTGATCTGGGACTTGGTCTATCACTGAGGTAATTACAAGCATGGTTATGGTATCTGTAGGAAAGGCTGATCTCAGACCTAGTCAGTGGAATCACCTTGAAACATCAAGTTGAAAAGTTTAAAATCCTTCAATACAGTGAATAATATACTAATAAAAACATCCAATCAATGACTGCAACAGTACAATAGTTAAATTACCTTGCTTTTGTGCATAGTAAACAAATGCTATTCCAGAGATTAAATGTTAAAATAAATTAAAAACCCAAAACCGGTAGTTGTGTTAAACAAATATCCAACACAATGCCGTCTAAGTTAAACAGTAACATGGGAATTAACAGGAACGCATTAAGTCCTATAAAGTATAACATTCTATGATGAGTGTCACTTTGCCTGTAAAAGCAAGTTTGTCTTTGTTTGCTTAAGTTTAATCACAGTGGTTTCCAAAGGAGCGTGTGGTACACCCAGGGGTACACACGCCAATTGTAGTTGGAAGGAAGTGTTGGGGGGCAGGTAAATCATTTCATTTTAATTTCAATATTTTCTTTATTTTTGCCAGAGAATGGAAACAGTAATTGGTAATTATATTTACCTGGTTTAATGCCAATTGCAGTTTTGTAGGAATTACAATATTTTAATGAAGTTCACACAAGCTTTGAGACAAAAGCCGTGAATGCATCGATGTGTGACGGGCTCAACAACAATCTTCTATAGAAAGTGGTTCTAGTGTGGTTCTATAGTGTAGTGGTTATCGCACCTGCCTACATGCAGAAAAACCTGGTTTTGTGCCCCAGAGGGGGTGCTGCAGAAAGCATTAGACAACCACTAATTTATCCTATGGGAATCGCTCCATTGCTGCCCAACTTTTTGTTTTCATTTAATGTAAGTACACTTTTTAGACCCTTGTATCTTGTCTGCTTTTTTCTTTGAATTTTTTTCTTCAAATTAATGTTTTGCACAGTGCAGCTGTCACAAACAGACAATATAATGTCATCTACTAGAGGAGCTCATAGGCCTGGAGGCACTGGATTGTACTGGTTGGGACTATTTTAAGCAGATCCTCAAGTGAAAGTGGTCCTTGATTTTCATCACTATCACAGAGCAAACAGAACTTTATTTGACCCCTCAGTTTTGCATAATTCGCATTTTGCTGCTAATAGTTTTGTCCTGAAGAGCACTACAAAAGCAGACAGATCTCCCTATTTAAATCCACCTCCCATCTTTCCTCTGAAGTCAAGGGCATGATTTTAAATCAAGGGGATAACATTTTTTTTCTTTTTTTATTTCCTTGCCTCTGCTCCCCGCCTCATTTACAGCCTCACCGCTGCATCTGCTAATGACTTCACAGGATGTCAGGGGCGTGTCAAAATTAGATTTCTGCTCTAATAGCATTGCCAATGCTATGGTCACACTTCCATCTACCTGGGCAGGTGGATACAGCTGTTGCACCATATAAAGTGTATATAGGGAGAGACAGGCGAATATCCAGACATGGAGAAGATGGGAATGACAGAGCTTGACACATACAATTTCTCCGTGAGGACTTAAATTGAAGCAGTGTGACTGAGTGGCGCTTGTTGAAGACTGTGCCATTTCCACATCCCCATCATAGTACAACCCAAATCACCCCCACCTCACTCCACCGTGATTGATTCTCTGCCCAGGGGCTGTAATCCCTGAACCCTTCCTTTTTTATAGGACCATGTCTCCCCTCCTCTCCCAGCCTCCCCCAGCCTCTGCTACTTTCCCTGCATACTATACTACATGAAAATAAATCTGTAAGTGGCCAGTGTCGCCCAGCATCTAAGGAACAGCCATGACAGCTCTCAATAAACTCCTCAGATTGTTTTTTTCCCCTTAGTTCCTTTCTTTTTAATCTCACATGGCAGACAGAGGAATCCTGCTGTCAGCATATTAGCAGGGGTGGCCCCACCTGGACCCACTGCTCCTTGGACATTCCTGTCCTTGGACTTGTCCCCTCCTTGTAATTATCCCCTAGCCTTTTTCTTATTAACCTCCTGCCTTTGATCCCAGCACATGCTGATATTATGTAAAACTGCTGAATAACAAGACTAGAATAGTGCAAAACAGCACACACTTACCCACTGTCCTGTTTTCTGTTCTCTGTTTTCTCTATTTCTACCCACTATTGCTTTCTATTTATCTTCTGCTTTGCCATACTTTAAATTAATTCCGGTGGAGTTGTAAGGCCAGAACCAAAAAGCGGAGGGAGGAGAGGATGGGGAAAGAGCAAATAGAAGTTTTGGACACTTTTACAGGCCATCCAGGGTGAATAAGGGGACTTGAAAGTTCCACAAAATAACTATTCCTTCAAGTCTCCTCCCTTGCATGTATCAAGTAAAATGTCTTCATTAGGTCTGGGGCCTAAAAGCAAATATCAGGGTCTGCACAATGCTGAAGGTCTGTGACTGACCTTTCTTTGGTTTTAATCATTGCAACTCTTGACAGCTTAATACGTTGAAGGTGCTGGGTTGCAGCCTAACTTAATAAGGCCCACACCAGAGCCTTGGCCACCTATGATTGCTCCCATAAGTCTTAGCACATCTGGTGCTGTGTCCTTGGGTGAGAGATATTTTCCATAACTTTCCTTATGCTCAGAAGGCGGCATCTTCTTTTATTAAGGACAGGAATGATACAGTGCACAGTGTCTCCCTGTGGCAGAGCATGTTGGCGAGTCATCAAACGTTCATAGGACCATATAGTCACTATTATCCTTTCAAACGACAACCACAGTAACATCACAGTTCCGGTGCATCACTCCGTGCAATCTTTAACTCGTTAAATATTCTGATAATTTATGGGTGTACTTTTTATATCATGCTGTCATATTTACTCCCTTCCTG
>NC_024328.1:18042163-18067655 GCF_000523025.1 Cynoglossus semilaevis
TATTGTTAGATGGAATATATGCCTTCCATATTCTATGCTTTATTACGTCTGTGGATGAATTACCTACCATTTATGATGCACATAAGGTGTATAATTCTATATGCAGTAAAGTTGAATTTTTATGGAGCTGTAGCTTTTCATCCTCCACACTCCCACCACCCACTACTCTTCCTGGTCCACAAAGAAATATGTGGATCCATACATGACTGTTTGATATAGTTGATTTTCTAATCCTTTATTTACACCATTAGTATTCTTTCATCCCTGGTCAACATGGTATTCTTCATTGGACGTGGAAGTGCTTTCATGTCCACAGTGTGCTTATCATACATTTAAAAAGTTTACAATACAGCAAAAAACATGGAGATGAAACAAAAAATCTATCATGCTGACCTTTGCATGAACTTACCATTAAAGCTTCAGTATTCGGCTGAGCTGGTTAACCACACTGTCATGTGCCACAAGTATTTTTGACACCTTGACATCTTATCATCTTATATCCCTATGATGATATTTCACACAACTGACAGCTCTGCCTTTAACGCTGCACACTGGCTTTTCAATATGCGCCGAACAATACCCCAGTGTTTATATGAAAGACTGCAGACTGATGTGAGCTGCTATCATTAGCTTTTATATTAATAAAAAGGACAGGGCATTGTTTGATTGGACGGTTGCACAGCCGGGCATCAAATCTGGCCACCCACTCATTGTTCTGAACAAATGCACATCTAAGGTCTTTATAAGTGTTCTGACCCAAAAGATCGGTCTGTCTGTAAATGCAGGGGCCCTGGAGCACTGACTGTCACCATGCTGGAGTTCTCGGGTCTTATAGAAGAAAGAAACCTACCTGTCTCTGTGACTACTTAGGGTTTGATCTCTGACTTGTGTCAGCTGAGTGGCTAATGTATCAGTTTTGAACCCACAAGGTTACTGTTGGAGATATTTTAATGAATGGTCTTTGTTTGGGGTTCTGGATTCCTCAGTGTGATGGACTTAGAAGTTATTCGGAGAACACATTTGATTGGATACCCTTAAAGGTGAGGATGAAAGCCCTTGTGGGCAACACAGCAGGGGTAGAAAAGGGTGGTTTAGCGAAAGAGAAGATAAAGAGGTGGTATGGAGACAGCATGAGGCATTGAAATCAGGGCCATGCTCTTTTAAATAAATCCATAACAGAGAGCAGAAATTTAAATTTAAATTGTCTGTTAGAACTTATTTTATAAAAGGTGCCAGAATTCTTATTTTGGCAGTGATTTCACAATGAGATTTTTTATGCCGTCTGTGTACTAATTGTTAAAAACTGTGGATCATTTTTTAAGCTATAGAACACGTTAATTTATATGAAAAATATATAGGTTAAAAAAACATTTCAGTCATTTAAACAGGCGATTCAAAGTTCATGTTCAGCCATGCTGCCCCCTACTTGCATATTCTTTTTCCCTTTTCTTTTGCAAGTAGTTGCGATATTTTGAGATTGAAATGCATTGCAGTTAAAAATGAACCTCATAGACAACTATAAAGCTATACAAGAGAATAACACTTGTACCTTCTATGATGGATGTGCAGTAGCTTTATATATGTGTATATATATATACTGTAATTATAAAAATCATGAAATAACTGTATATTATTACAAAAGTATAAAATAGATATAAAACAACTATTTAATAATTCAGTAAAATAATACAATTATACAAGAAACTTGTGTAAACTACCATCTTTTTTGCTATGCATTTGAAAGATCAAAGTCTCTTGGAGTGTGTCCCATTTGATCATTCTTTTCCAAAGCCTTCTTTTTAAATAGTGATATAAATTTTACATACTTATATTAAAATTCTGCAAATCAGCCCACACATTTAAGAAGATTTGTCTGTGTGTGTAAATCATGTGAGTTTGAATTACCACGATGTGTTCTTTTAACATGTTTTCCTTCCTGTTCCACCCTTTGATCCACATTCATCACTACAGCTCAACTTAGGAATACATATTCGTATTTGTTCAATCCTCCCCCTTGTTCTGTTCTCTGTTTTGCTTTTTTTTCCTTCCTCCCTCTCTGTGGCGAGGACCAAATTGAAGGAGTGAGGCGCCAGTTTAAAGGGCAGACTCAGGTCCCTGCCTCCAGGGCTTTTACATCAGTGCTGACAGAAAAGCTGTGTGAACCATGGGGAAATGTTTCATCGGTCACGACACATTATGCAACCAAGAGAGAGCCACATTAAACTTTTCACTTACTCCATCATTGCTTCACTTTTATTGTCCAGCGTGCCTGCTGACAAATCTGCAACCACTGCTTCACTGGAGAGTTTAACAACTTCGAGTGTTTCCTTCAAATAATGTAATTCCCAGGGTCTTTGAAATATGAAGATAAATATGGCTGTGTTTCCCTGGTTCAGATACAGACACAAGGGTAGCTTGGTACTATTACCTCTCATTGTGTCCAATGAGTGTAAAGCAAATACTTTACTGAAATACTTGAACACGGTATTAAAAAAACATTCACTACAGCATACAAAAATATAGCTTTGTATCATTTCAGGGATTATCTCTCCCTGTATAAAAGGCTTGAAGTAAGAAAAAAAAAAGAATTAAATGGAATTTCAATGTATTTCCTAGTATTTCTATAGAATTTAATCACATTCCTATCCTGCAGCAATAGCAAATTTGTTGTAACTTACTGTGGGTTCAGGACTGGGAAAACTCAGATAAGACCTAACTACTAATCTTTGGACATATAGATGTCGCTTTGGTTAAGAAATGGATCGCCCTGGCATATAATTCATACCTGGGACATAATAAAACGCAGAGGGAGAAGTATAATGCTATAGAGATGCTTCAGTGCATCCTGGTTGCACAGGTCTCCAGAAAAGGTCACCTGAGTTTTATTGACTGACCTTCACAAAGCCCTGACTTAAATCCAGGAGAATTCTGTAAAGTTATCATAGGACCAGGCTCCGTGTCTGAAGGCCATCAAATCTGCTGGACCCTGAGAGAGGAAGAGATTCTGGCCTATGGTAAATCCTGAGAGACTTAAATACACAAGTTGAAGCAGGGACAGAGCTACATATAGGTATAATAATTTCGACTTTGGTCACTTGCTATTTCTATATGTAATGTTAAATCTTATAAGGTTTGAAGAGTTTTTTTGGAGTCTAAAATAATTACTCACTAGTCCTTATCATTTGTTCACACTGTTTTCTTTGTTTTTATAATGTTTACTATACATAAAATTGACAAAATGTCTGTGTAGCTGCAGTACTGAATATGCAAGACTCCCCTAAAGAGGGAGAAAGCAGTTGCATGTCAGCATAACACTGCTGCAGACATGTGGCCTCACTTTCATCAGGCAACACAGTAGAAAAATGCCACGGGAAGATATGGCTGCCTTAATGGTCAGTTCGCCTCAATGACCCTTGATCACACCATCAACCTTTTTATGTGTGAAAGCCTTGACGGGTATTATATTTGGTATCAATCTGAATTTCTCTCAGCCTTGCAAGGGGGGAAATGTTTGCAGAGGTCAGCCAAGGGACACGTCAAGAGATATGGAGTGTGAGAAAGAAAAAGAGAGAGAATGTGCAGACAAAAGTGAAAAAAGAGGAAGATTAGAGCAGAGAAATAAATGTAACTTGGACAAGAGGACTTTATTAATGGGATTACAGGCTCATAGATTTGGAAATGGGAGTGAAAATGTCAGTGTATACAGAAATGAAAATGAGTGGGAAAAAAAGAGTGTATTCACGTTAATTTATTGATTATATATCATTAGGAGGTGAGATTGTGACCAAAAAAGATAACTTTTTTATATGGACACAACTGAGGGTGTGTGGAGGTAATTAACTTTTAGAAAGGACACGCAGGAAGAAAGGATGGTAACCACAACACATCATTAAACTTGGCATTTCAGCCTTGTAAATAAACTCCAAAATGGTTCTCTTCTCCAAATTTATGACTTATTTTTGCGGGCGTTATATTGTACGACTATGAACAAAAATCATTTTAATCACTGAACTTGCTATTGCTTATTGGCTCCTTCATAAAATTATGTTTATTGATGTGACAGAGCCAGTGCCAAGCTGTGAGGATTCACTGAAGCCAGACAATAAAAGAGACAGTCACCTTTTAATGGGAGGAGGAGGAGCATTTGCTTGTTACTAAACACAGCAGTTAACCTCTTTCACACACATTAGCAGGTCCCAGTGTTAAATCTTATTTCTATTACTTTCCCGCTCACTTTATGATAGCTATAGCGCTCTCACAGAAATTATATTGCTATTTTATAACGACCCTTTTCTTGGTTCATTAAGCGCAAACATAGGCCTCAGTGTTAAGGAGTTCTGAGCTGCTGCTAAATGACAGACTGCTGTCTGCACAGAAGTGCAGGAAGAAAATAAAGTCTTAATTTTTCATGTTTCCTTGATTTCACAATTATTTGTTGCTTATATTTACACAGGTTGAGAGTGACAAACTGGCTGAACAGAAAAGTGACTTTTGCTGTGGTACAAGAAAAACCAACAGAATTGAGAACGGTGATCATTGCTCCATACTTTCAATCAAGTCTGTATAGAAATAAGAATAAGAAAAAATGTTAATTATTTCCCCCCTTGATAGTTTTCTGGAGTGTGGGAGGGGTGGGAGTCAATCTGAGAAGCAACTGGGTGACTTTGTCAAACACCTTGGACTTTAACCCAGTCCGTTATAGGGCCACAAATAGATACAACCAAGTACCTTAAGAAAACCAAAAACACAGAATGAGTGAAGACTGTAGAGGAAGACAGTAGTCACCAGTTTGGGTTAAAACTGGTGATATTTTTTACTGTATACAAGAGGACCTATAGTATTTTTCGGACCATAAGGCGCAACGCATTTGAAGGCACACTATCAATGAACGGGAATATTTTCATACATAAGGCGAATTAAGCGAAACAAAACAGTCAGCGAAACAATTATGCGGAACAATCAAGCATGCCCGCATCCCTCTCGCCATTAGCTGTGTCAGTCTCGTTGCTGTTAATTAGTTGTTTAGTGATGATTCCGGCCTTCGTGAAAGCTCGGACAACATTTCAAACTGATACCTTAGCGCAGACATCCACGATCCATTTGCGTAACTCGCTCGGCGTTGCCTCCCTGTCTTGGTGAATGTGTGTTTGCCTTCTGTCAACCAATGCTCCCACGCAGCTCGTAAATTAACTTTGTACGCCTTGTTAACACCAATATTTAACGGTTGTTATTCTTTGGTCAATCAACCCGAAATGATGGCAAGCTCCGAATTAGTGTACTTCACTTGCGTTTTGACAATATCGGTGAGATGGGCGCGCATGGGGTCGCAGATCAATAGGGACGGAGAATTGTGGAAAAGGGTAGTGAACTAAGTTGGACACTGGAGGACGCTGTTGTTGTTGGTCGCTCCTCCAGAGTCAGGCGGTTGTCACTATTTTTGTTCTGGTTGGTCACCGTGTTGTTGTTTTGACGCTGTTCCGTGCGGATGTTGTTTTTCAGAGAGATAGTGTGTTTTTCCTGTATCGATAAAAAAGGAGAAATAAAATGAGTTCTTGACCAAGTCGTCCTGCATCGCAACATACATCGACATTACAAAAACACAACGCAGCATCTTCGTGTGTTTGGAGCCACGACGCGACGTTGCACGTATTTGGGTTACACATCCATACTGTAACAATTGTTGTTGAGCATCTTCTAATTGAGAAAACAGAGTTAAACGTCATTGTTGGCTCCCAGTGTGCTTCAGTTGTGTGAGCGCATCACACATTATGGTGTGATGCGCTGTGTGGTTTGGTTTTATAAAATCGGTTCGAGGTCAGTGAGCGCAATTATTACATAAGGCGCATCGGGTTATAAGGCGCCCTGTCGATATTTGAGAAAATTAAAGGCTTTTAAGTGCTTTTATAGTAAAAATACGGTACTGTCCTTTCTACTATATGTGGTGGACAAAAACAATAGTTATTGCATTAAAAAAATCTTCATTTTGTGTCCATGGGGTAATGTAATCCTCCAGCCTGTCCATGTTCCATAGTTTGTTTGTTTTGTTTTTTTACAAAAATGTGAAGGCAGGTAGTGTTTAAAAAAAATACTTTAAGGAAGAACATCCACACTAAGTTGTTATTCAACATTTGCCAAGTCTATTTTTGGCACAAAGGAGATAACTCATCTATAGTTTATGCACATATTTGGTGGTGGGAGGCGTGGGGGTGAGATTTTAAATGCTTCAATTTGATGAGCTTTGACAGTTACGCTGCCACATTGGCAAAATGTAGAAGATTTCTGTGACACCCGTGTCATAGGGCTGCTGTTATGCTTTTGCTCCATCATTAGAAGAGACTTCTTAGAGAGACAAGTGAGAATGAGTAATGGTGCTGAAGCGAGCTAGTGTAAACATGTCAGAGAGCAGAAAAGTTCTCATGTCACTTAGGTATTTTACTCTCAAAGAGTGACAAACTAAATATCTTAAAACCCAGAGGCTATCACACACACACACACACTACAGTGTTGGCTCTTAATGCCATAAAATGTGACAATCGTATTTTGGAGCCGTCTACATTTCCCTTTCTCAACAACCTTGTTAGCCCCACTCTACATTTGTTTTTCCTTTTTCTTCCTGCCTCTATTACTCTGCACCCATGGCTTTGGAAGTGGTGATGAATGAGTGGGAGTTGACTCATTATTAAAGGTGGGGTATGATTAATAAAGACCATGTGTGTTTTCCTCTATAGTGTAAATAAAATATATCATTCACGTGATGCAGGGGCCGAGCAGGGAGAGTGATTTATGGTGTGTTAAAATGCACAGGGAGCCAAAGGCTGAAGCCCTCTCAGACACACAGCCGTGACAGTGCCCTACCCTGCTGCCTTTTACATGGCTTGGTGATCTCACACTCCTGCTCTCGCTATCGCTCTCCGTTTCCTTATCTCAGTTTCCACCACACTGGATTTATTTGTCTCAGACTTTTGGGGAGAGTTCCGAAGATTGTTCTGAGGTCATTCAGAACTAATATAAATGAGACATTGGAAACAGTGCGAGGCTCTGTGTGTTGTTGTCAAACAAAAACAAAAAATCAGCCTTTTGTTATAACTGATTGATTGGTAAGAAGAGAGGAACAGTAGTGTAAAAACACAGGACAATGGAACACAGCTTACAGTTAGAGGGCGTTTGAGCTTTGGAGGAGACTCACTATTTATCCCTGATGTCCAAGGAAGACACAGTGGATGTGCCAGTCGCTTTGGCAGGTGGCTGCCACTCCACGGCCGGGGTATCGATCCACTTTAGACCTCACCTTATTTCTCAACTTTAAATCCTGATTGAGTGTCTCTCTTAAAGTGTTTGTGGCTCGGCTCTCAACCAGACACGTCTTCGGCAGATTATCTCCTCATCAATCTTGGTGACTGCTTAGCAGGGACTTACATTAGTATAGGAAGTACAGAAGTATACGATTGCATCCCCTGTTGTTTGGCTGCAGTAACACATGCTTTGGACCATTATGAGCATATAGAACCTGAACATTTCCCCTGCCGTATAAAACTAATGCAGGAAGTGTTGTGCAGCTCTGGTTGAACTTAGGGTTTTTGGTATTATTTTGGTCTAAGATATCCTTCTCTTTACTCTCTGGCAGAAACATTGTCTTTTTTCTTCCTCTGTATTACAGCTCAGCATCCATCACTTTGCATGGACAAAAAAGCAGATGGCTGAATGCACATTTTACAGCTGTGAACAATCATCCCACACTGTCATGGAAAGAGAAGGAAAAAAGAAGAGATGTGTTGCTTTTCACATTGGCATTTTACTGAAGCCCTCTAAACTAAACCCCTAGTAGGGAGATTACCTCATGTCAATTTCCTTAATACATTCCCTGTTCATTTCTTGAGAGGAAACCACTATTTGTTTTCCTCCTTCAAACGATTTTCTCTTATGTGCAACAAAAGTGGAACAAATGTGTCTGTTTGGTTACATATTGGAAAACTGTTTCTGTCAGATATGGAAAACCTTACTCTAAATCTGCTCTATATCAATCGACTCCAGCCGATGACTGTATCTGGAAATCACATTCTGTGTGTGTGTGTGTGTGTGTGTTAGGAAACCTGTTCATGCAGACATACAAAAATGTCCATATAGACAGAACATTTGTATGAATGTGTATGTTTTTGACATCAAATAACTTTGACAATGGAACCTTGACTAGTCCAGTGATTCAGTATCCTGCTCCTTCCCCACAGGTCCTGACCTGAGGGAAAGATCTCTCTCTCTCTCGTTCTCTTTCTCTGTCTCTCCCTTTCTGTTTTTTGACGCTCTCCCTCACTGCTGCCCTCCCTCAATGTGGTTATCATCACTTCATCTCAAAATAGGAAAATAAGGACATGCATGGAGACTTGCAGTTCACGCTGCCTGTTTTTGGGTTACTGCGATTTCTCTAAAATTCTTTTTAAGTCAGGCCCTTTCAAGCCCACTGGTGGCAGCTGTCTATTCCGCTGTTCACTGGGGGCATGCCCTGGTTTCATGTATGTGTGTGTGACTGTGTTTTTTGTGGCGGAACTGACAGAGAGAAGGAGAGCAAGAAGGGAAGTGGGAGAAAAAAAAAGATGGAGAAGGGAAATATAAACGCTCCCATTGTGCCACAGTGCCCCAACCTCAGCCAGGGTGACACACTTAGCAGCCAACATTCTGCCACCTTGCCCTAACGCCGCAGGAAAACAGTGCTGTGCCTATAAAACGGGGACACTGGGTGGAGACTGCAGAGTAAACCTGCTGGAGAAGATACCTAAATAAGGCTGCTGGAGGCGTAGATGTTAGTGTCCCTGTGTGTAGGTCTTAAAGTACAGAGTTGGAGTCCCAGACTCTGACTGGGTGTATTTACTAGGCAGCGGCTCCCTTCTATCCTTTGTTTACACAGCATGTGGAGTGGGACTACTTTACCTGGACCTTCTGAGTTTACTCACACAAATCCTGAAATATATACAAGTTAATGTAAGGAGCTTAGCCCAGAGAAGGAAATTTAGCCTGCTCTCCTAGCTGTCTCTCTGGAAATGGGAAATTAGTGATGTTAAACAGCCTCATGTGGGCATTACAACTAAAGAAGCATTTTCAGGAGTTATGTACCTGAGCTATTACAACAAGCAGCCATGCTATAAGCTCAAGCTTAGGCTTAAGCTCAAATATTAACTCCATCTGATATGCTCAAGTTGAAGTGATAGCACAAAAAAACATTTCGTATTATTCTTTAGAGACATACTGTAATGTACAATTTCTAGCTGTGTTTTGGCTAAACATGAGATGAGTGACAGTGGTATAAATTTGATTTGTCCTATCAACTTCAATCACATCAAACTGATACACTCTGCTCAGCGAATGGTATCTGTCGCCCTACCCAAAATTCACCCTCCCCATACCAGCACATGGATGCAGACCATGAGCCATGTTTAAGCTAAATAACAGCATTTTCATGGAGTGGGTGTAACTGACACCAATCCCAGTGGGGCAATTACAAGAAATTAATTACCAGCCATTCCTATATTAATGGTTTATTCCCAAATAAAGCAAGCTTAATTTACTCATTTTGACACAGAAAATTGATTTGGTGAGGATTATCATAATAAAAGAAGCTATTTACCAAACAAAAAGGAAGTGAGGAAAGGAAAACAGGTTAGGGGTTAAAAAAAGAAAATGCGAAAAATCCTTCAAAATGCTGTAATTAGTCAATAATAACACCAGTTCTCACTATGTTTCCACATTTTACTGAAGGTGTTTGTTTTGTTTTACCAATCATTTCCAAGTGTATTCTTCCTTTCCTGTTTACTTTATACTAGAATCTCTGGACACTTGGAGAAATTGGGGTTTCTATACTAGTGGAGAATCATTGCTAGGGGCAAATATGGGTGCAAAGGATGGGGACAGAAAAAGAGTAAATGGGCTGTGGGGAAGGAATAGGAAGACTGAAGTGCACTCTTGACAGCCTGAGAAACCTCCAGGTGCCATCTGGTGTGAGGGGGGCTAAAGGACAGGGCTCACTGACCTTTAACCTAGACCCCCCTTCCCTTCTTCAGCAAACATCCCGGCCCTGCAGATTTATGAGCTGCGGAGGAACAATAACTGTCAAAAACCAGAGTGGAGAGCAGACGGTGTTCTATTATTTTCAGGTGACTCAAGACTTGAACTGAAGTCAGAACTTTACTGTCTCATTTGTGAGTCTCACAGCAGCTGAGACAACACAGGGCATAAGAGCAATGGACATCTATACCTTCCACCTGTGTACTCTTCTGTCTTGTGTACATTTTACTGTAAACTGTTGGTCTATATCAAGATTATGTTAACATCCGGGACCTAGGGGAAATAATTTGGTCAAATTGGTTTATGATAAGAAAATGAATTAGAAGAAAAAGAAAGCTGTATTGTATGTGAATTAACCACTGACAGACGTCTGTTTTCAACTGATTAGTTTGTCCGTTCAACATTCATGGCTGTCTTGTTTTTTTTTTTTTTTGTCTGCAAAACTTTTGTCTCTTTTGCTATCCATTAAAGTTGCAGCAGCTATAATGACATCTGCTGGGTGACCACTGTGAGAAGATCAGTACTGCCTGTGGAGGCCAGCAGGGCACCCTGTGGCACAGCAACCCCAAACAACTGCAGTAGCAGCAGTCGACCCTTACAAATCTATCACACAAATGCACAAACACAGGAGCTAAAATGTGCACAGGGTTTTACTGTTCTGTCATAATTACTGCAAAACATTAGCCTTGTAGACAGGCTACTCTGCCACTGAGTTAGCTTTCAATGCTGCTTTGCTTGAATCATGCAGATATGTCTGTCATGGTTGCCTTTATATTGTTTTATATTCTCATTCTCACATTTTGAATATGTGTTATTAGTTGGTTATTATAGTGCAGTCTGTCATCAGAGTGAACATTCTAGTATTCTTTTTTTGGCATAGATTGTTGTTGATGTTGATTTTTTTTTTGTCTTGATTAGTCATGGTTAATCATGATTTATTAAAATTAAGATTGATCTTTATTGATAGTTACTGTCCAGCATCTACCCTGTAATCTATAGGATTAAACATTTTAAACATGTGCCACTCCCACTATCCAGGAGAGGTAACGTTTAGTACAAAAATCTAAGAAAGAGCATAATTTTTACTACACATTGTATTACACTTAGCAAAGAAAGAAGTATTTATCCAAAAACAATTCAATTATTTTCCTCTACTTACATATATCAGATTAGTACAGTGTGTTTATTGTAATCAATCCACGTCTACCATGTGCTTCAGTGCTTAATTAGCTATTTGTGTCTGACACATGCAGTATTCCTCTGAATGACTCAAATACCTCAGCAGTGCCACTCTTGTCCAACTTCTCTCCCTCACATTGTACAGCAGAGTGACATCACAGATGCTAATATTTGCCGGCCAGTGTGGCATTTCTAAGTAGGCGGCCAGGAATTCTAGATATTTACTCCCCTATCAAGAAGCGCCAAAATCAGTAATGCTAACTATGTGGGTCATTCTGAGGAGACTGGACCACAGCCAGTCACAGGCATGTCCTCCTAATAATCCCGCACATTTCAGCAGTATGTCTCAATTGAGAGCTGCAACAACCGAATGCCTCCATTGTTCCAGCCTTCCTTTTGTGATGCAGTCAGGGGAAAAAGAAGTAGCAAGCGGCTCTTTAGGTTTCATGTCCTTTCTAATAGCATGAAAAGATTTCATTGAAGTGCAGATTGAGTATGCGCCGCTGTGGGTTGTGGAATGAAGCAAAAAGCTCTGTGCCCGCGAAAATGCCCTGGCTGGGCAACATTATTCCAACACCAAACTGATCTGTTTTCTATTGAGGCTTGTCAGCGTCATAGCAACCCAAAGAGAACCATGAAAGACGACAGCAGAGACGCCACATTTACGTGCATTTAAAAAGCAAGACACGATTGGCTGATTTTGAGCCTGTTGAGGTCAACTGAGGCTATCCTTGCTGTGGAGATCTGGTTATTGTCTCTGCCACAGAAGAATACATGCATTGGTTCAAATGAAGTACCTACAGTACAGCTCTGCATTCTCCTCACATGTATTCGTATATGCATGTATTGTGGTGCACAGGGCCTGTCAGTCTGCCTAATTACTGTCTCTTCTGTATATGCACACATACCAGAGACGATGTGCTCTGCTCTAGTAATTTTTGATGAAAGCATATGCTCATGTAAAGAACAGAAGACTGTCTATTCTTCTGTCATCTCATATAATTCCATAACCAATAGACATATTGTTCTGTTAAGTAGAGACGACCTTGATGTCTGCAATCTCTTTTTCCATTTCTTCCTTTTGTGTCAATTTTTTATGACTTTGTCTGCAGGTGAACTTGTGGTGAGCTGATTGTGGTGAGAAGGACAGACAGCTCTCCCAGCTAAAGTGTTGATAATTGTGTTTAGCAGGGGATGCAGCTCTAGCCCAAATAAATAGACTACTTGTAAGCACATACACTTTGCTTTGCAATTTCCTTCCCCTACACTTTTGGTCTTGTGCCTGCCTCCAGCACACTCTAACTTCCCTTGGTTAAAAAAAGTGAGAAATATGTGTCACCAAATAAATTCTGAAAGAAAAGAAACAGATATTTGTGTGATATGTGTGTGTCAACCGCAAATGAGTGTACAGTATGTGTGTTAGTGTAAAACAACAATCTGGTGACAATAGCATGGCTGAAAGTAAAGGCAATATTGTCCTGTGGGGCTCAGACATTTTTGGAATTAATCTATTATCTTGCTGTGCAGCTGCAGTGCCTGACACACGGTGCTTGACAATTCTGCGTGTCATTGCGGCTCCGTGACATTTGCCCATTCACCCAGCACGCTGACACCAACACGATCTGGCCTTGCTGTCAAATTAAGGCACTGAGTGGGGAAATGAGAGCAGTGGCATCAGCCAGGAAGAGCCCAAGAGGAGGGATAGATTCCCTCTTGTGTTAAAGACCTGACCTAAGCACCTTGCCCAGGGGCTTTTTATCAGCTGGAGCTGAAAAACACCTTCAGGAGGGATACAGCGATATAACCACAAGCTGCTTGTAATGGCGTGACAAGGCTGAGCTGTCCTTGCCCACCTCTTGACACCCTCCCCACCCTACTGCTCTACTGTCCCTATTCCTCTTACAATTCCTGTTTGCCTCAGTCGGGCCTATATCTAAAACTTTGTCCAGTGGAGAACGGGCAGCCTTTAAATGCCTGTCACCCAGTGTCATAGCAGAAGCTACACACGGTGGTGTCCAGTGTCACAACACAGACCAGGCCCTGTCAAGGGTAAAATAAATTTGTTGGGGGGGGTAAAGGTAGAGGAGGAGGAGACAGAGAGAACTGAGAAGATATATATTACAGCAGGTGATGAATAACCCCAAGGTGCAGAGATACTCCACAAACGATGAAGATGGGAGGAAGCGAGAGACGGGTTGTGGGGTGATGGGGGTGTCTGGCCTGGCGGCTGCTGGCGCAAGCTTACGAATAGCGGCTGTCAAAAGAGCAGGGTTTTATTTATTTATTGTTGGTCTGCTTAAGAGATGGTGAAGGTCAGGCTGTGTCTGCAGCACAGCTTTGTTATGTGGACCAGATCAATTTATGAAATATGTCTGTTAACAATGCCGCCAATGTAATCCCCCTCACCCCACCTTGCCCCACATGCATTATTTTACTACACCCCCCCACCTCTTCTGCTCTTTCTTCTCCTGCTGTTGCCACTGCTCCTGCTGCAGTGACCATGGTAACCTCATCACTATATATACGCTGTTGTTGATACAATGTTCCAGGATGAAGAGGTCAGTATTATTTCCTTGAAGAAGTAAATGTGATAAATGTAATTCTCCAGAAGTGAGGCTCTGTCAGCTGTGATTGCAATATCAGTGAATTTAAGGGTTTATGTCTGTTAGGGCACTGGGTTATTTATTGTTTAAGCACAAAGAGTAGTGGGTTATCTTTGTAACTCAGGAGAAAGTGCCATATTATATTTCAATTCAACACCACACATTTATCCATTATATCCAGTCCGACTGCTGCACTGCAGCGCACACCGTGATTGACTACCACCTCTCAAAGTAATGTGTCACTCCGCATGTGCTAGCATTGTATGTATGCAGTATGCATATTGTGCTATCCACATAATTTATGTAGCAACTATTTGCGTGTTTACTTATAATGTGACAGATCATTGGTGCAGACTCAATTGCACATCACCTGTGGAGTCGACAAGATGATTGACCAATGAGCAGTTTGTAGATTTCAATTGGGTTTTAAATAAAGTGACTAGCTGAGACATTTACAATGTAATGCTGCAGGTGTGTCCATACTGTGTGTACTATTATTGTATTAAAATCCTCCTGATTTGCTGCCACAGCCAGGGCCACAGGGCTACTTTATAAATACCACTGTGCCATTAATGTCCAAGCCATCCTGCAGTCCAGATCTGTCTTTAGCTGAAAATATTAGATGAATCATGAAGTGAAAAAGTTGAAACCGGAGCCAGACTTAAACCGGAGACTGTTGAACAGTGCTATTCTTTAATATTGAAATATATATATATATATATATATATATATATATATATATATATATATATATATATATATATATATATATATATATATATATATATATATATATATATATATATATATATATTGTAAACTAGTCCATGTTTATATTTTTTTATATTGCAGACATTAGTTTGTACATAACTTTGTTAGGCAATGAATATGAGTATATGAGTTCAAGTTTTTTAACGTTTGTAGACATGAGGTATAACAGGTCCTCAGGCAACCCCACACCACAGCCATCTGAACTACATAACCCTACCACATGGTCAATCTCCACTCTAAATCTCCCCAGATGCTAAAATATATTGTGCATTTTATAAATATAATCCTCAAACTTAATGTGCGAGCTCTGCACTGTATTACATATACCCTTTTCTGACTGTCTGGGACGCCAGACAGACAGACTGTGGTCTGGATGACTGCTGTGCCACCAGTCCCTGCGGCCCTTGGTCAGTAAACCACAAGAGGATCAGTGTGGCCATCTATCTATTTATTCATCTCTCCATTTTCTTGTTGGAAAGTGCAGTGTTTACACAGTTTAGGTCAAAACTCAAAGCATGTCCGATTAGTCTGAAGATGTCACAGTGTTTGAGCGGTTCCTTTTTTTAACCCGTGGTTCTACCAGAATGAGAGAGGGATAAGAGCGTGTTGTTTGGAAAGTGGTTGCACATCTGAGTTGAATAAACCACTTTTGGAGGAGATGGGTCATACTGTGTGTCTGGGATCTGGGACAAGCAGGACTCAGGGGCAGCTGGTATGTGTGAGTTTGCGTCTGCCTTATTATATGTGGGGTCGTGGCAGAGGGTTGGGAGGAAATGGGAGAGTGACAGAGGGTGAGTAAACAGTGTGCAAGACAGCGACCAGAGGAAATGCAGGCCGTCCAGTTTCTCTTGGATTTCTTTGAGCCCGACAGTTTATAGACGTAGATACAAACAGAGGGGGGCAGTGAGTTCCTGCAAATGCAAGCTTCTTTTTTTTTTACTTTTTCCAAGATGACCCTTGATTACAGAGTGAGCAAGTTTGATTGAAAGGACATTTGACATGGGTACTTAGCAGTGGGTAAAGAAAACCAAACAAGGAAGAAAAAACTGGGCTGTGGAAGGTCCAACTGTTAATTTGCATGTTGTGAGTGACGTAAATAAGGGCTTTAGAGATTTCTAGCCCCAAAACCATGTGTATGTAATTATCACAACTTTCAGATCAATATCCTCTCATTTGCAGGACAAAGCTGCAATCTAACCATCACTCTCCCTCCCATTCTTGACTTGCATGTCAGTGGCTGACTGTGACAACTGAACTGTATGTTTGTGTGTGTGTGTGTGTAAGAGAGAGAGAGAGAGAGAGAGGGAGACTTTTTTAAATAGCTTTTTTCTCTCTCCTTATGTGGCAGAATTTTGAACCCTCATATGCACACTGTAGTTTTACAAAGCACTTAAGTGTTGAGCATGTGCTCCCTGGCCCCGGGTATCAAGAAACTGACACTGATAGAGAATATGATTGATCCATCCATTTGTATCTCTTCACCTTTATTCAAACTGTGGATTCATCTAAATTCCATGGAATCTACAGCAACATACTTTTTCTTTTCTTTTTTTTTCTTCCCCCTTCTCTCTTCCTCTCCTTTGCGCCCTCAGAGTTCAAAAGCTTGTAGGTCTTTAATTATGTATAATATTCTTTTGCCCTGTTTTATGGAAACTCCAGACTGGATTCGCTCAAGTCATCGACTTGAAAGTTTGAAAACCTCCAGTGACAAGAATATTAATGTGCCAGCAGTGTCATATCTGTTTCAGCTCATGCATATTCAATGTCCCCCCAGCTCTCTAAGATTTATGTCAGACTTTGCCGGAGTGTAGTTTTCCACCGTTGGAGATAATAGCATGCTAAATTGATGTTATCGAGGGCAAGATTTTTTTTCTCACTTTTCTTCTGTAGGTCGTGGGGTTGAGGGAGAGGACTGAGGAGAAACCCACTTGCGTAGCTGCGGTTCAGACTTAAGGTGACATTGCTCACCTCCAACCACTGTCCAGCCCTGTGGTAGCAGCAGCCCACTGCTGCTACCTCCAACCTGTCTTTTGGAGGGTGGCAGAGAGCATATTTTGGAAGGAGATTAGGGGGCGATACTGTGGATTATCTTTTAATTAAGCATGGTTGAGTTGTGCTCACTCTGGTGAAGCAAACGCCCAGCTGCTAATGAAGTTTAAACAGACATACTTTATTTAATTACTGCTAATCGCTGGGGCCCAAAGTCCAGCCCTCTTTGATCTGCCCGTCGCACTGTAATCTTCCTGGCAGATACCATCTCCCGTTTTACCCAGATCCCTTTTAGAAGTTGCTACGGGAGGTCCAAGATTAAGCAAGGGTTAATTGAGACAGCCCAAGTATGTATGGGTGTGTGTGTGCATGCATGTGCGTCTGTGTGTGTGTCAGAGAGAGAAGTGACAATGGGCATTTGGTTGATTGATGTGTTTGTGGTCTTAGAAGTTACCCCCTCTCCCATTTTACCCCCCATCTCTCTCTGTCCCCCCTCACCCCCGTTCATACCGGTCACTTGCCCCTCCAGGATGCGTAGGTCACACATTAACTGGTTGTTTGACTTTCAGGACACGAGGGTGCTTTGATAATAACTGGCCCTTTGTTTGGCTTTTGTCAGGTTTTTGCCAAAAATTTGCGGACATCTCCATTTTTTATGTTTTGGATTTTGAATTAAATATATTAAATTCCATGTGCCTTTTTTGCCACTCATATGTAATTCTTTGGTCAGATTAGGCAGATGCTGCTCTGGAAATAATGACATATAGTAACTAATACAAATAGTATATTGATGACTCGTTTATGCCATTCTTTTTTTGCAATCTCTGTATCAGTTTGCTGTCGAATCAGGATTGTTCCCCGAAACCAAATATATTTCATACTGCTGATGTGACAGAAATCCAAATGGACATAAAGTTAGACAGACGAAGAAAGACAGACATTTATGTATTATGCGATTATCTTAAAAAGAAATGTAAAAATAATAAAAAAATACAGTAAAGTGTCTACAGTGGATCTAAATATTCTTGTATTTATATAACAGACAGAGGCAAAACTATAAACATATTGTATTTAATATTTGTATTTATATGCAAGAGTACACTCCAAGACAAAATTATAATATTAATATTTTACCTGAATATAAACAGTAAAATTAGATTAAAATACCTATCTTATTAAGTAGTACTTCAAGACTGCACATATCCAATGCTTTCCAATGCTTTTGTATGTATTTTGTATGCAATGTATATGTATATTATTCTAAATTATTTACTGAACTACAAATTGGCTCAAACTATTGCATACTGCAACCTCTCTGAGACCATATGTTGTTGCAAAAGTAGGCCTATACAAGTACAGCTTATTTAACACTTCATCATTTACTTTTGTTTTACCACAACCCTTGGTGTCATTGTTCATAGCAATGTTAGTGGACGGTAAGCAGCTGTTATCTGTGAGAAAGGTCAGCAGGGGCGGCAGAGAGCACGGTGAGTCTGGCTGAGTGTGTTTGAAACTGGGGTGAGGTAGAGGGGGTGTCTTTAACTGACCAGGGGGAGCCATGGGCTGCCTGTTAATTGGGTTAGTGCAACAACCAGGGGCAATCCGTGTGACTGGAAAAAAAATACTGTGAGAAAAAACCTTAAGAGGCACTTTTGTCTCAGCAGAGACATATGGCACAGGAGCTGTGAGCACACTGAGTGTTCATCTAAAGGGACCCAAAGAAGATGTGTGAGAAAGAGAAGCTGTGAGTGAGGCAAGGATGGAGCGTGGCATCCTTCCTTAAATTAACGTGGTATCCTTAAATCGAGTGAAAAAGAGCCAGAGGACACACTAACTGTGGTAAACTGATCTCACTATCCATATCTCTATCTAACACTTCCATATGTGCATACACATACACACACACACACATCTTCTTTTGTCTTTCCAAATCTCCCACACCCACGGCCCCAACATCCCTCCTCACCCTTTCAATATGCTTCCATTTTCTCCTTTCAATCGCAGCTTTTTTCCCATCCCCCACTTCTCTCTCTTTCTTCTCTTTCACTCCCTACCTGAAAGATTGCCAATAAATGGCTGATTTAAATTCCGATAAGCCATGTTAACTAAATTGACCCATGCATATTCATACCTGGAGTTCCTGATTAACACTGGCATCACCGTAACAGAAAATGTGTTTTGTTTTCTTCCCTATTGTAACATGAAGCGAAAAGTCAGTAAAGCCCGTTACATGCCTCACAAAGAGATTTACTGCTTTAATTACCCAAAGTAAAATGGAAGACAATAATATTCATAGCTCTGCTTAAAGTGCAGTTGGTGGAATTATGCATATCAGTATGTGAATAATTGAATCTTTCCTTCAGATTGTGACAGAATAGTTAATTTATTAATCGACATACACAAAGTTGAGTCAAAGCCTGGGTCGGTCCTGGGGGTGGAACTGCTTTCAAGAGAATGAACTCTTGTTAAATAAGTTACAAATCGTAGTCTTGTGCAGAGATCTGAGCTGCAAATAAGCCCATAAGAAAGAAAGGGGTGAGGAGATGGAGAAGGAGAAAGTGAGAGAGGGAGAGAGATAAAGTGTTGGGAGTTTTGCAGACACCAGGAGTTAAACGCTGCTGCGTCTCAGAGGTGGAGGAGATGAAATATTAAAAGGCTGAGTGTTTATTAACAGGATGAAATAAAGGCCTGCTTCCATTTGACTCGTGCACATTGACACTTAGCACAGAACAAACAAATCAAATAAAATCATAATGGATGTAAAGTATTGGGGAAGGAAAGAAACAAAACCAGGACGTGCAGCTGTAGTCAGCTGCCTTAACGACTGCTTTAATCAATGTTACTGTACTATTAGGTAGAAAATAGAAAAAAAAAAGTTTCATAGTTTAACCCAATGATCTAGTTTTGGAGTGTCTTTTGATTTTGTGTTAGACCACAGATTTACTGGATGTTTTATTGACACAAACAGAGTTTCCAATAGAACAATTCAATATGAATTTTTAATTATTATTTTAGTCATTTAGTGGCGCTTTGGCCCAGAGGCAATGTCTCTATCATTGGTGTGGAACTCCAAGATTCACCTCCTGGGCAAGTTTGAAACCCGGTTAGGGCTGTTGGTACCTTCCAGTGGACTCACCACCCGCAGGAAGGTTTAGTGGGGTTGGTATGGTGCAATGTGATTTGGGTGGCGACTGCTGCCCCCGCGACCAGGTAACGGATAAGCGGATGAAAATGGATGGATCGATGGATGGATTTTAGTCATTTAGACATAAAATAGGTTTAGGATTAGGGTTAGGGCAGGACTGGGGTAGGGTTAAAACTTAAAAAAAAATTATTAGGATTCTGGTGGCCGGGTCCTTGCTCACGGGACTCGGCCGGGCTCAGCCCGAACAAGCGACGTGAGTCCGCTTTCCAGTGGGCCCACCACCCGCAGGAAGGCCCACAAGGGGCCGGTGCCTTGTGATTTGGGTGGCGGTTGTGGGCGGAGACCCCGACTGCCCAATCCCTGGACAACCACTCTGGCTACGAGGACATGCAATGTCACCTCGCTGGGGGGAAAAGAGCCTGAGCTTGTGCGGGAAGTTGAGCCGACTAGATATAGTCGGGCTCACCTCCACGCACAGTCAGGGCTTTGGGCCCCACCTCCTTGAGAGAGGCTGGACTTTCTTCTACTCTGGAGTCACTCGCGGTGAGAGACGGCGTGCTGGCGTAGGCTTACTCATAGCTCCCCAGCTTGCCAGTCATGTGTTGGAGTTCTCCCCACTGAGCGAGAGGGTCGCTTCCCTGCGCCTTCGGGTCAGGGACAGGTGCCTCACTGTTGTTTCGGCCTACGAGCCGAATAGCAGTGTAGAATACCTGGCCTTCTTGCAGACACTGGGAGGGGTACTGGACAGTGCTCCTCCTGGGGATCGTCCTGTTGGGGTACTTCAACGCCCACGTGGGCAGCGACAGTGACACCTGGAGGGGCATGATTGGGAAGAATGGCCTCCCCGATCTAAATCCGAGTGGTGTTTGGTGGCTGCAGCCATAAGGTCTCCGGTGCCTGTCTTGGCGGCAATCCCCGAACCCGGCGGAGGACACCGGAGGTAAGGGAAGTCGTCAAGCTTAAGGAGTCCTACCGAGCCTGGTTGGTTTGTGGGACTCCTGAGGCAGCCGACGACTACAGACAGGCCAAGCGGACTGCGACTCAGGTAGTCGTGGAAGCAAAAACTCAGGTCTACCGGGAGGAGGACTACCGGTCGGCCTCGAAATAATTCTGGCAAACTTGGCGGCAATCCCCGAACCCGGCGGAGGACACCGGAGGTAAGGGAAGTCGTCAAGCTTAAGGAGTCCTACGGAGCCTGGTTGGTTTGTGGGACTCCTGAGGCAGCCGACGACTACAGACAGGCCAAGCGGACTGCGACTCAGGTAGTCGTGGAAGCAAAAACTCAGGTCTACCTGGAGAGGAGAATCCGGCCGATAGTCCAACCTCGGATTCAAGGAATTCAGGACCTCGGATTCAGGAACAATGCAGTTTTCGTCCTGGTCGTGAAACACTGGACCAGCTCTATACCCTCCACAGGGTGTTTGAGGGTTCATGGGAGTTTGCCCAACCGGTCCACATGTGTTTTGTGGACTTGGAAAAGGCTTTCGACCGTGTCCCTCGTGGTATTCTGTGGGGGGTGCTCCGAGAGTATGGGGTTGGGGGCCCTCTTCTAAGGGCTGTCCGGTCCCTGTACGTACAAGTACAGAGCTTGGTTCGCATTGCCGGCAGTAAGTCGGACCTGTTCCCGGTGCATGTTGGACTACGGCAGGGCTGCCCTTTGTCACCGGTCCTGTTCATTATTTTTATGGACAGAATTTCTAGGTGCAGCCAGGTGTCGGGTAGGGTCCAGTTCGGTAGCCACCGGATTTCATCGCTGCTTTTTGCGGATGATGTGGTCTTGTTGGCTTCTTCGAACCAGGACCTGCAGCATGCACTGGGGCGGTTTGCAGTCAAGTGTAAAGCCGCTGGGATGAGAATTAGCACCTCTAAGTCCGAGGCCATGGTTCTCGACCGGAAAAAGGTGGTTTGCACCCTTCGGGTTGGGGAGGAAGTCCTGCCTCAGGTGGAGGAGTTTAAGTATCTTGGGGTCTTGTTCATGAGTGAGGGTAGGATGGAGCGTGAGATTGACAGGCGGATCTGTGCAGCAGGTGCAGTAATGTGGTCGCTGTATCGGTCCGTTGCGGTGAAGAACGAGCTGAGCCGAAAAGCGAAGCTCTCGATTTACCGGTCGATCTACGTTCCTACCCTCACCTATGGTCATGAGCTCTGGGTCATGACCGAAAGAACGAGATCCCAGATACAAGCGGCTGAAATGAGCTTTCTCCGCAGGGTGGCAGAGCGCTCCCTTAGAGATAGGGTGAGGAGCTGTGTCACTTGAGAGGAGCTCGATGTAGAGCCGCTGCTCCTCCACATCGAGAGGAGTCAGCTGAGGTGGTTTGGACATTTACATCGCATGCCCCCGGACGCCTCCCTCGGGAGGTGCTCGGGGGCCGTCCCTCTGGGAGAAGACCTAGGGGAAGACCTAGGACATGATGGAGCGAAGACCTAGGACACGCTGGAGCGACTATGTTGCTGGCCTGGGAACGCCTTGGGGTCCCCCCAGAAGAGCTGGAGGAAGTGTCGAGGGAGAGGGAAGTCTGGGTGTCCCTGCTCAGACTGTTGCCCCTGCGACCCGGCCCCGGATAAGCGGTTGATGATGGATGGATGGATGGATAGACATAAAACCTAACAAGCTTGAAATTAATGCCACAGTCATCTGGTTATACTTAGTTACAATTACTCTCCCAACTGAGTTGCAGCCAAATAAAGGTGTATTTTGGAAAAATGTAACAAATATTTTTTGAATATATCATAAACTTCAAATTTAAAAATAGAAATGTATTTCTAAAAAAATGAGAACAATGGTAAAAAATTATTTTGCTAACATAATTATTATGTTTTGATGTTACACAAACTTGGAGAATATATGTACCTATATATACCTATTATCCTATATGCACGTTCAAACAATTTTTTTTATTTCTGAAAGTAATGGGTCACTAATTAAACATCTGTATTATGTAATGCATACTGATTGGATGTAAAAGGGTCATAAATGCAGGAGTTTTAGGGCCAGTTGTGTGAGGAAGTGTAATATATCACCTCAGCTTAGTGGCAGTGCTCCATGTAAGCTACTTTGCATTTCTTTTCTAGTTAAGTAGGGTCAGGGTGACATTTAATGTTGTTAGCAGTTTAACCCTTCGCCCTTGTCCTTGAGGCCCTGTCATGTCCGAGTGGCACCACAACTAAGCACTTTTGACACGGGGGCTCCTGGCTTGCGGCCCCTGCCTCGTTGACTGTTCTGACAAAGGGCCCCTCTTCCATTGATTGCCTTTTGCTGTTATGTAAATTCAAGAGCCATGTGGCTTTCCAGCCAATGTAGGGATGTATGAGGTTGTATATATATATTTTTTTTTTTTCTTTTCCGTGTTGTGTCACTGGAGTTAAAAGCTTTACTCCAGACCTCCTTACTGCTGCCTTTTCATTTGTTTTCCTTCTTGTCTTTTCAGCTTCTCAGAACTCTGTCGTCCCACCTAGTGTTTTATGGCACAGAATAAAGCAGGCCAGAACTGCAAGCAGAGATAAATTTGTGTGTGCGGCACACACTCACAGATGCGCAAGTACACCCACTTCACCCCCATATTTGGTCCCACAAGAAAACACTTGATACAACAGAGAAAATCCCCTGTCGTCTTCTCCTTCTTGTTGTGGTCCATATTCTTCTCCCTAATGTCTTCGCCAGCTGTGTGTTTGTGTGTCCCCAGGGGAGTCCAGACATAGCTGCTGGAGTGACCTGATACAATCTGGGAGTAACTGATGGTTTTGCCCACATGCTCTGCAACCTCAGGACTCCACAGACGTCCTCGCAAAAGGCCCGTCCACCTGAGAGCCTTTCAACACCTCCTCGACATCCGCTGAATACAGATTACTCTACTGGAAATTCAAACACACCCTCTGTTTTATTTAAGAAAAAAATAAAAATGTTCCTCCAGGACCTTTTCTCATGATCTTTGGAGAAGGAAGTTCCTGTCAATGTTGAGGCATGGCAAAAGCCCTGAACCTAAGAGACTACGATTCATGTCCATTTGTTCGACTTAAATCCCCTGGTCAAATGACTTGCAAAAGGAATGACAGCTTGCCTTAAAAATTCCCTTTAATGTAATATGTCAGGTTCCACTTGATTATAGTAATGCTACAAACATTTTACCATGTTTGTTAAATCATAACTTGAGTCAGCACTAAATAAATAAGTCTCATGGCCATTTAATTTACTTGTCATCTAGGTCTTATAAAAGTGGAGAACAGGCAAAGGAGGGAGAGTGATACTGTTGAAACATGACATTTCTCTTATACAAACATTTCATCATGGGAAACGTTGACCTACAAATGACTCAAGGTTATCAAGTCATCAGAGCAGCCTGTCCTCATGATCTGAGAGGCATCACAAAACTGAGTGGAGAAAGGCTTTGTTCACAGATGTCAACAGCATCACGATGACTTTCCTTTAAAATCCCCTGTGCCCTAATCTACAATTCACCATTCCATGAATTGCAGAAACAATAACATATTCAATTGATAATTATATATAAAAAACATACTGTAAAAACGATCATATATAGGATTAAAAGGGTTACGATAAATCTCAGTGCTTAGGGTGAAAACAGCTGCTGAGTGTGAAATACCAACCACGTCTGTAAGTAGTACTGCAAGTACAGTAGAGCCAATACCTATAGTCACAGGGAGATGTTGGTGTCTGTAGACTTTAAAACAAAAAATTAACATGATCCTTTAGAGCCTAGATTAATACTTGGAAAAGGTTAAATTGAGGAAAATGACTCAGTACATGGTGGAATGGCAACAGGACTATTTATGGTCTCTGAAACTCACAAACTACAGTACCTATTCATCTAATTTTGCTGTAGAGTTGATGATTTAAGAATGAAGAAAAATGTTTTACTTCTACAGATCAATAAGAACAAGATTGTAAACTTTCATATAAGCACGTTGGTAATAATAGAAAGAGATAAACCCGACTCTGTCCAAACTTTTTTTGACTGTGTCACAATTATCATTTATTTTATTTTGGTACCAAACATTAAAAACTCTGATATTCTTCTTTGGAACTGAGTTGTCTTAGCATAACTTATGTTTAGTCAGAGGACAGGATCATTCATAGTTGACTTGTACTTTCTAACCCGACCACTAGTGTAAATGTGCTTTTGCATCATCTTCCTCATATTTCACATGAAACTTAGTCATGTTTGTGTGTGTGTGTGCAAGTGTGTTTGTCTTCACGTCAACATTACAGCAGAAGTACAGCAGAGGCAAAAAGGGGTGTAAAGAAAAAAAGGCACAATGGCCGATGAGGGGATGCATATGACCCGTTTTAGTGATGTGTCGTTTGCGAGTAATTCGTTCAAACTCCCGAGTAATATGAAATTTTCGTGACTCGTGACTACCGAGTCATGTTATATATTTGTTCATATTGAACTCACAAATCACTCACTGCGAACAAATCACTCTCTGCGAACTAATCTTTCACTGTGAACTAATATTTCATTGCAAACAAATCACTCTCTGTGAACTAATCTTTCGCTGTGAACTAATCACTATGAACGGATCATTCTTTGTGAACTAATCTTTCACTACAAACGAATGACCTCGTTTCATTTGTCACGCGAAAGAGGTCTTTTTTTGCTCTCATTCATCTTCACATTGTGGTGTGTTTTTATTTCTTAGCTTTTCGCATGGTTTTAATTGCTTATGGCATTTTGTGTACTCTGTAGACTTTGTCAGCGGAAGCAAACCATGTTGCCTTCAGTATTTAGTGTCG